>NW_026606867.1:1200000-1745000 GCF_029890125.1 Rhinichthys klamathensis goyatoka
CTATGTTTTATTTAAAGTTGTTTATAGTTATGGCTTCGAAAACGCGCAGTGATGACTGTAGCCTAATCACTTTCTATCATAAAAAATAAAAATTAAGTGCAAGATGTGCAGCGCCAATTATGCCATATTCAGCATTATAATGAGAACAGGATTGTGATAGAATGTTGTAAATTCTCTGTGCTTTAGTTGCCCGTGTATCAGCGCGCTGTTAAGAGAAGAGCGCATCCAGAGTTTCACTTTCAAACCATAGACAACTAGTTCACATGTGCATGCGTGTCCTTTTTTGCAGATCGTTGTAATATTAGCTACGTTTATGTTATATATCTAGGATATCTGATTATTAATCTCATGTGTGTCATAGAACGGGCTTCAGTTTACTGGAGATCATTTACTCTTTAGCTTTACCTCAAGCAGCTTCCCTTGAGATGTTTCTTTTTCGATAACATTGATGCATCATATTATCATAATCTAGCATTTTTTTTTCTATTCATACGTTCATGTTTTCATAGACATATTTTGATGTCATATTTTTATTTGTCAACATACATTTTCATAAATGTCTTAAAATAGTTTCATTTTCACGACGGACACACCCCGCCCCCCGCACATGCCCCGCCCCCCGAGTACTCGAGTACAAATTTTGAGCCCTGTCAATGATCGAAATGAGAAATTAACAAAAATACCCATCCCTAATATGATATAATCGATCGTTAGATTTAATCAGCGCGATTTACGGCAATGCTTTTTTTCAGTTAGTTGGTCAGAAGAACAAAAGTGGATGTTACTTACTTGTTCAGATGACATTTTAGGTCATACTTCCAAAATTATACATGTTGGTCATACTTCCAAAAAGTAGAATCTGTGATTCCGAATGACAGTATCCACACCGCTGCACATTCTCCTCAAAACATTGGATTCATCCACGCTGTGCCGTGCCGAGGTACAACTCACGTAAAGTTGATAATTCCGCGAATGACTGCAATTGCAGATTTTGAACAGAGATGGCGACAAAGAGGAAAAACTGCGGACTGCAGCTTTAATATATATATATATATATATATATATATATATATATATATATATATATATATATATATGAAAACGGGGAAAAAGGTAATTTTAATTTGTAATATCACAATAGTACTGCTTTTACTGTATTTTTTATCAAAAAAAAACTGCAGCCTTGGTGCTGCTGTCTTTTTTTTGTTTAGAAGAAATGAAGTGTCACACCTTTTTTTTCACCCTCTTCTGTTTATATCACACTCACTTATTTAGAGTGGACTAAACGACTGCCTCTCGCTGTTCTCTGTTTCCCTGCCACTTTGCAATGTTCCATTTTGGCAGCGGATCAATGTGAAGCTTGTCTAAATAAGGACAGGAGTACCACACAAACATAAATGGACCTAATTCGGATGGAGTTAATGAAGAAAGAAACTTTGCTCTTTTTCGAATGTTAGTGGCATGTATTTGTGTGAGAGACAGACTGATCCTAGATTGACATGTAAATGAAGCTTGATTACCAAAATGTTGAAAAATAGCTAGTGGACCATCCAAACTTAGTCAGCTAACAGGACCACTGACCGCAGACTCCATCTGTACAGTCCTGAGATTAGAGTCTGCGAGTCTCCCTTAAAGGGTTAGTTCACCCAAAAATTCTGTCATTAATTACTCACCCTCATGTCATTCCAAACCCGTAAGACCTGCGTTCATCTTCGGAACACAAATTAAGATATTTTTAATGAAATCCGAGAGCTTTCTGACCGCCGATAGACTGACGTGAACAGCGTAGGAGACTGACGTGGAAGAGAATAAATTGTTGAATAAAGTTATTTTAGTTTTTTTGCACAAAAATGTATTCTCGTTGCTTCATAACATTAAGGTTGAACCACGGTAGTCACATGGACTATTTTAACGATGTCTTTACTACCTTTATGGGCCTTGAAAGTGGTTATAACGTTGCAGTCTATCGGTGGTCAGAAAGCTCTCGGATCTCATCAATAATATCTTCATTTGTGTTCCGAAGATGAATGAAGGCCAGACGGGTTTGGAACAACATGAAGGGTGAGTTACAGAGGATATTAAACAGATGAATTTACTGTACTGCACTTCCTCTATCACAATGCTGGTGTGTGTAAGCATGGAAACATAGCTGTACAGTTTCAGCGTGAATTCTCTGAAGAGGAAGAATATCTTTGGGTAGGATGTTAAATATGCATGTGAGAAAGAACTCTTTGCTCAGGGCTTTGTGTTATCTCAGTCCACTGCTAAACCTCTGTCTCATGTCTCCTGAGTTTCACAGTCTCGGCAAACACTCTGCCCACCTCCCATCTGTCTTTCCTCCTATGTGGGAGAGAACACACTCATGCTGGTATTTCAGAATCTACTGTAAAGTAAAACCCATGAGACTCAGTGATTAAAATGACTTTTTTCACTGTTACCTTTCAAATGTTTATTCCTCTCTGAGTGCAGAGAAGAAGAAACTCAATGAACTTTGCCTCCCTGTGGTTTATTTGTAGTCACACACAACCTCGCCTCTATCACCGCGACAAATACTCTCAGCCAGTGAAACAGATGTAGGACTCAAGCTTCTCTTGAAATAACTGAAGCAATGGCGAGGCCACACATTTTAAACTGAGTGGAACTTAGTGGCTACTCTCAAATTACATCACAATACATGGGATAAAAATTATTTGACAGTTAAGATTAGTTAAATGTGATTTATTGTCAGCCAACCGTTTCATGAAAACAACAAAATCCATTCATAAATAAAATAACCATTGCACAGAATAAGAACAATAAACAAAGGTAAATAGTCGTAGACAGAGCGTGTGAAAGGCTGGGCAAGGCTTACACCGTTTCCTAACTACACATGACACCACGACACTCGATAAAAGGTATCTTTTCCATGTTTTTGTCCTAACCAGCCGTGACGGCAACACGTGACGATTCTATTTTAGAAACAGTTTCTATTTTTCTGCGACGTCGCGCTGGAACAACAAACAGAAAGTGTGGCAATGATAATCTCAGGTACTGTTTATGTGCTTTGTTTAATGGTAAAAGCGTGTAATGTGATTGTGACTTTGAATATCATTTAGTGCTCCCAGCTTTGTAGCTGTAAAAGCAACAATGGATAATTCACCTCAGATCTTGAAATTAAACAAACGGAACGTTCAAACTGTGAATTGTGAAGAAACAAGTGTATTCTTTGACAAAGATTGTTTTAGTAACTCAGTATCAGAGTTTCCGATAGAAAAAAATGGTGCCGGTCAAAGTGACCGGCAGAGGTTTCGTTTAACGGACATTTTGATGATATGCCGGTCAAATATCGCCTCTTAATTAGTCAAGTTGAGGAAAACTGGAGGCAGGCCATATAACTTAAAAAATGACATAATCAGGCCGTATAGAATGCAACATGTTATTATTAGCCTAACTTTCAAATAGACGGAAAAAAACATGAAAGTCCGATTGGCGTCAATCAACACCAATTGTTTTTTTTACTATGGTTTCACACACATTCACTTTTTGAAACATCGAGGCACGGATGTACCTATAATAAATAAAACATATCCAGTTAACTAGCAGATCATTCATTTAGTTCGCTATTAAATAAGAGATCTAGAGCTAAAATCAGTTGTTTTTTAAATCAAGCTGAGCGCTCGTGTCCGCTGCTATCAGTTGCATGGACGACGCGCTGCGCGAGTTGCGCAATCTTCACTCGGACGCGCGTTTCCATCTATCGCCGTTGCGGAGACTCTACACAGGCGAAGCACTGCTACTTGGGCGCAGAGATATCACGCAACACCTGAAATAAAGCTTGCCACAAAGAACCGGCGAAAGTAATGATTATGCATGAAACATTTAAATTGTTGATAAAGTTGACGATGCAGACTCGCCATCTTCGCAGTAGTGAACGCGCCTAGAGAGAGAAATGCACACTTCATATGAATAAATTCTTATTTATTAATCCAGGCAAATTTGTTGATGAAACATTGATTAAAATGAAGATACAATTTATACAAAACGAAATAAACTTTAAAGAAAGGCTTTCTACAAAACAAAACTAAATAAGTGGTCAAAATCATGTCTGACCAATTCCAAATGTTTTCCGATATATAGGCCTATTGGTGATCTTATGATCCTATCTTACTAATCTCATGCGGTTCCCTTTTCATATAGCCTAATCAACATAGATGAAATAAAAAAATAATAACATTATATTATTTATAAATATGAAACGTATATTTAAGTTTTTTAACTTAAAATAAGCGTCACACCGCTTCAGATTTTGAACAGAGATGGCGACAAAGAGGAAAAACTGCGGACTGCAGCTTTAATATATATATATATATATATATATATATATATATATATATATATATATATATATATATATGAAAACGGGGAAAAAGGTAATTTTAATTTGTAATATCACAATAGTACTGCTTTTACTGTATTTTTTATCAAAAAAAAACTGCAGCCTTGGTGCTGCTGTCTTTTTTTTTGTTTAGAAGAAATGAAGTGTCACACCTTTTTTTTCACCCTCTTCTGTTTATATCACACTCACTTATTTAGAGTGGACTAAACGACTGCCTCTCGCTGTTCTCTGTTTCCCTGCCACTTTGCAATGTTCCATTTTGGCAGCGGATCAATGTGAAGCTTGTCTAAATAAGGACAGGAGTACCACACAAACATAAATGGACCTAATTCGGATGGAGTTAATGAAGAAAGAAACTTTGCTCTTTTTCGAATGTTAGTGGCATGTATTTGTGTGAGAGACAGACTGATCCTAGATTGACATGTAAATGAAGCTTGATTACCAAAATGTTGAAAAATAGCTAGTGGACCATCCAAACTTAGTCAGCTAACAGGACCACTGACCGCAGACTCCATCTGTACAGTCCTGAGATTAGAGTCTGCGAGTCTCCCTTAAAGGGTTAGTTCACCCAAAAATTCTGTCATTAATTACTCACCCTCATGTCATTCCAAACCCGTAAGACCTGCGTTCATCTTCGGAACACAAATTAAGATATTTTTAATGAAATCCGAGAGCTTTCTGACCGCCGATAGACTGACGTGAACAGCGTAGGAGACTGACGTGGAAGAGAATAAATTGTTGAATAAAGTTATTTTAGTTTTTTTGCACAAAAATGTATTCTCGTTGCTTCATAACATTAAGGTTGAACCACGGTAGTCACATGGACTATTTTAACGATGTCTTTACTACCTTTATGGGCCTTGAAAGTGGTTATAACGTTGCAGTCTATCAGTGGTCAGAAAGCTCTCGGATCTCATCAATAATATCTTCATTTGTGTTCCGAAGATGAATGAAGGCCAGACGGGTTTGGAACAACATGAAGGGTGAGTTACAGAGGATATTAAACAGATGAATTTACTGTACTGCACTTCCTCTATCACAATGCTGGTGTGTGTAAGCATGGAAACATAGCTGTACAGTTTCAGCGTGAATTCTCTGAAGAGGAAGAATATCTTTGGGTAGGATGTTAAATATGCATGTGAGAAAGAACTCTTTGCTCAGGGCTTTGTGTTATCTCAGTCCACTGCTAAACCTCTGTCTCATGTCTCCTGAGTTTCACAGTCTCGGCAAACACTCTGCCCACCTCCCATCTGTCTTTCCTCCTATGTGGGAGAGAACACACTCATGCTGGTATTTCAGAATCTACTGTAAAGTAAAACCCATGAGACTCAGTGATTAAAATGACTTTTTTCACTGTTACCTTTCAAATGTTTATTCCTCTCTGAGTGCAGAGAAGAAGAAACTCAATGAACTTTGCCTCCCTGTGGTTTATTTGTAGTCACACACAACCTCGCCTCTATCACCGCGACAAATACTCTCAGCCAGTGAAACAGATGTAGGACTCAAGCTTCTCTTGAAATAACTGAAGCAATGGCGAGGCCACACATTTTAAACTGAGTGGAACTTAGTGGCTACTCTCAAATTACATCATTTTACAATACATGGGATAAAAATTATTTGACAGTTAAGATTAGTTAAATGTGATTTATTGTCAGCCAACCGTTTCATGAAAACAACAAAATCCATTCATAAATAAAATAACCATTGCACAGAATAAGAACAATAAACAAAGGTAAATAGTCGTAGACAGAGCGTGTGAAAGGCTGGGCAAGGCTTACACCGTTTCCTAACTACACATGACACCACGACACTCGATAAAAGGTATCTTTTCCATGTTTTTGTCCTAACCAGCCGTGACGGCAACACGTGACGATTCTATTTTAGAAACAGTTTCTATTTTTCTGCGACGTCGCGCTGGAACAGCAAACAGAAAGTGTGGCAATGATAATCTCAGGTACTGTTTATGTGCTTTGTTTAATGGTAAAAGCGTGTAATGTGATTGTGACTTTGAATATCATTTAGTGCTCCCAGCTTTGTAGCTGTAAAAGCAACAATGGATAATTCACCTCAGATCTTGAAATTAAACAAACGGAACGTTCAAACTGTGAATTGTGAAGAAACAAGTGTATTCTTTGACAAAGATTGTTTTAGTAACTAAGTATCAGAGTTTCCGCTAGAAAAAAATGGTGCCGGTCAAAGTGACCGGCAGAGGTTTCGTTTAACGGACATTTTGATGATATGCCGGTCAAATATCGCCTCTTAATTAGTCAAGTTGAGGAAAACTGGAGGCAGGCCATATAACTTAAAAAATGACATAATCAGGCCGTATAGAATGCAACATGTTATTATTAGCCTAACTTTCAAATAGACGGAAAAAAACATGAAAGTCCGATTGGCGTCAATCAACACCAATTGTTTTTTTTACTATGGTTTCACACACATTCACTTTTTGAAACATCGAGGCACGGATGTACCTATAATAAATAAAACATATCCAGTTAACTAGCAGATCATTCATTTAGTTCGCTATTAAATAAGAGATCTAGCGCTAAAATCAGTTGTTTTTTAAATCAAGCTGAGCGCTCGTGTCCGCTGCTATCAGTTGCATGGACGACGCGCTGCGCGAGTTGCGCAATCTTCACTCGGACGCGCGTTTCCATCTATCGCCGTTGCGGAGACTCTACACAGGCGAAGCACTGCTACTTGGGCGCAGAGATATATCACGCAACACCTGAAATAAAGCTTGCCACAAAGAACCGGCGAAAGTAATGATTATGCATGAAACATTTAAATTGTTGATAAAGTTGACGATGCAGACTCGCCATCTTCGCAGTAGTGAACGCGCCTAGAGAGAGAAATGCACACTTCATATGAATAAATTCTTATTTATTAATCCAGGCAAATTTGTTGATGAAACATTGATTAAAATGAATATACAATTTATACAAAACGAAATAAACTTTAAAGAAAGGCTTTCTACAAAACAAAACTAAATAAGTGGTCAAAATCATGTCTGACCAATTCCAAATGTTTTCCGATATATAGGCCTATTGGTGATCTTATGATCCTATCTTACTAATCTCATGCGGTTCCCTTTTCATATAGCCTAATCAACATAGATGAAATAAAAAAATAATAACATTATATTATTTATAAATATGAAACGTATATTTAAGTTTTTTAACTTAAAATAAGCGTCACACCGCTCCGCTTTGCTCACATGCTCTGGTGTGTAGTCTAATGCATGTGTGCGTGCATGTGGTGGAGGGGTGCGATTTTCGAATAATAATCAACCCAGCGATCTTCGAATATTTTTTTTGCTTGACAATTTCGTTTTGTATAAATTGTATATTAATTTTAATCAATGTTTCATCAACAAATTTGCCTGGATTAATAAATAAGAAGCAATAGTGGACAATATAGGCTAATCAGGAGGACACGGAGGCGTCGGCGTGTGCACACTTCTCTATATATAGGCGCGTTCACTACTGCGAAGATGGCGAGTCTGCATCGTCAACTTTATCAATTTATCAACTTTATCAATAATATCAATGGGCCTGGCCATATTTGAAACGTCGCACTCAATCGTTCGTTGTTTAGGTCTATATTACAGCCGTTCTAGGTGTGCGCTTTATTTGAAATGCAGCATGCGATGTTGTTTAATAACTTTCAAACGGTAGAGCCTGTTCCTTTATAACAGTGGTTCTCAATCTTGGTCCTAGGGAGCCACTGCTCTGCACATTTTATATGTCTCCTTTATCTGACACACCCACTTCAGTTAATAAAGCTCTTTCCTAACGAGCTGATGATCTGAATCAGGTGTGTTAAATGAGGGAGACACACAAACTGTGCAGAGCAGTGGCTCCCTAGGACCAGGATTGAGAACCACTGCTTTATAACATAGCCAAAGGTCGGTGTATTTTTGCTTTATACATTTTAGGCTTATTCTCAAATTCATATTGTGTTAGGGGGGCGGGATTATTACGCAATTTTAATCGGACAATTTGACCGGAGAGATTTAATTTTGCCGGACATTTCATTTTTTTCCCGGCCAATGTCCGGTAATTACCGGACAACGGAAACCCTGCTCAGTATGTATTTTTAAATGGTGTAATATTGTGAATTTGATTATGTACTTAACTTAACTTGGCAAAGGATCCAGTGCCTATGTGTGTTTGCACTCTGGAGAGTGTCAAAGGTTTCTATTTACAACCTGTTTTTGCAGAGTTAAGCAATGTAGCCAATCACAGACATATGGGTTGTTTTCTTGAACGCAGGCCAATCAGAGGTGTATAAGTTAGAATCCTCTCACCACTCAAAGCCGGAGTTTTTGTCCAGTGCTGAGTTCTGCAGGCTCGCAAATTCTCTCATTATAACAAAGTGTAGACATTATGTAAATAATAGGGGTGCAACGGTACAAATAGCTCACAGTTCGGTTTGTATCACGGTTTTAGGTTCACGGTTTCGGTATGGTTCAGTATGTGCTATTTTCAGGGAAAAAAGGACTACTGTCTATTTTCAGGGAAAAAAGGACTACTGTCAAATAAAAATAAAGAAAATAAGAACAAATAATCCAACTACAAGCAACAGCCTAAATAAATACAATAGAGCAAAGATACAAATAAAATAAACAGTGCTTATTCAGGTTTTTCAGTAGGTCTAAAATTAGTTTCTCAGGAACAGAAATTTAATAAAGTAATCAAATGTAAAATAACATTGCATATTTGACTGTATAAATTAAAGATGAATCCTTATTAAAGTTACAAAAGCTATTCAATTAAGAGCCGTGATTGATTTCCTTGTAATTTTGTTTGATTACCATTAAAAACACAGACAGCAGGAATATCAGGCTGCTTTCCCTTTAAGACATAATGCACAGAACCAAAATACTGATACTGTTACATATGCGTTGTCTTTCTCGACTGTATAAGTTCACTTAAGGCATTACAGACTATGTCTGCTAGGATACTCATCAAGTTGTGTGTGAAGTTTTTTCCCCCTATCCTATCTACTGTATTATGATTAACAGGTGGTGAAAAAAGCGCCACTAGCATTTTTAGTATCTGTGCACCTGTATACATAAATCTGTATAAAACGCGGTACTGCTGTTGGCACATCTCAAAACCCATCGTTTTGTGTCGTCTAGACTTAAGCTGGGGCAAACTGAAGTGTCATCTGTGCCATATTTTGTGTTTGTAGCACCTTAAGGTCACGTGCCAGCTGCCAGCCATCTGTGAGAAATCCGCTCCAAACTCTATAAAACCCATTCTGTGTTTAGGGTCTATAAACGCACACTCTTATTTATTTGCTTGAATCCAGTGTTTTGTTATAGCTGCACTTAGGACATCAATACTCTGAAGTACGGATGCTTTCACGTACCATTGTAGCACTTACCGTAAAGCTAAAGAAAGCCCATGAGGGCCACTTAGCTCAGATTCTCTGTTACTGATGGACATAAATGACCATAAAGGTTGTATTCGGTGTGGTTTAAGTTTCCTAATGACAGATTGAGGTTTATTTTAAATGAAGGCAGTGCTCAAGTGTGTGAGTGACTATGTTGAAAAGTATTTGCATATACAGTGGATATTTATGGCTGGTGTGAGTTCTTTCTTCTTTCTTTAATCCTCTTGGCCCCCTTGGGAGCATTGGGTGTCCACCATGGATCTCCACCTCACTCTCCTCTGTGCTAAGTAAGGACTTTACTTCTTGCCAGGAGGTCCCCCACTTAGTCAGTTCATCAAGCGTGGACCGCCTCCAGTTGGATTTAGGTCTCCCTAACTTCCTCTTGCCTTGGGGATTATAGTCCAGAGCTTATCTTGCTATGTTCCTCGGATCCTTCCTAAGTGTGTGACCGATCCATCCCCACTTTCTGGATTTGATTTCAATGTGGATTTGCTCCTGGTTCATGCGTCTCCACAGGTCTACATTTGATATCTTGTTACAGGGCTCCAGACTAACTTTTCCACTGGTTGCACTGGTGCTACCAACTTTCTCAGTTGGTCGCACCAGCATATGATTTGGTCGCACTTTTTTTTTTTTTTTTTTGCTACATGCCATGGGATTAATCAATGCATGCTGATGAATAGTGGTTTTAATGGACCAAGGCTAGCAAAGGCTTTCTGGGTTGCAGCAGAAATACCTGTAATATATTAATTATCATTGCCAAATTTCAGGATTTTCATGGATTTTGGACAGTAATTTTAATCTGTAATTTTAAGCATTTTACATTTGAATTATATACAATCTATTTACATTTGAATCATATTCTATCTATCTATCTGTCTATTATCTTTCTATCTTTTAAAAATCATTAAACATTCAAATGTATGCATTACATTTTAAAAGATTAGAGTATTATAATAAACTGATACAGAATTTTCGTTATCAAAGTTTATAGTTGTAACTAAAAGTAGAAATCTCACACTCCTTACCTTCTGCATTTTATAATAATTTCCTTTTCCTCTGTCGAGCGATCATGAGAGTAATCGCTCGACAGAGGAAAATATAACCGCTGAAAAGACGTAGGACTAGGAGGAAGGGGCTCTGTGTTTCGTGAGACCATTTTTATCATTTTTATATGCCTTAATGTGTGAATTCGTAATTGGGGCGTTTCACCTTCAGTGTGCAATGCGCGTGACGTCTACGTTCGTCAATAAATAAACTGCACGTGTCTTGCGGAAGAACATTGTAGACGGAACTTCTCTCCGTTAATGTCTATGGCGAGTCACGCAGGCACTGGGCTACTCCGCAGCCGAGTCGACCCCGGGATAAAATAGTCCGAATATAAACACTTATTATAGGCGTACCGTAGTGATTCAGAATAAGTCAAAAACACGGTTTGGAAAATGGATTCATGATGTAGCCTACTCGTTCATTTTGAACATAAGTAACGGACTGCAGCTGCTGATACAACGGCGTTCTGTTGCTCAAGCGTCCACTCGCACAAATGCGACCACATAACATTTTAACTCGCACATTCTCAAAAAATGGTCGCATATGCGACCAATTTGGTCGCAGTCTGGAACCCTGTGTTAGGCCACCAAATCCTCAGTATGTATCTGAGACAATTGTTAATGAACACTTGTAATTTATCAATGATTGATTTGGTGGTTTCACAGCCATATAGCAGGACAGATTTCACGTTGAAGATTCTGATTTTGGTGTTTCGAGAGAGCTGGGAAGAGAGCCATACAGGTCAGAGTGTTCTAAAGGCATGTCTTGCTTTGCTGATGCGCAGCTCGACATCTTTATCAGCTCCTCCATCTGTGCTGATGTTGCTTCCCAGGTTTACAAACTCGACCACATCTTCCAGGGATTGCTCCTCGATTGTGATAGGTTGGTGGGTTTTGGTGTTAAGTCTCATGAGCTTGGTCTTCCCAACATTTAACCTGAGGCCTATCTGTTTACTGTGTCATGCAATCTGGTGGTCTTGCGTTAAATGTGTGTATGTGTTTCTGAGATCAGAGCCAGGTCATCAGCAAAATCGAGATCTTCCAGTTGCTCAAAAGGGTTCCACTGTAGTCCTTTCCTTTGACCATCCACTGACATTTTGATTGTCCAGTCGATGGCAATGAGGAAGAGGAGGGGGGACAGTAGGCAGCCTTGACGTACTCCTGTTTTTATAAAGAGGGTGTCCGAGAGCTTACCATTTGAGGTGACTTGTCCTGTGAATCCATCATACATGCATTTAATGATGTTGACCAGTTTTATGGGTATTCCATAATGTCGGAGCAGCTTCCACAGAATGTTTCTGTCTAGGCTGTCAAAGGCCTTTTCGAAGTCGACAAAGTTTATAAATAATGATGACTGTCATTCGATGCATTGTTTGACATTTATTCTGAGTGTTGCAATGTGATCTGTACACGAGTTGTTTTTCCGGAAACCTGCTTGTTCTCTCCTGAAAATCTTATCTAGTGGTTATCTAGTGGCTCATGAAAGTCTTATCTAGTGGTCTTATCTCTTGATGTTTCTTTTGGGATTCTTCTGAAAGACAGCCTGTAGTTGTTGGTAAAAGGTCTCTTTTTCTTCATAAACGGCAGTGTTGGTGGGAGCGTAGCATTGGATGAATGTGATATTACGTCCTTTTGTTGTAAACCTGGCTGTGATGATTCGTTCTGAAATTGGTTCCCATTCGATGAGGCTTTTAACTGCATCTTTTGAAAGGAGTATTCCTACTCCGTGTGTGTGTGTGTGTGGGGGGGTCTTCTTCTTTGAGGTTGCCTGAATAGAGAAAGGTCTCTCCAGTGGCAGTTGTTACTTCTCCAAAGGTATTCCATCGTCTCTCACATACACCAACAATGCTTAGGTTATAGCGCTGCATTTCTATGGTCAGTTGTGCCAATTTTCCAGTTTGGTATAGTGTTCTGACATTCCAGCACCCAATTCTCGTTCTTGACTTCAGCTTCAGCAGACATTTTCCCCCCTGGGGTCTCTGATGAGTTTGCCTCAGGCGGTTCATACATCCCACTCGTGGGTCGTCAGATAGGCTTCGTTCAGTCAGGGTTAGAGTTTCCATAGTTTCGGTTTCTGTAACCAATTTATTTTTCCGGGGACGGGTAGTAAGCCCATCGCCAAACCCCCAACCTGGAGGGCCAGTGGAATCGCTCTTTGTCTGGTCTCTACCCTTCGACCTGTTCGGCTTGGGTGACCCTGCCAGGTACAAGACTCCTGCCGACATAGCTCTAGGGGTCATGGAGACATGCACAAACCGCTCCACCACGGTAAGGTGGCGATCCCTTCGGAACGGGCTGATGTGAGTTACTGTAGCAAAATGTTTAAAATCTGTTTGTTTTATAGGTTGATATAAGGATGTTGTTGACTTGATTCAAGAAAAAGTCTTACTTGACGGAGTCACCGTATGTCATCACAAAAAGGAAACCATGTGTCTGACTTTGGTCTCATTCAATACATTTATACTTAAAATTCATACTTAAAATTCTCATATAAGTGCGCATTTTCACATGTCTGTAATTTCAAATGACCGCTCGTCTTAAACTCATAGCTAAAGGTTACTTCAGATATTTCTTCATTTGGCTTCAAAGATTTTTTTCTACATTAAAATATTTATAAAATCATATGTTTTATAAACATTTATACTATTATATTTATAATTCTATACGTATTTACAATTATATACTGTATATTAAAAATATAATATATGATTATATAATATATGGTGAAAAATATTTTTGTTCTTCATTCCTTAAAAAAAGACAATCCATCCCTCAATGCTCACCACGTTTGCTTTGTTACATCTTTGCCAAGTGCTCTGGACTGTTAGACTCACTCATTCTTATTCCATCTACTACAGGAATAAAAATGTCTTTCTTCCTCCAGCTCTCAGAGTCCTATAAGCCATCACATGTGAGAGAGACTGCTGAACAACACAGCCCCTCTCTCTATATGAATTCTGGTCGTTCTGTAACCCCCTGTCATTCACCTTGTGCTTTTTTCCCCCTAGCAAATTCTTTGAAAATGTGTGTGGTCATCCAGAGGACTGCAATCGAACGTTAGTGGGGTTCTGTTGATCTTGGGGAAAAAAAAAGTCTTGCAATGCTTCGAGAAATTTGTCCAGAATCGAAGAGAATGTCGCCTCCAGGAGGCAGAGAGATGGACTCCTTTATTGTCTTCTCTACGGGAGGTCCAAAAGTCTTCACCATTGCACACGCAAACAGCCGAATGTTAAATGTTGTAACCATTATCATCATCATCACCAATACAGAGCTCCAGCATTGTGTTCTGCAACAAGAGGTTGTTTTGAGGTTACTGCTACCTTTTTGTTTAGCTACCCAATTTATTTAGCGCTATTTTTGGAAAAGAGAGTGTTTTGTGTATGTTTTTCAAAGCGGTTCTATTCAGGAAATATACAGAGAGGAAAACCTCCGAACAGCCTCTGGGAAATCCACAATTATAATTTAAAAGACCCTCCATTGCTTTTCATGTTTGCTCCTTCGCAACATTTGTATAAAGTCACTGAATCATGAAATGATTTGCTCAGAAAGCTGTAGACGCAGAGGTTGTTAGCCTGGGTGAACTGTTTTTCCCTATGGATCAGATCAGTGTGCTTTGTTTCAACCTCTTCTCCCTGAGATATCAAAAAGTCTAGCTTATTCTTTCTCTCCAGAAGCATTTAGCAACTTTTCAAAGGTTGTTTCCTTTTGCTAGAGCACTGATGGGACAGCCTTATTTCAGATGACTTTTTTACTATACACAGACAAGTAGGGGTGTCGCAATATACCGGTGTTGATGATAATCGTGATATTCAAAGCATGAAATATCGACATTGTGTTAATTTAGAGTGTGGCAATATACCGGTATTGACAATAACCACAATGTTTAAAATGAATATGACTGTTATGATAACATGACACGTAAATACGCGAGTACCTGGTTGACCTCTCAGGTGGCTGTATTGCACCCGCTGACACCTATCAAAGAAGACGCAGCCCAGGCCGCGCAGCTACTCTGAGGAGAACGTCGTCTGAGCGAGAGAGTGAAACACTCTGTCCACACCCGAAAAAAGTAAGCTCGCCTGAATGGGAGTTCTTCGGCTCAAAAGAAAACAGCACTTTAAAGGGGGTCGCACACCGGACGAGCAGCGCAGCGCCACGTCTTTAAAATTCGAACACATTTTCTCTCTGTCCGCAGCGCCCAGCAACGGCTCAGGACCTTGTTCAAAATCCTGCCGCGACACAGAGCGCCATTTACATCGGGGTAGTTGACAAATGGCCAAGGAAAAGTACTTTTTTTGGAAAACATAACTTTTTAAGAAAAAATACATATATTTATGGAGTATGAAAACTGCAGTTTCAGAAAATAGTAGTGGTCACTCATTTTGTCAATGACTTCACATATTTTTTTCACGTTTTCACTCAACAGTACTGTAAATGTGTCCTATGGTGTGACATTTAAAAAGTATTAAGAAATTATATTAAATAACATATAAAAAAATACTTGAATTGTTCACATTATTAAAACATTTTTTATGAAAGTGATATTTATTTTACATGAAAGTACAAATTAAAATAATTTTCACCATGAATAGATGAACTTGATAAACTTTTCCCTACGAATGTCAATAAAACTTTTTCGCCAACCTTACAAAACTGTTTGAAATTGTACCCATCTAAGAGGAGATATTATTGAAACTCCCCTAATGCCAAACTTGACTCTTTTTTAAAGGGGTCATATAATCGTACATGCACTTTTACAAGTTGATTGTACTGAAATGTGTGTTGGCAGTGCCTGTACACAACCATCATAAAATGATAAAAATCCATCCAGTGTTTTTGTTTTAATCTCCTTATATGTTTTCCCCTGCCTCAAATCAAGCCGTTCGACCTTGTGACGTCACACGGTCGGAAGCATAGACATAATAAATACATAGACGCCCTATTGGCCGCTGGAGCGTACGTCAACGGCGCCGCCATGTTGGGGATGGCAACTTTCCCATACCTCTCGTACCGGGAATTGAGAAAAATGCCTGTTTTGTGCGCTGCTTGGGGCTGTACACATCGCCACACAATTGAAAACAGCTTTCGAGGAATTACCTTTCACAAGCAAGACTGAACGTTTGTTTTTGGTTGTATTTGGTCATGATTTAATTAGTAATGGTAACGTTCAGAGGTTACATTTAAAAATACTACTGTTATTGTGTCACGAAATGTAGTTTTAATAGTTTTTCAGTCGACAATGTAGTTGTTTAAAGCTCAAATCTGTGGTTTGTTTATAAAGATAGCGCCTCTTTAAAAATTTTATCTGACTTTTTCGGAGTTGTAAGATGCTATCACCGAGGCTCAGCGCTCGTCTACCCCGTCTGGAACAGCCGTACCTCGGCCAGTGCTTCTGAAGTGTTGCCGCTGACTCGGATGTCTGTAGTCTCGTGGTTAAACATGAGATATAATTCGTCTTGTGTATATCTAACGGGCGATCTTTGGTCTCATTAATCTATAAATGGTTCCCTAGTAAATCGTTTTGGCTGAGGGCAAAGTGAAGTTTCATAACTTTATATTTAGGCTATTTTAACGTTGTATCCTGCTGTATGTTTGACTGAAGCTACTTCTGTTATAATGGCTATTACTGATCAATAAAACTGAAATTTAACAAAAAGAGTTAAATATTAAAATGTCACTATTTAACTTATTTTTTATTGTATATATTCTGTAATTGATATTTCTTATTCTATTGCTATTATTATAGTATTATTAATAAACTATATGCTATTATCAATATTTTTATGATTGTATTATTGTACTTATGATATTATATAATTATACTATTCTTTACTATTTTATTTGCTGTATACTATTTGTTTATTTTATTGACTAAACTATTTACTATTACTTCTCACTATATTTACTATTTGCATTGCACTATAGTTGTACCGTAACATATGTATTATCATAAAGGATCCATCAGTTATCTTTGTTATTGCTAAAATCTGGTCAATCACAAAAAAATGCTTTTTCCACAATAAGAAAACTTAAATTATATCTCAGTATGGGGGTCTTCACCATTCTTATCCAAGAATAAAAAGCCAAATACATGACAAGCCTGAGCTTTGACCATTCTTTATTAAAAAAAAATATTTTACAAGTCTAACTATCGAGATTTTAAATAACTAGAGATGGAACTTTTTGTACACCACATACAAACCACTGAAATCGGTTGATAAATGTAAAAACAGTTTGTTTTTATCCAGAAAAAACGCAGCTCACCCGTTTACTTACATTTGATTACAGTGCAGTCTTGCCCTCCGCAAAATGGCGGACCCGTTGACGTATCGCAGCAACGTTCCAAAGCGGCCAATAGGGCGTCTATGTATTTATTATGTATATGGTCGGAAGCCCCTCCCACGATTGTTGATTGACAGGAGCGTTTCAACACAGACCCGCCCTCGCTCGTGAGGGAGCTGTCAATCATAGTCCGCGCGGACAGGCGCGGTCATTGTTGATATGCTGGAGCACTGTCTATGAGCAGAATGGCGTCTAAGCGATTGTGGTGTTCTGTTCTTGGGTGTAATAACGAAGACAGCAGTCATTTTAATGTTCCTAAATCCGAACCGCTGAAGACGCAGTGGCTGTGTTTGTTTTCGAAGGGAATATTCCCCACGAGCAACGTCAATGCTTTCATGTTTGCGCGAATCATTTCACACACCAGACTGCTTTATAAACGAGGATCAGTATAAAGCTGGATTTGCTAAGAAGCTGCTCATGAAAAAAGGATTGGTACCAGATATTCGTGTTCCTGCTGAATCTCCAGAAGAACGGAAGTGAGTGTAACGTTTTATTAAACTTTATATTAATATTTATATTAATCTTTGCAAATCGCTAGCTGCACGCTTCACAATGAATGCGTCTAAGGTTTACACTCAGGGTACATTACGGCATGTTTTCTATGTATGACGTTCTCAATATAATTCATAATCCCACGTTTATACTGAACAACGCGTTATGGTTATTGTGTTATTGAGTTACAAATGGTGTACGCACAGAACAGAGAGGCGGGGTGAGCAAAGCTCATTATCATTTAAAGCACTGAAACGGCGTGCTGAAAACAGAGCTGGTTTTGACCAGGTAAAATAAGTGTTTTCTTACAATACTAATGAGAATTTTTAATTAAAGTATATTACAAATAGTATATCACTTTTAATTTAGACCCTAAAGAATCATATTAGCTTGTACAAAAATGGCGTTATATGACCCCTTTAAAAAGATATTTTAAAATAAGTATATTTTTCTGTTGTTTTATGTTTGTCACACCATAGTACAAAACGTCACACCAAAGGACAAAGATAGTCATTGCATAAAAAGAGTCAGAATATATAGTGTTTATTGTAACAATTATAAAGGAGGACATTTGTTTTTATTTTTCAGCAATATTAACTGTGCAAAACATATTACACCAAAAGTAACTTTGATTATAGATCCATCAATAAGGAAACACTGGCTATGTTTCCATCCACACGTTTTTATCCGAATTAAGTGATATCGAATTAAAAATGCCTTATGGAAACAGTAAAATTCGATTGAAGTCATGAATATCGACTCAAATGAAATGCGTTCGGTCTCATCGGATTTTGTCTTGATGGATATACGGCTTTTGCGATAAACGCTGATGGAAACGTTATTATGGCGCGATCCATTTTGTCTAGCAAAACTTTGTTCGCAAATGTTTGCTTGAATGTTGTGCAATTCGGTGAGAAAATGAATGGAAAATGTCTCAAATCAATTCGATATACCAATTTGATCGCAAAACAGCATGTGACGTCATTACGTACAGGTTTTTATTCGCTTTAAAGCCGTTGGATGGAAACACACTTTCACCAGCTTTATTCGCATGAGGTTTTTTACCGAACTTCAGATAATTCGATTGACAAGTGGATGGAAACTTGGCTTCTGACATGAAAATAAAATCCCTAAAAACATTGCATAAGTTTAGTTTGTCTCTTCCTTCCTAGTGCTTTAATGTTGAATGTATCCAATTCCCAG
Organism: Rhinichthys klamathensis goyatoka; assembly: GCF_029890125.1. Taxonomy (NCBI): domain Eukaryota; kingdom Metazoa; phylum Chordata; class Actinopteri; order Cypriniformes; family Leuciscidae; genus Rhinichthys; species Rhinichthys klamathensis. The sequence continues at coordinate 1,218,865 of NW_026606867.1, forward strand.
AGAGCCTTCTTTTCATGATATCTGTTTGAAACAGGCCAGCTGACAGTCTTGCCTGGGCCCGGGACAAGATAATCTTAGATGGGGCCCCCCCACGATTTATTTTTTATTTTTATAAAACATCATATACTTTTACCCAAAATGAATAATAAAAACACGTTTAAATGGGTACATTTTCTATAAATGTCTTCATTTTCTTTTCTGACATAGCCTACTGCAGTTCTTGTTAAAACACACTAGACATGCATAATCTGTGCATTTTGGGCACTTTTTGTGTGAAATCATATTTATGTTTTGTCCATCAAAAGTGTGCTTTCACTTTTAAGCATGAGCAGCGCAGCAAAACTCGGATCTGACCCATTATCTGTTCACCGATGATGACAGTGATGCATTTCAGCCGGCTTTTTATTTCTCATCTCCATAAATAGTAGTAAAGCTAATCCAAGGGCTAGAAATCAATGAATTCTTTGCTAATACTTCCTCGTCATCATGGAGAGCGCAGTTCGCACCGCTTTCTCCTTTCCACAAGCGTTTGTTCTCCCGTGGCGTCTGTCGTTGCTATGCAACAATGAACTTAGGCGCGCCTGTAAAAACGAGCGCGCCGCGTCGCTATTATGAGCTAATATCCAACATATTTCCATATGTGGCTCTTTCCTCCTTTCTTATCAACAAGTGGATTTACAGCCACCACAGCAGCAGCACCGCCGGTCGCCATGTCTCAGCGCTTTTATGAAGAGGACGCAACTGCACGCGCTTTGGGCATGCACGCGCATCAAGGGGGTTCTTGACCACTATTTCAAGGACAATTAGGAAGAAAACGAATAAAAAGCTTTTATGTAACTCAAATATTATATATTTTTTCAACAAATATGCCTATTTTATTTATTTTTTTAACAATTATTCCATAATTTAATGAGGGCCCAGTTCTGGGCCCCCCTCCCTACCCTGGGCCCGGGACAACAGACCCGTTTGTCCCCCCCTGTCGGCGGGCCTGGTTTGAAATAATGATAGAATATAGATGAATGGATCAACAGAGAAATTAATGTAATGTATACTCAATTATGAACTCATGACCTACTGTGTTTTCCCTACAAATGTAACCACTTACTTGTCAATTTCTTATAAAACACAATATAGATTATTATTCTGTAATAACAAGCTTATTATGTAACTATTGTTGAACCTGAACCTCACACAGGTCTATTCTGATACTGAACAATTAGCAGTCGTTCAGTCACTCAGCAAGATCCCTGAATTATTTTATGATGTATATGGCAACATTTCAGTTTGATTTACTTTCTCTGTCGTTCTCTTAGGATCGCCTCCTTTCTCTGTGGATCCTTTTTAATTCGCTCCCTATACTGTCTGGTCCTCTCTTTTGCACTCATCTCTCCCTCAGTTCTTTCTGTTCTAAAAAAAAGTTAAGTAGCATTATAAGTAGTAGCACTGTATTTATGTACTTTACATTTGTTTATAGTTGTTACATTATACATTATAGTTGTTTTAGTAACACTTCAGAAAATGTTATGTAGTCTCCCAAAAACGGCAATAAATATTAAAATGTAAGTCATTATTGAATTTAAAATCATTAAAACTGGTCAAAAAAGAATGAAAAGTATGTTAACAACCTTTATCTATTTGTTTTAATAGCTTCTTGAGGAGGTCTTGTCCTATTGTGTGACATCTGTGTCCTATGGTGTGACAGGCCAAAGTGTCACACCAAAGGACATTTCCTGTCACACCAAAGGACATTTGAGCTTTTGTGGCATGCTAATAACCATGCTAATGCTAGCTGAACTGTCATTAGCAATTGGCATGATACATTTGCATAATATTACGTAGTCCTGCTGTTAAAAATACAAATTTGAATTAAAAAATGACATTTAGGGGTGTCACACCAAAGGACAAAAAAACTTAACAACTTCCGTGGTCTGAAAACATAGTTAAATATTTGAACAATTCTGAGAGAAATACTTACCATGTGCACTGCTCATGGGCTTCATATGGGTCTTCAGTCACATGACCTTGAATGGTCTTTCAATTAAATGTAGTTGTCCATGATATTGCCCAACTTAATATCAGGTTATTGCGTAACACCAAAGGACATTTTTTTCTGAGACAAACTTTATGAAATTCCTACACTTATAGAAATGTATGTATAGGAAAAGTGATGGCCACTTAGTGAAATAGACACTTGCACAATTATGCCAGGAGTGTCCATTAAGTTGTACAAAAAATAAAAATAACTCTGATATTAAACCAACAAATTCATGTAAAACAAGAAAATGTTTAACCATTTACAGTATTTTAAATGCTGAAAATGTGAAATAATTACTTTTTTTCCTTCTGTGACGGTGAAAAAGCCACGTCACGGCAACTAGTAAATATTAAATTTACATAATATTTGTCTCAAATTATCGTAAATGACTTCACCCTGTGCTGCAAAATACATTTAGTTTTACATTCATTTACAGGAATCAGCTGCTTGAATGACAATTGCTGATGTTATCGGATTTTCAGGTGATATTCTCAATTCATTCAGTTAATGGATGCTCTGAGGTAAAGTGTTCAGATCACAGACTCAGCAACTATTGTATTTAATTGTACAGTACAATCATAACATGGTACAGACATTATCTTAATTTCATAATGTCCTTAAACATAAGAATAGCCTACTGCTGGCATAAACTGAGAAAGTGCGTGTCCGGTGTGCGATACCTCGAGTTGTCCTACACGCGACGCGGCGCTGCAGAATGTGTAGCCACCAACCCTAGTTTTTAGCCATCTCCGTGTCCATCACCCTGCGGATTACGCAATTTTACAGAGAATAAATTGCGATTATTTTACTAGTCATGGAATGGGAAACGTGGCATTAACCTGTTAACAGGGGGTTTCTGTGTTCATACATTTAATAAAGGGTGATTATTAAGAACCCCGTTTTCCTTACTCATTTTTTGTATTTGTATTTGCACTTGATTTTTTTGTTCAAATCTGCTATCTGCATGACTTTATTGGCGCCGGCGCAACAATAGGTTTAAGAGCTTTTCAGTTCTTCAGGAAACATTCAGACAGTGTTTTGCTTCAGTTTGAAACCAGATAAACTTCACATGCTTGTCTTCCTAACACCCCCCCCCCCCCTCCCCCGTAGATATCGCGATATATCGATATCGTGAATTCTTCTGGCCACAATAGCCGTGGTGTGAAAAATCTAACATCGTGACATCCCTACAGACAAGCAAATAAAAACATCCTCAAGGTGCTTTATGGTTCAAGTTAAAACATATCATTTACTTTTGGTTAATGTCACATCAGTTTCTAGGTCAGAGTATACTGTGTACTGTTGTAGTTGCGATTAATCGCACGGTTCGCACCCTTATCGAGAAATTAAGCATACAGCATTTATCTTGTTTAACACGTTGATTGTGTCATCATTTGCTATATCCAGCAAGGTAAACCATCAGATTGAAGGGTGATTCTCACAAAACTGTATTTTCTGCAAGCTTATTTCAGTTAAATGTAGGTGTCTTTTCAAATAAGGACACTTGGAGACTCCAAAAGGACACCAAATAACCAAATGATATAAGGAGTCCATATAATTCATAAATGTGTGCACACCTAAGGACCCATGAAAAAAAAAAACATTGCAGAAAGAAACTTTTCAGAATTCACAGTGTATAATGTTCAGTGCAACAGCAGAGAGCTTGTTTACATTTTAGACAAGTCAAGTTGCAATACCGAACAGGACCACATGGAGATGTCAAATTACTAAACGCAGCAACACGCACATGACAAATCAAAACATTCTGAAAGTGTGTGGAAACAACGTGAATGTACTGAAATGTGTCTGTGTATAAATACAATGTGCGATCAGTGCATCGAGAGCGCACAGACACGATTTAGTTGGGCATCAATATAACAGAATCACGCGTGCTAGCTGTATGACTCCTGTACGCCTCTGCAATTGTCTTTACTTTGATTACAATCCTCATCCATCAAAACTTTACTAGCGAGAATCTGGTTTGCTTTATCCAACAGAGAAACGTAGTTTGCTTATAACCTGGGGTGTATTCCAGAAAGCAGGTTATGTGACATACCCGGGTATGTTTAAGAGTAAGTAAGCGGATAACCTCAACTTTCGGTTCCAAAAACGGAGGTAACTTTCAGGGTATGTTAGTAGTCATAGCAACTCACTCTCTGAACTTAACCTGCTCCGGAGCAGGTTATGTTCCAGGGTTAGTTTGTTTCAGAGAGGTGACAGAGCATGGCGTCCCCTGACCATTTTAGTTACATATAGCACTACTTAATCTAACCCTACTTTATACAGTCACAATAATTTTAAATGTTTCTAATTATATAACTTTCAATTTCAGGGTTCCCAAATGTGATTGGGTGCATTGATGGAACCCACATTCACATTAAAGCTCCTTCCATCTAGGGATGCATCGATCCGATACTGCCATTTTTGCCGGATCGGGTATCGGTCAGAGGAGGCCGATCCAAATCCGATATTGTGCGTATTATTCTGTGTTATTGTTAAGCCCCACAAAAGGCACAAAAACATTATCAAGTACCATAAAGTTTTCGTGCACTATCTTATAAGTGTTCTGAAGCCATTATATAGTATAATGTGAGATAAAAATTAATATTTAAGTCATTAAATTCAAGACCTCGTAAACTTTTTCCCTCCGCTGCGGCTGTCAGTCATTCTCCATTCAGCATTTAACAGCGCGTCGCGTTCTGTTACGACAGGCAACACGATGAAACTCTCCAAGATCAAGATGATTCAATGTTACTATTATTATTCTTGATCTGTAGATAAAGGTCTATGGTTTAGCATAAAACAACTTTATATTGCTGGACTTTATTGCTGTAACTAAATCATGTTACTTTCTACCGGGCGTCTGTTAGATCGCAACAGAGTAGCCTAGAGTCAGAGAGCACTATAATTGTTCTTCACGCGCACAGTAACTGAAATTTAAAACTGTTAAAAGAAAAGGCTCAATAAACGATTGCATAGATACTGTGTATAATACACTACGCATCGATATGTCTTTCCTTTGTGCTTTGAACTGTTCAATGCGGATTCGACGCGCTGCGCGCTGTGACTCCGTGTTGCTTCAAGCGCATCATTCTGCGCTCGGGATGCGCATAAGCGCTGTGTGCCGCACTGTATTGGATCCTTTCATAATCATATAATACTACTTTTGCGCAATGAAAGATTATTAATAGCCTTTCTTGTTCTGTCCTATCTATCATATGTTGCTGCCTCATTAAACAGCTGTGCTATACATTTAAAACATGTCTCAATTTTATAGTAGCCTATACAGGCTATATATAATAATTTATCTTTTTGATTTTTGTTATCTTGTTTTTCATGAATGTATTTTACAACAATACAAAGAGCAATGTGTAATGTTTGACCAGATTTAGTGTTACACTTATTGTCTCTTATTTGTTCCCCTAAATTTTCTTCACTAAATGTTCAGATTTTATACAATTATTGTGCACTCATGATTTTTCTAGACTAAATTGCACTGCTGAATTATCCACTAATCTAGTTTATTATAGCATTTTTGTCACAGATTATGATCATATATTTTTTGGATTTGTTGTTTTTCTTTAAAATTAAGTTGTCTGTGTTAAGTAGATTGTGTTTAACACACAAAAGAATGATTATCAGTTCAACACACAGAGTTATAGAAATTCTACTTGATTTAAAAAAAAAACTGCACTGGTATCGGATTGGTATCGGTATCGGCCGATACTCAGAATTTTGGGATCGGATCGGATCGGTTTTGAAAAAGCGGTATCGTTGCATCCCTACTTCCATCAATGGAGACTATGTAAATAGGAAGTCAATGCATAGCATCAATGTGCAGGTGACAATAGATTTTTTGGATGCTAAATGTTTGGGTGTTTAAACCATTAAATCACCCTCATCACTGGTCCCCACTAACTAGGTAATATGTGGCCAAGAGGAACCCCCAGTGAACCCAGTAGACCAAAGGGATGGCAGGGTGGTACAAGACATGATTTGCCAAAATCACTTTAATTAAAACCAGTTAACAGTCAAGTGTTGTTCATTGTTTCTTTATTTCCTGTAACAAAAGACATTTGTATTTATTGCTTTAGATTTCATTCAACAACAAATGACAGATTAATGTTTACATACTGTTTCCCACCTTAAGCTAGTGCTCCAGCAATTCAATTTCAAGTCTGGCCTTTTTTAGGTTAAGCCTTTTCTCCTCCATTTGAAGCTGTATAAGGTCCATCTCCATGTCACTTTTTCGGATTTGCTTTTAAAGGTGGACCTTATACAGCTTTTTGGCAGGCAACTAGAAAGACTGAAAAAGTCTATAATACAAACACAGACCAAATATTTAAATGAGGAAGGAGAACTGCAGAACATTTCTTACACTGCTAAGATTCTGTGTGGAGGTAGATGGACCCTCATCTGTATTAAAATCTCCTGCCATATTCTGTAAAATGACAATGACAATTTATTTATTCTCTTGTGTAAAAAAGGGGGAATGCATTCTATGCATCATACCTCTATGGGCCTCCCCACATTTTCTGTTTCTGTCACAGCAGAAGTGGTCTCTTCATCATCATCCTACAGTGAAAATAAGGAAGGATGCTTGGTCTAGCAAACAGAAACCTAAAGACAATAATCACTTACAACTGTGACAGAGTGTGGTGTTGCAGGAGGATCCAATAATACAATGTGGCCATCAGCAACTGCAAGATAATTAAACCATGATAATCATGCATATTCAATTCTCAATGTATATTCTTAAGCAAATACAACTAGTAAAGAAGGACATTAGGAGCATCTAAGTAGCCTACTAGTAATAAGATTACAGTATACAGCATATGCAGTCAAATCAGCATGCATACTGCACAAGTGAATCAATGACTGTAAAATGAATTCAAAATGCCTTTTTAAAATGGTGACAGTGTTGATTATTTTATTTATTAAAACACTGACAAAAACAGTGTAAACATCAATAAATCATAAGTATTAATATGGTACACCTACATTTTACTAAGCCACTTGTCTTGGTAGCTGAGTCTGACGAACTGCCCCCTGGAATCCCATCGACCACAGGTGGCCCTTTATTAAGGGACAGTGCCAGCTCCTCAGCTCCCTTCTTTCTATTGGCTACATAGAAAACTAAATTACATTTAATACTAAATTAGTATTAAATGTCAGTAACAAGTTTAGTAAGTTTAGAAAATATTACCTTGCTGGAGAATGTTTTTGTGTTTCATTTTGACTTGGCTCACACTTCTTCTGGCTCCAGAAGGATTACACCTGATAAAACGAGAAGCCAACATATAACTAGCCAATTATGTGCATTACTACTGTAATATGTATGGAAATGTATGGAGTCCAACAAGTAAATACTTGTCTATTTTTACTACATGCCCCCAAAGAATTTTTGCGTCACAAATTATAAATGGGGTAGGCTATTTTCCCCTTTCATTGTGACTCACAAAGGGAAAATACCCAATTTATAATTTTCTAAACTCAAGCATTTACTCTGTCCATTATTATTTGCCAAGCCAACTTTCTTTTGCTGATGCAGCAGTATTGCTTTTTTATTTATTATTTTTTTATATAATGGGCTTAGGCTATAGTCTTCATAAGCAAGCATTAAAACCTCCAACTCAGTTTCACCGAAGTATCGTATGTAGCTCGCTTTTTTTCTCCCTTGGTTTCCATGGTGACTCCTGAAATTGGCGATCCATTGAAAATGTCTTTATGTACTCGTCGTGCGCGCGCATTAACTCTGGGTTACCAATAGGAGGTTGATTAAACTAACTCAACATAGGTGTTTTGGAACCGACATACCCAGAGTAAGCAAGTTTGGGGTTAACCAACCAAGAGTTCAAGGTTTATCTGACGGTAAGTTAACCTTGCTTTCTGGAATACACCCCTGGCCTTACAGCGGTGTGATGTTTTGACATTCTTTATAGTCTGTATTTCACACAGCGCAATGCGCGAGGGCTCGCGCTCGCGCTCTTCAGAAACAATCACAGAAAATGACAGCGCTTGTGTTTTAAAACGAAGCACACACTGAAATGAATAATTCACTAAAAACACCAACTCTGATGTAATCAGCCTGGTTTGCTTGTTTGAAGGAATTTCAAGAGCCTCACGTCACGTCTGCTCCAGCCTGTTTCCCCGTAGCTGCCCCCAAGAAAATTTTGGGGGGGGGCCAAGGGTCCGGTGAAGAGACCATGAAGGCTGCACCGCCATGGTCGTCTGCAGGGGCTTCACCACCCTGGCCGTCGGTCCATCCTGCTCCACCTTGGCCGCCAACTCTTCCTCCACCGCCGTGGCCTTCAGTTCATCCTGCTCCGCCCTGGCCTCCGCTTCGTCAGGGCGGAGCAAGACCGCCCACGCTCCACGGCCCAGGCCCGCCTTGTCTATGTCCAGGGTCCGTTCCCCTGCATGGGCCTGGCCCTCCATCCCTCCCCAAAGACCGCCTGTGCTTCACCGCCCTCCTGAACTTTTTAGTTTTTTTGTTGTTGTTTTGTTGGGCGTCAGGAGCCGCCCTTAAGGGGGGGGTTATGTCATGATGTGGGTTTTGTGTCTTGTCTTGTCTTTTCATGTTCAGTGGTTCCCTGACCTGTCTTTTAGTTCTCCCAGGTGTTTCTCGTTATTCCCGACGCCCCCTTGTTATCTTGTTAGCTCGTTTGTCCTTGATTATTTAAGCCCTGTGTTCCTGCCCTGTCTTTGTGAGTTGTTGAATGTATGTTAGATGGTAACGTTGGTTATTTCTGAATCCTTGAATCCTGTTTCTAAGTCCTTGTATCCTGTTCCTGTCTAAGTTTGTAGTTTGTTAATAAAGATACACTGCGTCTGGATCCAGCCTCATCGCTATTTCTACCGCAGTACGTTACAAATATATACTGTATATCAGAGTTTCCGCTAGAAAAAAATGGTGCCGGTCAAAGTGACCGGCAGAGGTTTCGTTTAACGAACGTTTTGATGATATGCCGGTCAAATATCGCCTCTTAATTAGTCAAGTTGAGGAAAACTGGAGGCAGGCTATGTAACTTAAAAAATGACATAATCAGGCCGTATATGCAACATGTTATTATTAGCCTAACTTTCAAATAGACGGAAAAAAACATGAAAGTCCGATTGGCGTCAATCAACACCAATTGTTTTTTACTATGGTTTCACACACATTCACTTTTTAAAACATTGAGGCACGGATGTACCTAATACAAATAAATAAAACATCTCCAGTTAACTAGCAGATCATTCATTTAGTTCGCTATTAAATAAGAGATCTAGAGCTAAAATCAGTTGTTTTTGAAATCAAGCTGAGCGCTCGTGTCCGCTGCTATCAGTTTCATGGACAATGCGCTGCGCGAGTTGCGCAATCTTCACTCGGACGCGCGTTTCAATCTATCGCCATTGCGGACAGGCGAATAGAGCAGCACAGGCGAAGCACTGCTACTTGGGCGCAGAGATATCACGCAACACCTGAAATAAAGTTTGCCACAAAGAACCGGCGAAAGTAATGATTATGCATGAAACATTTGAATTGTTGATAAATTGATAAAGTTGACGATGCAGACTCGCCAACTTCGCAGTAGTGAACGCGCCTATAGAGAGAAATGCACACTTCGTGAAGTGTGCACTCGCCGGCGCCTCCGTGTCCTGATTATATTGTCAACTATATTTGCTTCTTATATATTAATCCAGGCAAATTTGTTGATGAAACATTGATTAAAATGAAGATACAATTTATACAAAACGAAATAAACTTTAAAGAAAGGCTTTCTACAAAACAAAACTTAATAAGTGGTCAAAATCTGACCCATTCCAAATGTTTTCCGATATATTGGTCATCTTATGATCCTATCTTACTCATCTCATGCGGTTCCCTTTTCATATAATCAACATAGATTAAATAAAAAAATAATAACATTATATTATTTATAAATATGAAACGTATGTTTAAGTTTTTTAACTTATGATAAGCGTCACACCGCTCCGCTTTGCTCACATGCTCTGGTGTGTTATGCATGTGTGCGTGCATGTGGTGGAGGGGTGCGATTTTCGAATAATAATCAACCCAGCGATCTTCGAATATTATTTTTGCTTGAAAATTTCGTTTTGTATAAATTGTATCTTAATTTTAATCAGTTTCATCAACAAATTTGCCTGGATTAATAAATAAGAAGCAAATATAGTGGACAATATAATCAGGACACGGAGGCGCCGGCGCGTGCACACTTCTCTCTATAGGCCTAGGCACTAGGCTACTGCGAAGATGGTGAGTCTGCATCGTCAACTTTATCAATTTATCAATATTTCAAATGTTTCATGCATAGTCATTACTTTCGCCGGTTATTTGTGTCAAGCTTTATTTCAGGTGTTGCGTGATATGATATCTCTGCGCCCAAGTAGCAGTGCTTCGCCTGTGCTTCCAAAAATGCATTTGCCCACCTATCTAAATGTAGGGGAGACCGTGAATAACCCCAATTTAAAAAAAAAAAAACGGTGGAGTGTTCCTTTAAGGCTAGCCTGCCTGGGCCTGGCCATATTTGAAACGTCTCACTCAATCGTTCGTTGTTAAGGTCTAGCCTATATTACAGCCGTTTTAGGCGTGCGCTTTATTTGAAATGCAGCATGCGATGTTGTTTAATAACTTTCAAACGGTAGAGCCTGTTCCTTTATAACATAGCCAAAGGTCGGTGTATTTTTCCTTTATACATTTTAGGCTTATTCTCAAATTCATATTGTGTTAGGGGGGCGGGATTATTACGCAATTTTAATCGGATTTTAATCAGATTTAATTTTGTCGGACATTTCATTTTTTTCCCGGCCAATGTCCGGTAATTACCGGACAACGGAAACCCTGCTGTGTGTATATATATATATATATATATATATATATATATATATATATATATATATATATATATATATACACTCACCGGCCACTTTATTAGGTACACCTGTCCAACTGCTCGTTAACACTTAATTTCTAAGCAGCCAATCACATGGCGGCAACTCAGTGCATTTAGGCATGTAGACATGGTCAAGACAATCTCCTGCAGTTCAAACCGAGCATCAGTATGGGGAAGAAAGTTGATTTGAGTGACTTTGAACGTGGCATGATTGTTGGTGCCAGAAGGGCTGGTCTGAGTATTTCAGAAACTGCTAATCTACTGGGATTTTCACGCACAACCATCTCTAGGGTTTACAGAGAATGGTCCGAAAAAGAAAAAACATCCAGTAAGCGGCAGTTCTGTGGGCGGAAATGCCTTGTTGATGCCAGAGGTCAGAGGAGAATGGCCAGACTGGTTCGAGCTGATAGAAGGGCAACAGTGACTGAAATAACCACTCGTTACAACCGAGGTATGCAGAAAAGCATTTGTGAAGCCACAACACGCACAACCTTGAGGCGGATGGGCTACAACAGCAGAAGACTCCACCGGGTACCACTCATCTCCACTACAAATAGGAAAAAGAGGCTACAATTTGCAAGAGCTCACCAAAATTGAACAGTTGAAGACTGGAAAAATGTTGCCTGGTCTGATGAGTCTCGATTTCTGTTGAGACATTCAGATGTTAGAGTCAGAATTTGGCGTAAACAGAATGAGAACATGGAACCATCATGCCTTGTTACCACTGTGCAGGCTGGTGGTGGTGGTGTAATGGTGTGGGGGATGTTTTCCTGGCACACTTTAGGCCCCTTAGTGCCAATTGGGCATCGTTTAAATGCCACGGCCTACCTAAGCATTGTTTCTGACCATGTCCATCCCTTTATGGCCACCATGTACCCATCCTCTGATGGCTACTTCCACCATGTCACAAAGCTCTAATCATTTCAAATTGGTTTCTTGAACATGACAATGAGTTCACTGTACTAAAATGGCCTCCACAGTCACCAGATCTCAACCCAATAGAGCATCTTTGGGATGTGGTGGAACGGGAGATTCGCATCATGGATGTGCAGCCGACAAATCTGCGGCAACTGTGTGATGCCATCATGTCAATATGGACCAAACTCCCTGAGGAATGCTTCCAGCACCTTGTTGAATCTATGCCACGAAGAATTGAGGCAGTTCTGAAAGCAAAAGGGGGTCCAACCCGTTACTAGCATGGGGTACCTAATAAAGTGGCCGGTGAGTGTATATATATATATTGTAAAAGTGCTGGACTAAAGTGTATATGTCGTACAGGGTGCTAAAGCCATGCATCTGTAACCCATGCCAGCGGTGGGGTGGACACCACTTCACTTTCGCTGTGATTATTACAACATTTAGAAGACAATTAGGCTGTTCAGAAGCCTGCTGTAATCAGCCAACCTGCCTCTAAAGAATGAGAGATGGAGCCGGAGGATACAACAGAGAGAGAAGGACCACTTTCTAGGCCTTTGTTGATGATCATTATTAGGCCAATGCCTTAAAGATTAGGCCAGATGTACCCACATCCCTGCTGGCTTTTAATTGGATGTTCTCATCTTAACCTCTGTCTCATTGATGTTAGATTATTACAGTACATTTTGATCATTTTCTTGTTGTCCTAAGGACTTTATTTTGTTGTAATTACTAATTAGAGATGTTTGCTGATACAAACATCTTAGCTCATGGTTGAGTTTTGGAGTTGAAGCAAAAGTATAAAACGTTGGCCCATAATTATATTTTTAGATTTATCATAATTAGATTTATCCAGTATATCTGTTTCTAACTTTTTTTTCTTTTCTTCGATGTGATAAGAAGTGTATTCACCAAGTGCCTTGAGAACGAATGGACCACCCAACCCCATGTAACACCCTCTGAACACCTCTCTTTACTGTATGTGTGCAATTATTCTGAAGCTTGGCACCCCAACAAATAATTGTGAAATATGGATTTTCGTTATTACTAAATGAAAAAAGATGCTGTATTGATTTTTAGAGGACCTTTCAAGTCATAAATCGAAGCAGAACCGATGGTAAATGGCTTTTCTCAAATGTAATATCTTGTCTTTTAGCATTATAGCTGTACCTCTGCTTTTTATCAGAATCAGATTTATTGTCAAGACTTTTTGCACGTTGTGGTGACAGAAGAAGCTTCCAGTATAGGAAGATTAGTAAGATTAGTAAAATAAAAAATAAAGATATGTGAATAAGATACTATATGTATATACTGTATATAAATAAACAAAATAGACACATTTGTATGTACATGTGTGCTGTATACAAATAGAATAAAATGAACATGGAATGAGGTAGGGTAGAGGTAGGGTATTGTTAAATAAATGTAAATTGTTTTGCACATAGGTATCATTACACAGTGGGGAGAACGTTGAACTGTTCATCAGGTAGATTGTCTGTGGGAAGAATCTTTTCTGGTGTTTAGTGCTCTAGCGCCGGCAAGACGGCAAAAGTTCAAAGAGAAGGTGGCTTGGATGTGAGGGGTCCAGAGTGGTTTTCTGAGCCCAAGCTTTATCTCACTTTGGATGTATACAGTTCTTGGAGGGTGGGCAGGGGAGGACCAATAGTCCTCTCAGCAGTGCAAATTGTCCCTTGTAGTATTTATGCTCTAGATTCAAATAGAATAAAACTATACTATTTCTACATTATACTATCCTATATATTTTTATGCTGTTTTTATAAAATATACAATAAAACTTGCATTAATAAAAATGTATGTATATATATTTTTTTACTATACTAGTCAGTGAGAGTCAGATAAAACTGAGTAGCTGTTTTATTTACTTGCAAAAAGTGGAGCTTGTCAAGTGTTAATATTGAATTAGAGTTTCTGTTTACCAATGCTGGCCTGAATCTCAGCACCTCCAACCTAGCAGCATGATGCTCTCCAGGGGCTGAGAGATCATGGGAGGTGTGTGTTTGCTGTATATGTGTGTCAGCAGCTGTGTTGTGCTGTGAGAGCCATGGAGGCCACACTGTGCGTGTGGATGTGAAACTCAGTGAGTCCCCCATCAGCACATTTGAATCACATGCTGACGGCAACTTTCTCTCTCTTTATTTAAAAATAAAAGAGTGACTATGTTAACAGCCTCTGATTTGTCTCTACATGACTTGAAATCCATGTCGCTGTGCACAGGTTGAGCTTGTGAGGTTTTTTATGTTGTGTGTCTCTGTATGGGGTTTTTCCCTTATCTATGGTCACTTATATGAAGGATATATCCCAGGGGTTGATTTTGACTAAAACGTATTTGAACCTTTTAAAAATATATATTATATATTATACGTAGGTCACATTACTATATGTCTATTAGCACTGAAGACATCTACTGTGTATGTGTATTCCTAGCAAAAAGCTAACCTTTAGCAGATGCACATTTAAAAAAATAAAAAAATAAATTTACCTTTCTTCCAGATAAGATATAAAAATCATACAAATATTATTACATTTCATGTAATGCTTAAAATATCTAAATGAATAATGAAATAATAACCAATTCAGACAATTTCAGTATAAATTGTTAATTTATATCATTTTTATTATATCAAATTTATACCATCAAATGTAAGTGTACTTTTTTTACTAAGGAGACAACAGTGACAGTGAAGAGCATTTAAATAATTGTGACATTTTCAACCAAGCTGTAATATTGGTAAAATATATATTTTTTTAAATATGCACATTTGCAAACTATTAAACACAATAACACAAATATGGTGGAAATGACACTGTGGTGGAAATGTTCTTTACATTTCAGAAATAAACCAGTGAACACTGAGAAGTGCATTTGAAGTGCTTTTTTTCCTTCTAAACGTCCACAGGGCCAAACATGCTCCTAGTTGAAGAAACATTCACTGAATGTGTTGGAATGTGTCAAAATGTGTCAGCGCTCTCCACACAGTGTGGGTTTGAGTGTGTAGGCTATCATTTAGAAATAAGCTTCAAATGATTGCCATACAGTTGATAACAGGCTGTTATTCAGAAAGACATTAATTTGGACCTTCAAACTCCTCTTTCAGAAAGACATATGTTCCTCTTCTGTTTAAGAGGGTACAGAAATAGCCCGGTTGTAAAGCAGAAGGGCTTTACTTCTGCCTTCCTCTACAAGCATTGCTTTAACACCTTTCTCCATTTCCCTCTAGAACTGTTTATGTCCTTCCCCATCACTGATCTGTTCTCCTGTCTTTGACTAACTGGTTTGAGTGTTTGTTTGAGATATTTGACAGCAGTGTGGTGAATGATTTTAAAGCTCTGTGCTTTGGTTTTTGGGGGCTGGGATGGATGTCATTTTATAAATGCTTTGGGGGTCAATCGGCTGGTTAGTGGAGCTCAGCGTCAGGTGGCTCTCTGATACTCTGTTTGATGGATCACTGTTTACTCGGGTTAGTGAAAGCACTGGTGTGATGGAGAGAGGCCACATATGCTTCAGTCGTGGCCCAGCATAAATTTTATCTTGTAATTAGTCTCAGCCTCAGTCGGCACGCTCACAGACTTCCTACGGTTTGTTCACACAAAGAAATTACATGACATGGCTGCAGTTTCATTCCAATTGGCCGACTTTACACAACTTCTAAGAGTCAGGTTGCAGAGGTCTTTATTAGTCCCCCAGGAAAAAGCATCCTGTAATAATGCAATGAACACTTCAGGAAGGACTCAAAAGTGGAGTAGCACAAATGTGAGAGGTTTATGGCATCAGATCCGCTGGTGCACTTAACAGCAAGTAAACTAGACTAGACATACACTGCTTTTTTAAATTTATTTTTTATATAAATAATCACTACTTATTATTTTTGGACAAATTGAAATTCTCATCTACACACATTTCTGTAGTAGATTCTTCTTGTTTAAGCAGAAAGTTCATATCCTGAAAAATGTGTCCTGAGGTGTCTGCATGCTGATTGGTCCAGGCATTTGCATTCAAATGAGTTGCCTATGCTTGAAGGGATTTTCGACTTGTAAATTTAAGGATTGAGATTTACGGGTAGGGTAAAGTGATGCTAGTTAAACGAAGTGGTTTATTTGCAATGATTTTGCTGGCATAAAATGAAAAAATAATAAAATGAACCAACATTGTGAATATTGTAATGATTTTAATGTGCTTTTAATAGACTGTCATTAGACTAGTTTTTTGAGCCTTGATTCGTTTCTGTAAATCAGTTTAAACTGTCGGATTCAGTGAATCAATTCAAAACTCTGATTCAACGATTTGTTTGCAAAATGTGAAAAAGTCTCTGCATGTCATTTTCATTTATTAAAACATTTGAGTAAAATATATATAGGTAAATTATGCTGTTAAATGTTTATCGCATGTATTATGTATTTTATTGCACAAAAAATTTAATTTTGATTTCGCTCATTTAGCTGAAGACGGTGTAGAAAACATACTAGTAAGTAAGTATACTTTATTTATATAGCACCTATCCGAGATAGAAATCACAAAGTGCTTTACAAAGTGCAACAATTTAAATTAAAGAACAATAAAACACAGATAAAACTATCAGAGCTAAAAACAAAACATAAAACATAAAAGCCCAATCAACTAAAAGCTTGTCTAAATAAGTGTATTCAGCTGCTTTTTAAAAGAATCAACAGATTCGACCACATGCAGCGACAGGGGCAGGGCGTTTCAGAGTTTGGGGGCTACTGCCTGAAAGGACAGATCCCCCCAAGTTTTAAAGCGGGTTTTGGGGACCATCAGGAGGTTTTGACCTGAGGGCCGCAGAGTGCGGGAGGAGGAGGAGGAGGAGGAGGAGGAGGAGGAGGAGGAGGAGGAGGAGGAGGAGGAGGAGGAGGAGGAGGAGGAGGAGGAGGAGGAGGAGGAGGAGGAGGAGGAGGAGGAGGAGGAGGAGGAGGAGGAGGAGGGGGTCAACAACAGGTCTGTGATGTACTGGGAGGCCTGTCCATGTAGTGCTCTAAAAGTCACAACTTAAATTTTATAATAAATCCTATATTTGACTGGAAGCCAATGGAGTGTGGATAAAACCAGTGTAATGTGTGTCCTTCTGTTGGTTCCTGTTAAAAGCCCGGCTGCAGCGTTTTGCACCATTTGGAGACGACTCAGAGAAGATTTGTTAAAACAAGTTAAAAAAAGACAATTATAATAATCTAAATAAGAAGAAATAAAGGCATGAATAATCATCTCCATGTCAGCTTTGGACAACAATGTTCTCAATTTAGAAATATTTCTCAAATGATAAAAACAGTTTCTGTACCTTAAAATACTGTACCTTGATTATTTTTAACTTGATTGTTTAATTTACTTTGTCCTTTAAGCAGTTTGAATCTTTCTACATGGCAAATATAGAAATTGAGATATTTCATAAAAAATATAATTTAAGATAGTACATATTGTCTAATCTATGTTTAATGTCAGAAGTGGTCCTGTAGTTCACATCACACTAGCTGGCTCTACCGCTATCAGCTCATCTGTGTGTTGTGTTTAACTCTTTAAGATTATTTACAGTTTCTTTGAGAGTGTCTTTGATAAGGTTCAGTATCTTTGGCCAAATGCGTGAGTGAGTCCAATAAATTATCGTTCCGTGTGCTTACGGAACATGACTCGCTCCCGAAACTGCGATGATTGACATCGTGGTATAACCATAGCAAAGTTCTGGCATCTCGTGTGTTTGGTGTCCACTTTTCTGACCAAAGAATATTACAGCAACAAAATGCTCGTTATGTTCAGCAATTTTACCTTAAAGCACAGTCGACGGAGGCATTGTGTTTTGCTTATGCTTCTAATAAACTAGCCATGTCCACTTATAAGCATCATTTTGGGCTCGTTTTTCAGTTTGGCTCATAAAGCACTCGGGTTTATGGAGTTATTAAAGCGAGCAAGTGTGGGGTGTGATATTTTGGTCTTATTTTCAGTATAAAACATTTGAAGTTATTTCAGTTTATTGTGGGCTTGTTCTTGTTCGCTGTTTTCTAACAAGATCTGGCAACACAAACGAGTCAAGGCTTTTACCGCTTTCCCTGTGATGTCACATACAGAAGAGAGAAACATCTCTGGTGCACGTTAAAAAACGCCATCAACAAGTAGTTGTTGTCTAAAATGTTGGCTGTAGAATGCGGTTGTCACTCCTGTAAATGATTGAACTGTGTGTGTGTACAGAACAGGATTAAGCACTAAAAGGTGAATGGACACCTGAGTTTAGCTGCAGTGTGTACATGGCCTTTGAGTCCTCATAGAAAGGAAAGCTCTGTCATTACAACAGTAAACTACAGTGACCAGTGGGAGGGTGGTGTATGTCAGCCTGAGCAAACAATGACATTTCATTCATCACATTGGGTGTTATTATCATTGCTGTGTTTTTTCCTCTTTTGATTCTTCAGGTTCAGCAGCACTGTGGACCTTAGGGCTTTTTAATGTCATTTTTATGGCTGCCAGGAAGACATTGTAAAGCTATAAAAAGCATGCTGGGACTTCGAGCCTTTACAATTGTATATGATACTCTCATAATGACGAAATATATACATGCATGCCTGCATATGATATTTCATACACAAATAAAGGCATTAGGCATCAATATAACAATACATTAAGCTCTTTGATTCATTTCTGGGAACTGTCAGTTTTATTGAATCAATTCAATCAGCAATATTTATCCACATACTAAAAGACTTCTAATTCATGAGCCATCATCTAACTAATCAGTGAATCATTGGTTTGAATCGATTCATTTAAACCGTTTCACTGAACCAATGCACAGAAATGATTATGAATCAAATTTACTAATTCTAATGCTTATTTTGCTACTGATAAAAACTCTTTCTTAACAGTCTCATTCTTACAAGTTGCAAGATAAGATAACAAAACTATTCTAACAAGTCTTAAACGTAATGACCAAATGAAAGCACATTAACATTTTACATTAGTCATTATTTTGCTTAATTTTGTATTGCCAGCTGTATATTTCATACATATTTCACATATCTCTCATCTCAACATGAAAGGAACTGGAACTTTAAACTTTTGTCTCAGTATGTCACTCTCAGATTTTAATTGGTGATTTTTTTTTTTTTTTTAATTTAGTCCTCATCTTGAGGTGTAGGTCAGGGCAAAATATCTGCACTGTCTGCAACCTTCAGAACTCTCATCTGCTTTCAAAGAGATTGCCATACATTTCATTCTTTATGGAGCAAGAGAGAAGGATAGAGCGGCTTCATGGTTGCCATTGAATTGAAGGTCTTTCCTGCGGTTGTAAATTGCCTGAGTGATTGTGAGAATATTTCACTCCTTTATTAGTTATGGTGCTGTGTGAGTGATGGTGCTCATTCTTCAGCAGGTACCATGTGTGTTTCACAGGCTAATGTAATTTTGTGTGCACAGGTTGATTTGCCTGCTTATCTTCATAGAGTGATATATGTTCATTTTTTCCCATTCTTTGCTCTATAAATGGGCCGATTGCTTGCGTTCGTCTCAGTCCTCTTTATTTACCGCGTCAGGGTGACTGATTGTTTCCATATTCTCCTCTGTGCCTCTGTGTCTCATATGTGCTATATTGGAGCAGGAGGACATTAAATGTTAATGCAGTTAAAAGAGAAGCACATTTCTCCACAACATTCAAACGGTTAATGTGCAGTATATCATTCCCTGGTGTAAGGAATACCCCCAGAATAGCAGAATGAGACTCTGACACACTGACACTCTGACACACAATCCGTTAAAAAATACTTTGCAACAGACTTGAATACTACAAATGTTTTAATTGTGTTGTTAGCACAAATGTGGTACTTTACACTAACTGGATATCACAGAAAGCATTGAAGCTATTTACGCATAACTGTGTCATGATTTTGCATCATCCCACTTAAAGTGGCTTTGTGCATGTAACATGACTGAAAAATGGTAATGCATAATAATTAAAGGAGTACTCAAAAAGAAAATGTTGTAATCATTTATTCATCCTTCTTTTGTTCCATCCAGACCGGTATGACTTTCTTTTTTCCATAAGGAGATGTTAGGCAGAATATTTATGCTGCTCTATTCTTTACAGTGACAGTGACGAAGGGGAACAGATACTGTTGAGTTCCAAAAATTATTATTTATTTATTATATTGTAGATTCCAAGATTCCATAATAGATTCCATAATTGTAGAAATTATATTGTAGATTCCAAGTGTTTATTAGTGCTTCCGAGTGTTTATTTTCTTTTTTAATTTCTTTCAACGTTTTTTTTTATTTGTGTAAAAAATACTGTAGTCTATAATAGGGCTACAGAACAGAATCAAGGAGATTTTGCTAAATTATCAATCTTTTCCCCAAAATGATTTATTTTGAAATCAGTTATTTCAAACGGTTTTAGAAAATATTAAATAAAATATTAATTTTATTCCAGTAATGTTTTGTATGTTTTATACCATCTTTAAATTAAATTGTTTAGTTTAAAGATATATCAGCTTAATTTCAGCATTAAAAAAAAAAACATTGATTGGTGACTAATTTATACTAAGTAGTAGAGAATGGAATCAAAATTATAAGGAGAAGAGCAGGGAACAGGAGAAAGTTGCAAGCCAGATCTGAATTCTTGTCATCCATATTAGCACCACAGTTTAACGTGTTAAGGCACTTGTTCTAATCACTAGACCCCAGGTTTGTCATGATGCACTGCCCATCACTTCAAAGCGCACATTCTCACACACAGTGCACAGTGCAAGATAAAGCGGGCCTGAGTCCAGGGGGACAGCAGAAGGTCAGCAGTGTGAGTGTGTTTGTGTTTATCTGTCATGAGAGGGATTGTTCAGGTGCTGGACGTCTGCTGTCAGCTCAGCCCCTGCTCTCCTTCCTGCTGGAGCCAGCCAACATGTTTTATTACTGCATCTCAGTAAGCCCTCACCAAAGAAGCTGTAAAATCTTCTGTACTTCACTAAGTGTCATATGCATGTGCCGCCGAGTGTGTTGTGAGAAATTTGGCCACTTATAGACACCAATACTCGTGGGAATGTCCCAGGGTAGACTTGATAGAGAGTAGAGAGTGTCGTAAACTGTGTGGGAATGTTGTGCCAAACATCCAAACCAAGCTGCCTCTTCTCCGTGAGTAAATCTCACCCTCTGATTTGAAAGATTTTCCTCCTCAAATAATCGAGTTGCATCTCAGATTGCCGTTCCATCATATTAAAGCTGCACATCGACTCCTCATGAGTGTCCCAGATTTTCCCATAAGTCCCTAAGCACCCCACCATTGAAACACAGGCTTCAAACAGCTGGAGCAGATGGAAGAGTGCTGCACGACGACCTGCGACATTTAGATATTTG
Organism: Rhinichthys klamathensis goyatoka; assembly: GCF_029890125.1. Taxonomy (NCBI): domain Eukaryota; kingdom Metazoa; phylum Chordata; class Actinopteri; order Cypriniformes; family Leuciscidae; genus Rhinichthys; species Rhinichthys klamathensis. Next base: position 1,240,067 of record NW_026606867.1, read on the forward strand.
CAACTGAATAAACACAACATTACTTCAGTACAATGGAAACTTTAGAACCAATTGAATTAATTATTTTTTTGACAGTGTAGTATAAGATAAGAATGTAGTATAAGAAGCTACAAGAGATTGTACCATAGTGATTTTAACAATGGGAAAATAACGTTATTGCACATCTATATGCTGAAATCAGATAAATGAGTCAATGTTCAATAGTTTCATGTTCACTCAACCATCATACTTATGTTATATTATGTCACATTAAACATCAGTGCTTTATGTTCATCTAGGCTTGCAAACAATGCTTACTGTACTACGCAAGTGCCGAACCTAATAGTGGTAAATCTTTCCTTTCTCACCTCCAGACATGAGGCATATTAGTGGAGGTGGTGTCATAGTGATGGAGTGGTCATTAAGAGGCCAGAAGCCATGCCGCAAGACAGAACTGCCACAGCACTAGTTTAATAAACACTGCAGTCTGGAGACGAGCCACTCACAAACTATAACAAACATGAAAACTGTGGCCTTAAAAAGTATTTTTGATATTAAAGCTGCATTTAAACATGTATAGTACCTTTCAAAAATGTGAAGATTTTTTTTTATGTTTTCTAATGAAGTCTCTCGTTTATTACAGTAAAACAGTAATATTGTGAAATATTATTACAATTTAAAATGGCTCTTTTCTATTTTAATATATTTTAAAATGTAATTTATTTCTGTAATGCAAAGCTGAATTTCAGCAGCCATTACTCCAGTCTTCAGTCACATGATCCTCCAGAAATCATTCTAATATGCTGATTTGCTGCTCAAGACACATTTCTGATTATTGACGATGTTGAAAACGGTTGTTCTGCTTTACGTTTTGTTGGAAAAATAACTCATTTTGTCACAAGCACAGTTGGTAAGCAAAACATTTCAAACAAGTTGAAGGCAAAAAGTCTGTTTGAGTGGAAGTGTCAAGTGTCATAAAAACACTTTATTTTATGGCTTTTATTAGGGGCCTTATTTTTTCCCTTTAATAAGTGCTTTTACTCCATTGGCTCTCATAATTTAAAGTCTCATCTATAATGTCTGGTTGATGGTTTAAATAAATAAGTCTGCATACTGTATATCACTCAGAGGAGTGTCTGTTTTATGGCTGATCAGTAACAAGCCTCTGGGCTGGTCGGTCTGATCGATGTTGAGTCTCAAGATGGACCACTATTACTTTTTGTTGTTGACTGCCGGAGAGATGTTCCTCAACTGAGCAGATGTTGATTTAAGTGTTACATTTATGAGAGTGGTCTAGAGTTTGTTGCACACCAGCAACACTCTAACCTCACACATCATAAAGTCTCTGTCGTGATCTCCGGTCTGTGTACTGTAGATGCACTGTAATCTGCAATGATATACAGTAAGAGGTATTTCCCCACTCCTGGAGGCTATGGTTTGCCAACTGGGTCACAGCTGATGAAACAGATCAGGAAAGGCGGGAGGACTCCCCTCTATTTAGGAAGTTTGAAAGAACGCAGAGCAGTTTCAGGAAAGAGCGAGGAGCTTGCATGCACATATTGTGATTCATATTGTTATTCCGACTCGTTGCTTTGTGGTTAGCAGTAGCACATGTTCGATAGCTGAGATGCTCATATCCTGTTCTATCTGCTCTGTCTCTGTGGGGGTGGGGCATTACTCGCAGCATTACTTTGAGGTGGCAGACATTATTATTTTTAAAAATTGTAAATATATATTTATGATACATTAGAAATAATATAAAATAATTTAATTATAAAAAGTTTTATGGTATTCTTATTTTTTTTATTATCCATTAATGATATCGGAACAGTTGGAACACCCAAACCTTATTTGACTCATAATTTTATTAATTTTAATACAGAAAATAAAAACGTTTGTCATAGAAGAGATGTATTCAAGTCCTTGTATGTATGAATTGCACTATATTTTTAAATGCATTAATAGATCTGGACAAAAACTTAGCGTCACGTCATTGACCCCTCTATTGTATGATTTTTAAGAAGTTTTATCCATGGTAGTTCCTTAGTCAAAGTGTATGATACGTATATGTGTGTTTGTAAATCGCACTATAGCATGTATATAAGTGGTGCTGAGGTTGACTTTTTGTATTAAATTGGGATATTACAATAAACATGGAAACAAGATCATTCATTATGCTTACATTTAAACCACCAAACCTTTGGATAAAAGTTTATTTTAATGTTGCTAAAAATAATAAATTGGTTTGTACAAAATTACATTTCCTCAAAGTGACTTGATTTGAAACTAAAATTCACCTCTTTGTCTTCCTGTAGATCTGAAGAGGGAAGCGAGCATCTGTCACATGCTGAAACATCCTCACATAGTGGAGCTTCTGGAGACCTACAGCTCTGATGGCATGCTCTACATGGTGTTTGAGTTGTAAGTCCTTCACTCTGAGCAAATCTGCACTTGTTTTATTATTCCATTAATTCTTTGTTCACATAAACTCCCAAATGAAATCAAACATTTTTAATTTAAATGTTGGATTTATTGCATTGGGAAACATAACATCGACAAGCTTAACACATGTACTCATGTACACAAGAAATCCAAATGCAGTGCTGTTTTTTTGTTTATTGTAACACATGTGTGTCCAACACATTCGTCTGGAGTGTGTGAAAGTAGCAATGTTTTGAAGGTTAGGCTATATAGAAGCATATTGTGGTGAGGTTTGGTCAGTGAACTCTAAAAAGCATCTCAAAACAAGACATGAACATCCTGTTCTCTGTCCAGAGGAGCCTGTGTCTGTTGCTCTCTCAGCAGTTTTGTGGACTAGGGTGAGCTTTTTAATTTTCCAAATGCTAAATGCTCATATGCTTATCTGAAGTGCCAAGCTTTTCTCAAAGAACTTTCATGAAGTGTGAGTTCTTATCTGGAGAAGCGCAGCTGCCTCTCAAGGGATTTTCTTTAAAGGCCTTAGAGACACGAGCCGACACAAAAGCAGGAGCTTCCAGAGCTCTGCTGCCCTCTGGAAACAACACGATCTTATTGTTAAAGCATTGGGAAAATATTTCAATCAGAAAAGTGTTAATTTCTGAAATTGGCCACAATTGACTCAGGTTTACAGTTGAGTTTGTCCTCAGAGATAATGGGCAACTACCAGCATGCCACTCTGGTTTTGCCTTTAGATGCAAAAATCACACTTAAGACATGTTTTGCATTAAATGTGTCTTCCCACACTGAGGGCCAGATGTACTAACACTTTTGCGCCCACTTCAGGCGTATTTGTTTCGCAAAGTGCGCATAAAACCATGGCGAGGTATGTACGAACGTGACGCACCGAGATGAAAGTGCAGACTGCCTGTCGCGGGAACTGAAAATGGCAAAATGCGCTTTTCGTGTCATGCATATGCATTCATGGGATGGTCAAGGGGAAAGTGGGAGTGTCACATAAAGAGATGGGAGGGGAAACGTAAACTGCGCCTAATTATGTATTCCGCGTTATGTACAGAAAAAGCCGGTGAAAGCACGCCTCTATTTTGCACTGAAAATTCTCCGCCTCTTAAAAGCAGGTGTAACTTAGGAAGCGGGTTTCCTGGCATATGCCTCCTGGTGAAATGGCAGCAGTAATCCGAGCAAGATGAAGACATAGGCTTAGGAGACGAGCTGAAAAGATTTTTGCCACAAGAATCACACTTTTTCAGTTGAGTGAAAACTAAATCATTAAGCGTTACAGATTACTGGAATAAATCAAAGATGACATCGAATCTCCGACTCAGCGTTCACATTCCATTCCAGCAGTTGTTAAACTCCTTGCTACATTACAATTATTGGCATCAGGATAATTTCATACAGTCATAGCATCAGCAGTGAGAGGAGGAGGACCATTCAATTGCGCGTTTAAATACTCGCAATTTACGGTATAGTGGCTGGGGACAGGCGCTGATTACCTGATGAACTTCACATCAAGCGCTTTCTGCGTCTTGGCCATGGCGCTATTAATGCTGCGTTCGCAAATGTACGTACATCTGGCCCTCAAAGTTGCAAAAGTTTTTTAAATCAACCTTGATGTTTAATGTATAGATCTATGGTGGGATTTGGGGCAAATTACATTTCAGTGTAGGCGGGGTCACAGACACAATTGGTTTTTCACAAGTATCTTAAAGATTTGTATTTATTTCCTGTAAAGTTAAATCATAAATGAACCTTAGAACTGATAGTGCCAGTATTTGACTTTATATTGCTGATATATAGTTTCTTGTCTTGTTCTGTCTTTCAGTATGGATGGAGCAGATCTCTGCTTTGAGATTGTGAAGAGAGCAGACGCTGGTTTTGTTTACAGTGAGGCAGTTGCCAGGTAAACAGCTCTAAGGACAGTTTCATCCATTTCCTGTTCCTGTGCTCTCCTTAAAGTTTTAGACTGTGTTCTCTGTGTTAAAAAGGATAGTTCCCCCCAAAAAGAAAATTGTGTCATCATTTACTCATATAGTACCATCATATAGTTCCAAACCTAGTTCCCACTTTCTTTCCATTCAGATTAAAATGGGTTTCTCTCTTTCCCACCCTCCTCTCTTCTCTATTCCTTTAGTCACTACATGAGACAGATCCTAGAGGCATTACGGTATTGCCATGACAACAACATCATTCACCGGGATGTGAAGGTAAGCTCAGTGGTGTCTTATGGTGCGTTCACGTGCTATGGTAATTATGGTAAATACCAAAAGCCGACGTGGAAAATGCACATGAACACCCCCTCATGTGGTATTTTCCACTGGGCAGCTCGTAGAATATTTTGATGCACGAGTTGCCGAGATGAGATAACCTTTGACCTTTTCAAAATGGCGGAGAGCAACGCGAGAGTCGTGAATGGTAAAAATATGTACTATTCATGATCTAGAAAATATACAGCATATTATTTACCTTTTGAGTTTTGATAAATCATTTTCTTGCTGTAGCAGATGACTTAAGCAATCTAAAATAGTTTTAGCTAAATAAAAGGTCTGGATCTCCATCTTTTTACCACATTACGACAACAAAAGCACTTGAACGCAACACACTGGTAAATACCAGTTCACAAGTGGAAAAATATCATATTTTCCATAGCACGTGAACGCACCATCAGTGCTTCAGATGACTAGTAAACCCCTTTTTTTACACACTGAGGTCTTTACGATTTTCACACTTTTGTAGCCTCCCCCCTGTGATTTTAAAGATGTGTCATTTAAAATCCTAAAATTACACATTGCCGTAAACTGCTTCTAAAGGAATGTTCTCTTTTCTTATAAACAGCCTGCAGCTGTCAATAGGAGGGAATTAAACGTGAAACTAATATAGGGTTATGATGATCAGTTGCTTAAGATCCAAATGCAGCGCAGTCACAACTCACAGCCTATAAATGAAAGTATGTAGATCAACTATGCTCACAGATTCTTAGGAATAAAGCTTCAGATGTGCTTCTGTTAATGAAAGCTGATATAAAAGTCAGTAAATTTGGTTGATATTGAAGAAATACTGTATGCATGTTTATTTAACAACTTTATTCTCAACATTTGAATTTGGCAGACATGAAAAAGGCTATTGAATACAAACCCTTAAACCTGAAACCTAAGAATTGTGACACAACATTTAAAGGTTAAACAAAATACCCTGAAATGCATTTATTTTACTGCTCAAAATATGTTTTCCAACATAAATTATAATATTGGGTATTGATCAGACTTAATAATCACTGGTTTAATTAAACTGTGTTAAGAATAAATGCAAAGACAAACTTTAGACAGAGTATATACGTATTGGCTTTATATAAGTTGACGACGCTGACTCTCGATCTTCAGTGAACACGCGAGAGAGAAATGCACATTTCATACGGATTACAGCAGAGAGCAGTCTGTCTTTCGTTTTGAATTGTTCTGTTTAAAAGTAGACATTTCAATATAGATATATTTCTCCAGTCTATACGCTGAGTTTCGGTTCATTTATGAGACGAGTTGCAGTTCACGCGCCAGCGCCTCCATGTCGAGATTATCTATTGTCTGCTATATTTACTTCTTATTTATTAAATCTAGGCAATTGGTTGATGAAACATTGATTAAAATTAAGATACAATTAATACAAAACTTAATTCACTTTAATGAAAGGCTTTGTGCTTTCTGTTTGAGGTCTCTGTGAAAGTTTTAAAGCACTTTAGTGCCGCTTTCAGAGCTTGTCACGTCCGTAACATTGTTTTTTCCTCATAAATGCGAACACGAAAAATAAAATAAAATGAATATTTTATGTTCTGTTGAGAGCCAACCCTTCTTCATCCGGTGGGTAGTAGCCTATTACTTTTGATTTGCGCAGTGTAATTCACAGAATTGATTTCTCTGCTACCAGCCTCTGTCACATATTGTGAGAGCTTGTGACTATTGCAAGCGCGCAGCTGAGAAGTCCTGATTATATTGTCTGCTATATTTACTTCTTATTTATTAAATCCAGGCAATTGGTTGATGAAACATTGATTAAAATGCGTGGCGCGAGTGACAAATCTCCGACAGTAAACTGATGCCCCATTCTGCTTTGTAACGGGCGCTTTTTCGCGTCTAGGGTAAACAGCTGTTGCGACGCGAGCAATAACGGCCGCGTCCGGTGTAGACACAGTGTTAAAGCTCATATGCCTATAACGCTACGTTACAACATCAAGCAATATTCCAATCATTTATATAATTAGAACACTTTATATAGGGCCATTTTGCATTAAGAGTACTTTAGTTTCACGTTTAGTACATTTTGCTTACTACTTATTTAAAATAGTATAAAAGTACTGTACATATGTAATTAAAAATGTTTTCATTATGATATTATTAATTTTACTTTAGTAAAAAGATCTGAGTTTTTCCTCCACTGGTAGAGATTAGAGGAATTAAGACTAAAAATAGAAGATAATAAGGTTTTGTCAGTGACACTTTTGATATATTTATTGATACAAGTTATGTTTTATATAACGTGGCTAAATTAAAAGACAAAGTCGTTAGTGAAGATTATGCAACAGTATTTAGAATATAATATAATATAACATGCAATGCAAAGTAGTTTGGTTACAGCTCAAATGTATCATTCTCATTCTATCATTCACTCTGTCTCCATTACATATCTTTGTCACACAAGTGTTTGATCACCACATTTGAGTGAGCAAAACGTTTATATATTTATTCTGTTTATACTGTGTATTATATATACAGTACTCATCAAAAGTTTGTACACACCAATAGGAAAGTGTGTCCAAACTTTTGACTGGTACTGTACTATAATACACATAAATAATATTGCTACTGTATTATAAAATACACATAAATAATATCGGCCGATATATCGGTATTGTGCTTTTTTTTTACTCCCTAATATCGGTATCGGCATCGGCCCCCAAAAATCCATACCGGTCGGGCTCTAAAAATCAGACCTCCAGAATGTGATGCCTCAGAGAAATACAAACCTACCATCTCTAGCTGCAGGGCAATGAGATCTTATTAGAACAGATATGATCTTGATGACAGGAACTTAACAGAAGTTTAGAGTGCCAAGAAACCAGTCTCTGCTGAGAATTTGCTGACTTGTGAACACTGCAACGTTTTCAGGGGTTTTCTTGATTATACATTAACATTGCTCTTTATGAATTGCTCTGTATGTTTAGCATATGTACCATTGATATGGTGCTACACCAAGCAAATGGTTTCCTTTTAACTTTCTGATGTTCTAGATACAGTTTGCCTAAGATTTGCCCTTTAATTTGATGGACTATATTCTGACAAAATGGTTAATGGAGCCAGCTATCTTGCTGAGATTGGATTGACAGCACAAAAGCAAAATAGGCAACTATAATCTTGCTCTTTTATAGGATTAATGATGCAGACATTGAAGCTCCTGGGAGACTTTAATATTTACTGTCTATAAAGTAATGGTTTTTAATGCTGCTTCTATCAGAAACATAAATGGATACCTAGTCCATCATGCATCATTACCTATGACAGTCATATGAGTGTGCTGCAAAAATGTAAAGGCACTGTTTGCAAGCACACATTCTCTGTTTGCACAACTAATGGGAAGCTTATAACACTTACCTCAAGAACCAGCATGCAAATGGAAACAGGAAAGTAGGTATATGTAATGTAACAAATTAAAAATACAAGTTGTCATGCATGGGCAAGATCTATAACAACATGTTTGAAAAACAACCTGAAATGGGAGTACAGTCATTAAAAGTTAATGTGGCATGCTGTAAATGTGCAAGAAATCACCTTAAAGGGATAGTACACACACACTCAAAACTAAATTCTGCTGTCATTTACTCACCCCGATGTCTTTCCAAACTTGTTTGACTTACTTTCTTTAAGTTGTGATGAAACAGAAGTAGCAACAGAATTTTAAGAAAGGGATGGGGTTTAAGCGGACTAAATAATTGGAGAAGTCTGGCATATGTCACCAGGACATGAACAAAAAAAAACAGACATTTTTCAAAATATCTTCTTTTGTCTACCACAGAGGGAAAAAAGTAATTCAGGTTTACAATGACTTTAAGGTAAGTAAATGATGACAGCATTTTTCATTTTTTCTGCTGAACTATCTCTTTATAGCCACACAAGGTACTCAAGCAATTCAAAGTGGTGTGGGAACGGAAGCATCAGATGAATTCTTGTCTGATTTGTAGTCACTTTTCACCTTATTTGCATTGGATTTCACAGTGTGCCTGCCCACATATCCTCTGTTATAAAGCATTTCTCAGCACTGTGTAATTCCAAACAAGAATTCTCATAGCTTCAGGTCAATACTGAAGAACAATGGACATGTGGAAGTAATCCAGTTGAAGAGATGCCCATTCACTTTCGCTTTCTTATTGGTGTGTGCGGCCAAACATCGTTCAGCTGTTAGGGAACATCGCTCACAATGAGACTCCTTTGTGTCAGCGTACAGTATCCTCTCAAGTAATGTCTAAAGACACCCAGTTGTTGCCTGAGATATCTGTCCCCCATTAGACTTTGATGACTGACTGTCGTTTGCGTTAGCGCGTAATCTCATCAGGCTAAGCGCATGGCTACGAAACGTCTTGTCCAGCAGGAAGTACATGATGGGGTCTGTGCTACATCGCAGAGACGCTAAACAGAGGAGGATGCTTTTTACCTCCACATACATGGATAGTGGATGGCAAGCATCTGTTGTGGGTGATGTAGTCCAAGACTGCTCTTTGACAATGTTAACGAAGATGGCCTTATAGATGTGATACGGCAGGAGACAGACCACCAGCACGACCTTAATGACAACGATATTCCGAAACACTCTTGCATAGACTCTCTGCCTGTCAGAGATGATCGCGCTTTTCTTGGACCTCCAGATGTGCCTGATCACTGCCATGTATGCGCTTAAGACCAACAGGAAGAAGACGAAGAACAATGAAACAGCCACTAGCGCGAAGACGTGAGATCCTTCCCCTCCAACCTCCACCGCTACACTGTAACACACTTCATCTCCGTCACCGTCCTTCACGCTTCCAGCCCTGATCGAGTACAGCACCACAAAGGATGTGACTGCTATGGCCACAATAGCCCAGGTGATTAGGCACAGTGCATAGGCCAGTTTTGCTTGCCGTTTTCGACAAAAGAAGGCTCCGGGTAGAACTTTGAGCCACCGGCTTGGGCGGTCTGCATGCGAATGTTGAATTAGTGAGGCAAAGCGACTGAGCGCCACCCAGCTCAGTATCATCACGCCAATGCAGATGTTGATATGGATCACTGGAGTAAGACCATTTATTGCCATTTGGCACATAGTGTTGCGTTGGTCCCATGTGGTTCCAAGCGAGTAATATGCAGCCTGGAATGGCATGGTGAGGCAGAGCAACATGTTTGAGATCCCTAGATTTATCAGGTAGATATGGGTGGACGTTTTGATGGCAATCTTGTGCATGAACACCCAAAGAGAAATAGCATTCCCAGGCAGGCCAGTGAGAGACATGATGGTGTAGATAATGGGCAGAACTACACTTGTAGTGGTTGTTTGGCATAGGTAAGAAATGTTGTGTTCAGCATGTGAACTGTTTGCCATTGAGCTCTCGCAAAAAGTAAGAGATTCCCAACAGCTGAGGAAGAAAATAATTAAATAGTTATATCATTGCGAAAAATTAAATAGTTGTACTATTTATACTAGTGAGTGAAAATGGTGACACTAATGATAAACCTGTGCTTCATATCTTCTGTATTTATAGAAGCAACATTAAATGTCACTTGCATTCCTGTAAATATTCTACCCAATTGCAGAAGCTGATAAACCACTTTCACAATAGCATTTTTTGTCACCCTTAACACAGTGGTTGTCAAAGTGTGGGAAGGGTGTCGTTGCAACGGTGTTCAAGTGCGTGAATAGCGGTTCGCTAGCGGTTCTGCCTTTATAGAGCTATTCCACATTTTTTTAAAGGTTTAAAGGGGAGCGCGACCAAAAAGGTTTGAGAACCACTGCCCTAACACCATAGCTTTTCTTTTTTTTCTAGTCAACATACCAGGGTGATGTTGGCAGACATTCTATAGTCATTAGTTCATAGTTATCGGCATGGTCCAGCAGTAAAGTGTGCATGAATTTTACAGTGTTTCACAGCATCCACATTTAACCACAATATAGGTGTTTCAATTTTATATAATTCAATTAAATATGTTTGTCTCAATATTTGAGCTGTTAAGTTATTATAATTAAAATCTCATTGCTTTTGCTTTACAGTTTTGGTCAAACTAAGGCTAGGGCTAGGCGATAAAACGATAACGATAATTATCGCAATACAATTTTCTGATACAGTCTTTTCAATAGCTTTTCAATCATCAAATCGCTTTCATTTACCATGGTTTACAATAGTAACACTAACTGCACCATGGTATTGTGACAGAAATGTGTTAATATTGATAATATTAAATTATTAATGTAGACCTGTATTAAAGGTACAATATGTAGGATTTTTTGCCACCAGGGGTCACTAACCTCTTACAATAACAAAGGCGCGTATATCGATGACACAAAGCATCAAGTGGAATTATGGATCTTGTCGTCAAGCTGATGGATCTTTTATGGATGAGTGAATACATTGATGTTTTTAACATGACTGTGGTATGAAGCAGGCTGCAATTGCTTATGAGAGACGCATACCAGCGCGACACGCAACGCGTGGGACATTTCATTCTACCGAATAAGGACATTTCATTCTACCGAACTACACGCAAGTGCTGAATAATACTCACACAGGTCAGTTTATTAGACAAATTAAACTTGAGGTAACGCAGCGCTGTTTCACTTGCCCTAACAGTTACACTATCACACTAAACTGCATTTGAGTGTGTTGAATGTTGTTAGTTAGGTTGTTTGTTGGCTGTATGAGGCTAGCAGTAAGCTAGATCAACATTAGAATAACATACAGATCATATTCTAACATTTCATCATATTGAACTAAATAACATTGATTAGTTTTATGTACATTTGCTCACCTGTCTAATAAAGTACATGCAACACTCGCGTCTCTGTCAAGTCGAAGTTAGAGCTCTCGCGGACGTGGAGCTCTCGGCATCTCGAAAGATTTTGATCTTCGTTCTAGTCCTCTTTGTCTCAAAGTCTGCTTGCCATGGTCCAAAATGTTTGAACAAAACAACAACAGCGTGCTAAGCATAACCCAGTTGTCCACGTCTGTCGCCATGGTTACTATGGCAGTACGAGCGGAAACCGAGGGTAACCCGGATATGACGCCATTGACTGGCGACTCCTCACCCCTGCTCACACGTCCGATTTACTTGGTTAAAATCGCAATTTTCTCACGATTTACAAATAGTTGGAAACATTGGGGATATTGTAAGTGATCAACTAAACAAAATATATAACATTGGCCTAGTGGTTTTTGGATATTTTACTGCAAAAATCCTACATATTGTACCTTTAAAGGAGTAATGAAATGTAATTACAGTATTTTTGTGATTACACTAGCGCGTGCATTTATAATAAATTAATTTATTTAGGCTACTGTTTTTCATACAAATACCATAGATTTTACCATGATAGTGATGTGCTATATGTGTGGTTTTAACTGGGTTATCGTGATCTAAATGAATGCTACTTTAGAAGACCAATGGTTAATTTTAATAAAACTCAGTCATAATATTTCAATTTTACCATATAAAAATGAGGTTGTTACAACTTTTACAGGTGTTACTGTTTTTGTTAATAAACTAATTTCTGCATCCTAACTTAAGCTACTACTACTGTCAAATGTGCATTTCTAAGAGATAAAACATATAATATTATTAATATTGCAGCCTGCACTGCAAATTGTGCAAAGATACGTGTCATCAAAGTCAGGCAACACATTCATTAATTGAAACATCACCTGTTTGAACATGCAGACACAAAGAAATGATTTTTTTCTATTAAGATATTTATTTTGTTAAGGAAAAATGACTGGAAAATGTGAAGAACGTGAAGTGTTTGTCATGTTCTGACAATGAAGGGTGGTTTAAAACATCAATTAACGATCTGGTTTCTACAACTTTCCCATAGGAGCAACAATCTGCCTTTTAACAATTTATTGTGCTAATTATCGATATCGACTGATATGAAAAATTGTATCATGATAATTTAGGCCATGAATGAATGAATGAGGCATTTATATAGCCCTAACTGAGGCTCAAATAATTAATGTTAATTAGCTATGCTAAGTAGATTATTAGAAACATTTTTAATTATTAAGGGAAAAATAATTTAAACAAATAATTAGTCAAACATTTTACAGGTAAGAATAGAATACATACTGTAAGCAATATAACACACTTACCCCTCTGTATATGCAGTCACTGATGTGTTTAACAGGCGTCTGTGAACTGCTTTGTTTGGACCACCTCCCTAGACTCGCTGTCTAAAGGAAGTGACAGAGCGCGAATGATACTCAGTTCTCTTTTGCAAGGTTCCTCTCACAGAGACACTTGCCTTTGATTGTAGAAATTCTGCTTTGAGTCTATAAAAGGTGCTTTTTATTATTTAATCATTGCTTTACGAAGTAGCTCATACACTCCAGTTTTTATAGAATTGTTAATTTGCATAACATGCAGGAATACAAGACCTTTTGATATCATCTGAACTTTTTCTCAACTCTAGTTGATATGTAGGTTTTTATACTGTAGCATTTTTAGCCTAAGAGGAAGCTCTACTGTAAACTGGCCTTCTTACTAAAATACCTGTCGATGATGTTTAATGGTCCCCTCACGACCCCTTGGGGTTGAGTAGACACATTGCAGTTGAAGGACTATTCAAAACAAGTGCTAAAATCACTTTGATACTTATATTTATTTATTTTAAGGATGCATTTTGACCATGCAAAGTATATATTGTGTGCCTACAATATTTATTACTAAAGATTATTAAATACAAAAGCATATGCAAGCAATAAAAAAGGTAATTGTGCATTTTTATCTCACAATTCGGACTTTTTTCAGACATCTTGCAATTGCAAGTTATTAAGTTAGAATTGTGTGATATAAAGTCGCAATTGCGAGCTATAAAGTCAGAACTACGTGATATAAAGTCACAATTGTGTGTTATAAAGTCACAATTGTAAGATATAAACTCACAATTCTGAGAAAAAACGTTGTTAGTAGGACTGTTTTAGTATGTATACTCTGAAAAAAGCATGAGGAGGTACCACTGTACCATGTAAATTGGCCGCAAGTTTTGCTTTTGTCCATTAGTAATGGTTGTGAATGTGATAACACAGCTCCCTGAGGTTAGCATGTTTCACAGTATGCCGAATGCGTCACACAGGAAATGCAAAGTTGCAAACCAAATTCTTCAGAACTGTGTTGGTTGGTGGCTTCATTCAGTTTCATTTTTCTTTGGTTCATGGCTTAATTCAGTTCCATTTTTCTGCGGTTCTTCAATGTTTTCGGTCACATGTATAGTATGTATCTGAGGTGTGTCCAGGCTCTTGGAGGCTTCAGGTTTGGGTTTGACCCTGGTGTTGCGATTTGCCCGACAGCAGCGCAAACGAAACACCAGCTGAAGGATGGGATGCAGGCAACAGCTAAGAGCTGCAATGAAGATGGTGCTTGTTTTTATCCTGTACTTTGCTTGACAGTTTTCATTATCTGATGTTAATAATAAGATGATCCTTTGCACATGGTAGGGTAGGAAGCATAGGACAAACATTATGACTGAGGCCAGGATCTTTCTGCGAACCTTTAGAGTTCCTCCGGGTCCAAATCTAGCTCCCCTCACCTTCTGCAGATGGAAGACCAGCAGGCTATAGCTGACCAACATCAAGCACAAAATGAAGAAGAATGCTGAAACACCAACACAGTGGATAGTTTTGAATTGACCTCGATAGAGAATGTAACTGTTGACAACTTGGTCAAAGCAGGTCCCGTTGATTTGTAGACTCAGTTTAAGTCCCATGCTAGTGCTGACGACTGTGGTGATAACCGACCAGGTAGAAAAGCAGAGGATCCAACTAGACAGAGTACGTTTAAAGATCCGAAAGAAAGCGTAGCCTGGTTTTACCACCGTGGCATAGCGATTGATGCTGGTCCACAAAAGGAAGCTCATGTTACAATAGAGGTTAATGTAGAAGCAAGAAAAATTGATCAGCTCTACTGCATTGCAGGCTGGAGATCCAGATAGCCAATTGATGTTCTCTTTGTAGTAGGCTATCCTGAAGAAAAAACTGCAGCAAATCAGCAGGTCCGACACAATTATATTCAAAGTGAAGATGACAGTGGGTGTCCTCTCTGATCTCCAAAGATCCACCAAGACTATCCCATTGGTTGGAAGGCCCAGGACAGCCAAAAAGAGATAGAGCCAAGGCAAGATGGTTTCATTGCTTTCTTCAGGATGTATCCTGCATGTGCTAAAGAAATAAAGAGAGGAAGAAAATGAAAACAGGCAACTCACAGCTTCTTAACTCTAGATGGAAATGAGCAACCTGGCTCAGTTACCCTTTTACTCAACATGTCAGACTGTGTGTGTGTGTATATATACATTAAAAATCGTATTGATTCCAAACTTTTGATCGGTAGTATATTTAATATATATATAAGGGATAATCTTTGGCTAGCTGTGCATTAAACGATTTTAGTAAAGAACCACCCGATGCAAAGTGCATTCAAATCGTAGAATGCACAGCTATATGGATTATCCCGCTTATACCACTGACAATTTATAGCTGTTATTGATATTTGCAGTGCAATATTTGATAGGAAGGGACATAATGATATAAACTATATATATACACACACACACACAAACTTAAAATGTCTAATATATATATATATACATTTTTTTCCATGTATACATTCATAGTCTCTTCATCACAAAACCCAGCAGTGATTTTTTTTAAATGCGCTTTCAGCTCCTAAATGTTTTTCCATTGGCTCCCTAATACTAGAGTCTTGCACTAAAATAATCTTGTGGCCAGTTGGTTAAAAGGATTACAAAAAAGCTCTTGTTTGCAGATGTCACTGGATTTGGTATTCCATTTATCAATACAAATATTAATATAATATCAATGAAAATTCAGGCATTTCAAATTTTCAAATACTTTTTTGGTACCCACAATGATTATGTCATGCTGTCTACCTGGACAACTGAAGTTAATTGTTTTAAATGTACTGTAGCACAAGTACTTGTAAAACAAAAGGCCATTTGCTTTCCCTGTGTATGCACGTTTGAACAACAAAGCTTTACTTTTTAAATTAATGATATTGATTTATTCTTGTTGTTTATTCTGTTCATCGTGTTTAGAGACAGAATACTTTTTTACTTTTAGTGATCAATAACTAAAAATGTTGTCCCACAAACAAATCAAATTTATTCAATCTGCTGACCTGCCGTGTTCTTGAGTTTGTGAAACATTGGTTGGGTATACACTAACTAACCTACAAACCCACAACAGACATACGCTGAAGAAATAAAAATAGATTATTGTTCAGACTGGAGTTTTAACCTCTCCATTGAGTAATGATGCAAATCAGTATACAGTACCTTTGATTGTTGTCTGAATCATTGACTCCTGAGGGATAGATTGCTATGCCACCTTGCACAGACATGATGCTTATCTCTTCGCATGTCGTTGTCCGATACTCATGTTCATAATGTTTTACTCGTTGAATCTTGTGCACTCTAAGCTGTTTGTGGTTGGGGTGTGCTCTTCAAATGTGCTTCACATATAGGAACTCTGTAGCTTCTCTTCTGACCACATCCTGGAAGCAGATCGTTTGTGGCACAGTTTGCACCAAAAGTCAAGTTTTTTCCTATTCATATGTGATATAATATCATTTTTAACCATATAATTAATATTAATAAATAACTGTAATAAGACCATGTGACATAACCTATCAATCTTTTTGTGCAAGCATTTTTCTGTTCACAGTGCATAACCCCTTTGTAATGACATATAAGCCACCTTTTTGTGAAGTCCTTCCCTCCCTTCCTGATTGTGCTTTTCTCAGTGTTTTACCACTAGGGGGCACCCAAAGATCTGTGCTACTCTTTCTGCATGTTAAAGGGTTAGTTCACCCAAAAATGAAAATTATGTCATTAATGACTCACCCTCATGTCGTTCCAAGCCCGTAAGACCTCCGTTCATCTTCGGAACACAGTTTAAGATATTTTAGATTTAGTCCGAGAGCTTTCTGTCCCTCCATTGAAAATGAATGTACGGTATACTGTCCTTGTCCAGAAAGGAAATAGAGACATCATCAAAGTAGTCCATGTGACATCAGTGGATTAGTTAGAATTTTTGAAGCATCGAAAATACATTTTGGTCCAAAAATAACAAAAACTACGACTTTATTCAGCATTGTATTGTCTTCCGGTTCTGTTGTCAATCCGCTTCAGTGACGCTGTTAGACGTAAGACGCTGCTGACGTGTATCTGGTGTGTCCGTGTATTCGGGTTCAAATAAATATGGCTGGGCAAAAAAATGCAAGTCTTCCTCTGTGTCGAAATCCTTAGACATGTTTGCGAAGATTGTTTTGTTTACAGCGTGCGTCTCCCTCAGACTGTAAACGAAGCTCGGGCGCACCAGAGACACGTCACCAGCGTCACTGAACGCGGATTGACAACAGAACCGGAAGACAATACAATGCTGAATAAAGTCGTAGTTTTAGTTATTTTTGGACCAAAATGTATTTTCGATGCTTCAAAAAATTCTAACTAACCCACTGATGTCACATGGACTACTTTGATGATGTCTCTATTTCCTTTCTGGACAAGGACAGTATACCGTACATACGTTTTCAATGGAGGGACAGAAAGCTCTCGGACTAAATCTAAAATATCTTAAAGTGTGTTCCGAAGATGAACGGGGGTCTTACGGGCTTGGAACAAAATGAGGGTGAGTCATTAATGACATCATTTTCATTTTTGGGTGAACTAACTCTTTAAACCCCTGATGCATTTCTCATGATATGGTCTATGACATTGTATCAGTTTAATAATAATAATAATATATATATATATATATATATATATATATATATATATATGTGTATATACACACACACACACACAACATTTATATTGAATTACTATTCCTATATTCAGGTTTCTCCTGTTTTAACACTGTACATGTAACAGTCACCAGCTTGAGTGCCCTTGAGAGCCACCAGAGGGCACTCCACATCAGACTATTGTCATTCCCTCAATAACTACATCTCCCCTAACTCACTGCCCGGACTCTTCATCCATTATCACATTCACCTGTCTCATTATCTTGTTTAGCTCACCCCATATAAGCCTGGTTTTCTCATTCATTATCTGCAATGTTTTGTTAGCTGTTTAGTGTTACACAGCAATTCCGAGCATTCTCCCTGGTTTCATGTCTCTTGGTTTTTGGATTTCTTGCCTGTTCCGTGGATTGAAAACAAATAACACGGGCTCATCCGGGTTACGGAAGTCAGCAGTGCTATACGCTTGCTAGGAAAAAAAATTCTTTGTGGAAATTTTGCTTTTGGTGAGCTAATAAAATATAAAAATTCAGTCAAGTCTATATTTTATGCAGTTATTTAATTATGTCTTCCAGTATCGTGGACTCGCTCTCGTTTCATACAAATGCAGCTGCTGCCTTTTTACGACTATTGTTTTGTACACTGTTGGATTATAAGATAAAACAAACAGGGACAATTTTAAAACAGTTTTATCTCATATCAATTTCTCTTATCCCCATAATTATTTATGTGACCAAATGCTGTGTAATAAGTGGTATGACTGTAACGTATCCTTTAATTGTCCTAGTTTGAACTTGGTTTTCTAGCAACTGCTCTCTCCGCGGAAGCTTTGCGTTTAAAGACCTTATAAAATATTTCGACTCAGATCAATCATTTGTGTCTAATTATTTACTTATGTGGCAAGTAGCCATGTAATAAGCGGGATAATGTACATCCAGCTGGTTGTTATCTCAGAATAAACCCAGACAGGGTGATCAGGACCCCGACGCGAAGTGGGGGGTGCATTATCCCTTAAACAATGCTTGTACATCATTCATTAATCTTAGCTTAATGTTAATTTTTATATATACTAATTAGAGCTGCAAGCGATAATTTTTTTAAAATCTAACTAATTGCATGATGTGCCGTTTAATTAATCTAATCTACCCCCAAAAGATCATTCGAAGTCATTATTGTGTTCAATCAGAAAAAGCATCAAATAGATATTACAAAAAGTAGCTTTAGAAACATGTTTTATTTGATTCAACAATTTATTACACATAAACTTTTAGGCTAAAATGGACATAATTTTTTCAGAAGCTGCATCTGAATTGGTATTAAGATATATTATAGACCAAAGCAGTTTGATTACCAACATTCTTCAAAATATCTTCATTAATGTTCCGCAAAAGAAAGAAAAACATGCAGTTTTGAAATGACGCAAGGGTGAGTAAATGTTAATAAACAGAAAAAAAAATTTTGGGCAAACTGTCCCCAAAATATGAAATTTATATATTTTTTTCATGAAGTGAAACTCTAAATAAGAAAGTAAAACTGACAGTAGGTGGTGGTAAATGCCTAAATAAGTAAGTGATTGAGTCATTCATTCGATTCGTCTAAACGGCTGATTCATTCAGGAATGATGTAAAATGGCTCTCTTTATGAAGGGGCCATTGAATCTGCTTCACCCGATTGATTCGCTCAAAACACAGATTCATTCAGAAACTAAACACTGCTGTGTGTTGTTCGGAGATGCACAACAGTTCTTCTCTGCCTTTTTAGGTAATATTTTCATTGGCAAAAGTGAGCAAAAACACAATATTCTGTCTAAAATATCACACAATATTAACTTCTTATTTATTGAACTGTTGAATAAAATCAATATCACATTTTCACTAGTGCTATTCGGGACAAAAACAGCACTCGTGTGATATATTGCTTAACGGTTACCTATTTGCTTATCATATGATTTAAATTTGAGACAAAAACTCATGCAGGGGCATTTTTGCCCTGAAATCTTGAATTTTAAGGCCATTCTAACGACTTCCTGTAGTCTACATAATATAGTGAGTTGTTGCTCTGCTTTATGTTTGTCACCAATCAACTGTTTGAAATGTAAGATGACCTAGTTCTGGGGCGGAACGGGTGAGTTAAATCCGCTAATCATTCACATAATTATTTTTATAACTAATTCAATCAACACGTTAAATCGACAGCCCTAATACTAATATACTTGTAACATTTGAAGCTGCATAAATTAAAATGAATTAATGTATAATGAACAAAGATGAATTAACAATGAACAATAGTTCACTTAAAAAAATATTTTCAATTTAGTAATTAATTTTTTTTATTATTATTTAACTAACCTAGATTAATACATGCTTTAAAAGTGTTGTAAAGTGTAACTATTTTTTGTTTGATATTTTTTGTAAAATACATTAAAATAACTATTTTATTTTTTTATAAAAAATAGTGTTTTCAATGGTTAACAAAAGGAAATACACTTCACACTGTTCACAACATATAACTATGTTTCATTTAACTTTGCTGTGCCTTTGGACTCATATGTTTGGTTCATATGTTTAAAGAACTCTCATTGCACATCATACTCTGTCTTTGTTGTTTTTGATGTTTTGACCTGCTCCTGGGTGTCTGTCCTAGGCACAACTACACTGATTTTTGGCTGTTCTTTAGGAGAGTCACTAGAACTGATCAGTCCTCTGGTGATTTGCTGACAGAAGCAATTACAGATGATTTTCAGCATCACTTTGCGAATAGAACTACACAACAAAAAGTACATAACTGGATCCAAACAGCTATTAAGTGCAGATAGTAGTAGAACTACTTCATTGGTTTTATCCAACACATTTATCCTGTCGCAAGATATGCCAGTTTCCATCTGTGACATAATATAGAAAATCCTCACTGAGTGGTAGGGCACAAAACATATTGTGAAGAGGAAGAGCACGAAGAAGGATTTCCATGCTGTTTTGTTATACTTGGCTGCGTTTGGGAAATCTGGTTTCTTTCTGGAGGCTGTAAGGAGCTTCATTCCAATCCTTCCATAGCAGATTACCAACGCACCATAGACCACCCAAAATATACCCACAACGGCAAAGTTGAAATAGGCTTTCCATTTGGAGTTTTGCAGATTTTTATATTGGAAGCACTGTTGGGGTTCACCATTCTCTGGAGTCTGGACAATAAGTGGCGTTACTGCAGCAAGTGACGCAGTCCAGATGACACAGCAGAGAAGTGCACTCCACCGGCTCTGCAGAAACACCCGCCTACAGGATACCCTCTGTAACTTCAAGTAACGGTCTACGCTTATGAAGCCCAGTAAGATTATACTAATGTACATGTTCATGTAAAAGATGTTACCCACTATCCTGCACAGTAATGACGGCAGCACCCACCGGTCATTGTTGGAATGGTACACCACTCGGAAAGGCAGGCATATCACAAGAAGTAAGTCAGCCAGAGCCAAGTTAATGAGAAAAATGCGAATAGAGTTTTTCTTTGGATGTACTCGCAGAAACACCCAGAGAGCTAGCAGGTTCCCAGCCAACCCGAACAGGAAGAAAAGTGCGTACAAAATAGCCAGCGGAACCTGCAAGCTGGCGGTGTCCATCTGGCAGTCTTGCTGGGGATTTTTTGACATGCTGGTCGGTGACGCATTGGGAAAGTTTTGAAGATTGTTGTTGCTCATCTTTGCATGTGCATAATCAAATCTTAGAAAGAGAAACAGATGTCATTATAATACTAAATAAAGTTTGCATTGAACTAAATGTCTGATGTGTACTAGGTAATTGGAGAGTAACTTGCCTTGTTAATTCTGTCCATCAGAAAACTTGTTGAGTTTCATGTTGAATGTCTCTGTCTAATATCTCCTCAGAACTGTCTTTGCAAACTTCCTTTTTTAGTTCCTCGGTAAACTTACCGCAAAGCACAGCTGTGCACCAGTCAGTATAAACACTAAAAAAAGTGTGCAGGTACTTTTAAAGGGGGAAGAGCGTGTCTGAAACCATATTTCAACTCCACCTCAGATCTCGTGACCACCAGATCAGATATATTAGGCCTGCTGAACAATGTTGAAATGATTTTTAATCAATTTAAAATATTTAATTGTGATTATATTATCTTATTTTTTACATTGTTTCACTCATGGGTGATATTCCACTTGTTGAGCTTTGATGAAAATACAAATTATGATTCATACTTTTTATTTTCATTTTATTTCCTTCAAATTGACAAAACAGGTCAATTTACAAATATAAGTAAATTCTTCTCCACGAAGAATTAATCCTCCATTACCTATCCAACATGTATGTGGCAGTCATCCTTATGTGTAGATTGCTGGAATAAATCCACAAAAAACAAACAATTGAAACAATACTTGTGTTAAATATTTTGTCTGGATTTTGTTTAAATAAACCTTTTCTTTCTTTCTTCATTGTTTATTGATAAATTCGTTTTTAGAAATCACTCAGAATCACATTACATATTTAATTTATCACAATGTGTCTTCACTTCCCTTGACTTTTAATGTCAATTCCAGTGTAGTTTGTACAACAGAGTAACTATCTTTTTTGTCTTTTCTTTCTTTTTCACTGCAGCCTCATTGTGTGTTGCTGGCATCGAAGGAGAACTCTGCTCCAGTGAAACTGGGTGGCTTCGGTGTGGCTATACAGTTGGGAGAGTCCGGATTAGTGGCTGGAGGTACTTGGAAAAACCCTGTTTAAACTTGTAACATACAGCACATGGACATTTCCTGTGTACACTACCTGCACTGCAAACTAGAAGCATTGAGAAGCTTCTGGTCAACATTATTCATATGTAAAAGCATGTAGTTTAAGTTAAATGAAGCACAAACTACACAAAGAAATAACATCCTCTTTTCATTATATTGGCTTGAAGAACTGAAACTCATCAGAATTTTAAAATATTAGTTCCTTAATAACATACAAAACCATTTAGGACATCATCATAACTCTTATTCAGTGTCACTTCATAAATTGGGTCATAAATTTCAAATCATTCAGGCAATGATTTTTTCCTGATCCATGAGCTCTTTGTCACTACTGCTGTTTGTGAGAGACCGTGTATGCATGATTGTGCTGCTTGATTGTTTAAATCTTGAATCAGCGACAGCTCTTTTGTATGTATTTGAATGGATGCTCACACGTGACATGTTGTCTGTGCCGTAGGCCGGGTGGGCACTCCGCACTTCATGGCCCCTGAGGTGGTGAAAAGAGAACCCTATGGGAAACCTGTGGATGTTTGGGGCTGTGGTGTCATTCTCTTCATCCTGCTGAGTGGCTGCCTGCCCTTCTATGGCACTAAAGAACGCCTGTTTGAAGCAATCATTAAAGGAAAATACAAGGTAGTAGTTTAATAGCATAGTTCGTCAAGACATGCTGGAAATATCTTTAAGGCCTTCAAAAGGGGCTGAAGTCAGGCTAATAAAAGCAGCAACGTATACTGATTTGTTTAAGGGCTTAGGTTATGAGGTAAGAAACCTGAAGTCAGTTACTTTTTACACATAAATCACTTTAGTCCATTAGTATCAAGTGTCGTTATTGTCCGTGAACATGTTGGCAGAATCTAAGCATTGATTCTGGCACCATCACCATTTTGGTGGAAAAGTGGTTTCAGAGGATCTGGGTTTGTCCATTTATGTATGCGTGTGCTTTGCAGATGAACCCACGGCAGTGGGGCCACATCTCAGAGAGTGCCAAAGACCTGGTGCGTCGTATGCTGATGCTGGACCCTGCCGAGAGGATCACAGTGTATGAAGCTCTCAACCACCCCTGGCTCAAGGTATCAACATGACTCAAGAAGTATCTGCTTACTGATCTTACAGAGTTTTATTATTGTTGTTGTTGCTGTTGTTGTTTTAATTAATAATACTATTAAAACCATACAAACTATGCATTATATATACACTAATTATATATTATTTTTCAGCATTATGTTTTCTTAATATGCTTCTTTTTTTTTTCATGTAGATTTACATATGTTTCTGCAATAATTTATGGACTTAAGTTGCCCTTCTTTAATGAGATGAATAAGCACCATTTGAAGTGTGTGTGTTTCCTGTTAGGAGAGAGACCGCTATGCCTACAAAATCCACCTTCTTGAAACAGTCGAGCAGCTGAGGAAGTTCAATGCCAGGAGGAAGCTAAAAGTGAGACGTTGGCACTTTAGAGTCTTTGCGTATTGTTTTAGTAACTGCTCTTGTGCATGATTCATGTGCATGTTCTTCAGTGTAATATAAAGACCACAAATAAATAGTAATTAGGGCAGCCACATTGTACTACCGTATGTGCATTGCA
Organism: Rhinichthys klamathensis goyatoka; assembly: GCF_029890125.1. NCBI lineage: Eukaryota > Metazoa > Chordata > Actinopteri > Cypriniformes > Leuciscidae > Rhinichthys > Rhinichthys klamathensis. Next base: position 1,263,831 of record NW_026606867.1, read on the forward strand.
CTGTGAAAGTAAAAGGATGGAAATACATGTTTAGAGGGGAATGTCAGCTAAATTCAGTTGTTGCCAAATATGCAGAGTTAATCAATATCTGTACGGCTTGACAGGGTGCAGTGCTCGCCGCAGTCTCAAGTCACAAGTTCAACTCTTTCTATGGCGACCCACCTGAAGAACTGCCTGACTTCTCTGAGGACCCTACTTCATCAGGTACTACAGCAACCAGCAGAGGTGCAACATGAGCTCCAACCCACTTCCTGAACTGTTTTTTTTTTTGTGCTGAATTATCGGTCTTGTAGTCTCTTATCACAGTGTTTTGGTTACTTTGATGTTATCTGCATGACAGAGAGAAAGAAATTAAGCTTGTTGGGAACTTGCTAAGACAAGCATTATGGTCATTATTGCGCACAATTTAAGGATTTGAACAAATCTCTAAGTCTCAGTAAGCTATCCCGCTACAGGCATAAATTATTCCTCAAATCACATTGCCTGTTGAGAAGAGGTGAATCCTATACAGAGAAAAATCTCAGAGTTACGTTGAAGGAGTAAAAATGTCATGAAGATTTAGGGTGGCCTCTTATGACTTGAGCCATTAAACAAATAGCTCTAGAAACTGCTTAGCAACACCCTAACAACCACCCACAATAACCTTGCATTAAGCCAGTGAGTTTTGCATAGCCAACCACCACTAAAATGTTCTATTTTTTAACAATAGTCACAGAAATGTGTCTTGTTTAAATATCTTACAGACCTCACTGTGTAAATTCACAGCTCCCAACACTGACCACAAATAATTTGGTTTACAGCCTGGTTCACGTTTCCTGTTTATTTCTCATACCAATTGTGGTTACATCCTTTTTTCACTTAACACAGAATTTAAAGGGGTAGTTCACCCAAAAATTATGTCATTAATTACTCAACCTAATGTCATTCCAAATCTGTAAGACAAAAAGTTCATAAAGAGATCGTAAAACTAATCCACATGAATTGAGTGGTTTAGTCAAACATTTCCGAAGACACAATCAGTTTCTACGCTCAACAGATTGCATTTAAGCTTCTATTCACATTTAAACATTCATCAACACACACACATGATCAACGGAAGCTCAACCATGTTTGCTTGACGTGCAAAAACCAATGAGGTTAATTTCGTGTGTTATGCAGCACATTTGAGCTTCCGCAAGAACCAATAAGATTCATTCTCGTGTTAAACAATACAGTTGAGCTTCCACAAGAACCAATGAGGTTCATTCTTGTGCGTCAACCAGGTTCGGTTTAGCTTCTGTTTATGTTTGATGATCAATGTTTATATGTGAATAAAAGGCTGGATTCAATCTGTTCATCATATAAAGCGATTCTGTCTCTTTAGAAAATTTGGACTAAACCACTCAATTCATTTGGATTTGTTTTATAATCACTTTATTCATTTTTTATGAACTTTAGGACATGGTAGTTGCGTAGCTGTCAATGGAGAGATTTTATTAAGATATTATTAAAAATATCTTCATTTGTGTTCTGATTCTGAACAAATCCCCTAAGATATACTAGGAATTTCATTTGAATGTGCATTTGTACGTAGTTATTCACAAACTTTTTTAACTGATTGTTTTATGTGTGCACTTAAGAGTGTGGGTGAATTCTATCTCTAATCACATGACAATTCATCTCTGTATTGTTAAAGTAATATTTGTTGCTTGTTTCTATGCTGGCCACCCTGCAGGACTACTAGCTGCAGAAAGTAGGTGTCACTGTCTGTCCCTTTACGAAGTCTTGATTCTTTTTAAATCAAGTTCATGCTTTTCTGGGTTTCTGAAGGTCATGGTGTTTGCTCGCTTGTGTTTGTGTGTACATGTAAAGGGGCTGTGTCACAAGTGCTGGACAGTTTGGAGGAGATCCATGCACTGACAGACTGCAGTGAGAAAGACCTGGACTTTCTACACAGCGTCTTCCAGGACCATCACCTCCACACACTGCTTGATGTAAGAGACTGTACTATACAGGCAAATACACATATACACACCCCATAAAATACTTCCTCCTTTATACAACAGAAGCGGTTGTGTTAAGATGCTGTTATATCTTGGTGCGATTAACTTGCTTTGAACTTTAAAGTAAATGTCTCATTAGGATTTTCTTCTTCTTTCTTTCTTGCTTTTGATGAGTCAGCAACAACCTAGTCTCGGCCTCGGATCATTCACAGACCTTCTGATGCATATTGCACATAAAAATGGCAAGAGTTCACTGAGATTGCAGTTCCAGTTTGATTAATTGGCTTTGTGCAATTTCTGGGGATGTCAGGGTGCATTGTTAGCTAGATTTTTTTTTCTTTTTTCAATGATTATCCATTTTTCATACTGTATAATATAATGTTGTGATGCCTAAATTCATATTTAGCATTTAAAGTCCCCATGAATTCAAAATTGACCATACTTACTTTGTTTGCCTAAATTGATCGTTTTTTGGTGAACAATTCATCCATGCAAGTCAATCCACACAAAAAAATTTTTTGGCTTCGTAATCTTTAATCAAAATCTGAAATTTCCCCTCCCCTCTGCATTGGAGGACCTTCCTTGATGACGTAGGTTTGACGGTTTGGGTGTCTGCTTAACATCCGTAACCACGCCCCTCCAACTGACAGTAGACAGGCTGAATGAAAACACCTACTTTTCTAGATCCAAACAGGTGCTAGTTGGAAAAAAAGCCGCGCCCACTATTTTGCCTCATTTAGTATTCCGTTTCTCTCGGAAATACGTTACAATACTGGAGAAAAGTCGTTTGCAACTTCCGGTACACTGGGACTTTAACACAACTGATTTGAACTATTAGCCATAGTAAGTTTGGCTATGCTATAACCTGTGTAAACAGGTTGGATTTGGTTTCTTGACATTTAACAGACAGTTTTTTAGCCAAATCATCTTTCAATATACTCATTGCTGGCACAGCCTCTGAGGAGAGATTTGTGGGTAATTGCACTGTGCACACAGTAGTTCAGGATTTGTTCTTGGTGACTTCCACAGTTGGCTGCTAACAGCCTACAATCTTGATTATTACCCTTCCACTACCCAAACAAAAAGCCATCCATGCTACAGATATCAATTTACTTGAAATAATTGGCCAGAACTTACTTTCAATTTCTTTTCTGGCTCCCACAGCTGATCAGACAATAAATGTTAGAATACCAATTTCAGAATTTCCCATTCAGCTTTCCACAGAAAATGTTTGTGTTGATTTTTTTTGTTTGTTTATTTGAGAACTCAGTGGACTTTGTTCATGCATTGTTCTTTGTTCATTCATTGCAAGCACACACGCTGCGTGGCCTCGGCACACACACGTGCACTTGTTTGTTTTTTTAGTATTATGGCATTATGCACATTTTTGTGTGTGTGAATAAGTGCAGCTGTGGACTCTCTTCTCAGTCTCTATATTTGTGTGTGTGTCTGTATACCAAGGCCTCTATAGAGAGGCATACAGCTTGGTACAACCCAGTGTGGATGATAGGGTCTGTCTCCATAGCCACAGGCCAGAGGAAAGCAGAGAGGAGGGCTCTGTGGGTAAGATTATCACCAGGAGGCTGTGAATGCATGTCGTCTCATTGAGAACTCAACTCCTACCCTGAATAGGGAGGGAAACAATAGCACCTATTGTCAACCTCCATGCTTTTTACTGTTGTGGCTCCAGCAGTATCTGTATATCAGAAGAGTTACTCCAGACTTTGCCATCCTCTCCATTCAAGCTCTGAGTGTAACTCTAGCTTCATGAAACAGAGGACAGAGGGGTTGAGATCCTATCAGGACCAACTTTGTCTGGAGTTTAACTTCGGTTTTGGTTGTTTTTTCTTTGGCTGTGGTGAGTAACCTGGGATGTTTTTATATTTATTGTTTGCTGAAGGTGCTGCAACTTTTGCTGTTCCCTTAAACTCAGCTAAAACTGTATGTGTGAGATTGTGAAATATAAATAAAGAACGGATATCCTGTGCATTCTAAAAGGATGTAATAGAGGTGTGATCCTGGCCGTGACATGGCTGATGTACTGGCTGTTGGCACTCGAGCTGTTGGCACTCGAGCTAAGCCACTGAAGAATCACATATTAACAGATGTGTTTTACAAGAATATTTAAATGCAAATAACTCACAGCATACTGCAGCTGACTCAGATGCGCAGAATAATGTACCTGTAGAACTCTGGAGACATGGAGAACATCTGTTAATGCAATTACAGCTGTTCATCACTGGAATAAATTTTAAAAAGTATTTAATTAAATGTCTTTTTTTAATTAACATTTTGCTGGGAAAAACTGTAGCCTGTTACATGCAATAGAGCTGCTCAGTTGTGATGTAAATTTGCAGGCCCCAAACAAAAGTAGCAATGTCAGTGAAATGTTATTGTTTGTGAGGGTCAGTGTTCACTTTCTACATGAACTAGTTCAAAGTTCAGTTCACAAACTAGTTCAGTTCATAGTTCATACTTCACAATTTTGTTCACAAGTTCCAAAAATGAACTAGTTCATAGTTCTTTTTTTCCATATGTTGCTGCAAGCTATTTTTTTTTATTATTGCCACAGCCCATATACAACCACAGACAGCAATCATTTTATTGGCGGGCAAAGTTTGCACAGAAATGTTAGATTTTTCTTATCCTCACCGACCTTGTCATAAAACTCGTTTAAATGATCATACGACGCCTCCTCGATGCTTTGTCGACTACATGCTGCTTTTTGTTTTGATGACGCATGCAGCGGTGCGACACTGGTGGCTGGTGTTGCCAGATTGAGTGTTTTTTTCGCTACATATTGAAGGCCTGTTTACGGTGTGTTTTAGCCGGGTTTTCGCCTGGAAGGCTCTATAGAAATCTGGCACCCTATTGAATGAAGTTTAACTGAGTGAGTGTGCGTTCACAGACACCAGAATGAACTGATGTTCACAGTAACGTTCAGCAGGCAGTAATACAGTACGTTCAGTTCACGTTCGCCCAAAATATGAACGAGTTCATGAACTATCGTTCAATGAACGCGTTCAGGCACTGGTGAGGGTTAACCTCTTATTGTTTTTCCTCTACTCAAAAAGCAAAAGGAGCAAGGGCCCTATCTTGCACTCGGCGCAAATGACTTTGTACACTGACGCATGTATCATTCCTATTTTGCACCCGCGCAAAGCGGACTTTTCCCTCCACAGACGCACGTCGGTTAACTAAGAAATACACTTGCGCTCCCCGGGGCGGTTCAGCGCAAAGAGGAGGCGTGTTCCGGCGCAAACTTTCCCTCATGCTATTTTGCTGTTCTATAAAACAATTGCGCCACTGACCAGAAAAAAAACTAGTCTAAAGTCAGTGGCGCGTTGCGCGTTGTTCATTATGCTATTTTAAGGGCGCATGCTTGGCCATAATCAATGTAGCGTGTGCACAACGCGCATACACGTTGATTCTCTCATCCAAGCAGCAGTTTTAATTTTTGCAAATCATACATTATTACGATAGATAGATAGATAGATAGATAGATAGATAGATAGATAGATAGATAGATAGATAGATAGATAGATAGATAGATAGATAGATAGATAGATAGATAGATAGATAGATAGATAGATAGATAGATAGATAGACAATTTATTATAAAAGCATGTAGCTTACACATTTACCCAAATTATCATACGCCTGTTTAACAGAAGTTAATTTGGGTGGGTTTCTCCATCCCCAATGTCACTTCTCTGTGTTTTACGGCCCTGACGAGAACGTTGCTCTCCTCGGCTGTGAACCGCTCCTGGCGCGCGCCTGGCAAATCCGCCGTTATAATAGGAATCCGCTTTAGAACAAGCGCGCCTGCTCTTAAAGGGAATGTGAGATGACGCTCTGATTGGTTTATTTCACGTTACGCCCAAACCACACCTATGAATAATGAAGCTACTTCAGACCAACCCCTTTTAGATTTGCGCCAGGCGCAAGAGGCATTTATCCCACCGGGAAAATAGCAACAGCGCCGGGATCCGCCCACAAAGTTACTTGCGCTTTACGCTTTGACACTTGCGTTTCAGATCGTTAAAATAGGGCCCAAGGAGTCTTCTGATTATTGTTCTGCCCATTTTCACTTTTTCAGCTATACGACAAGATAAACACCAAGTCTTCACCGCAAATCAGGAATCCTGCAAGTGACGCAGTATCGAGAGCCAAAGAGGTGAGTGCAGGCTACAGTAACGGAAAGATACTGTTGTAGTTGCAAATAAAACATTATGAGGTCCAGAGAGGTTCCTAGCACAAGTTTAATTGTGTTTGTAGTTTGTTGTAGTTGTAAATGTAAAACATTGTAGTTTTTGACTTGTTTGTCGATTAAAAAAAAAAACTCTACCAGGACTAATTTTTTTCCACTTTTATGCACAACCTGTCCATTTCAGAAAAGATGCAGTTTAATGCCTCTTTTCAATTTCCTCAACAAGAAAGTATGTTAATGTGATTTGGGACTTAGAATAATATTTAGATGATTTGAATGTGTTAATTCAGAATGACATTATAAATATTTAGTACTCTGTTTATCAGAATATTTTGGTGTGTTTGTCCTCCTTTTTTATCAACTATTCTGTCTAGTTTATATTTCCATTTTAATACAGCTCATCTGGATATTCAGAAATGGCTCACTGCATGACCTACTCACACCTTGGCTTTCCTAGAAACTGAATTTCCTCACTGCATATTTCTATCATGTTTTTTTCACTTCTGCTCTGTGGCTTTTTTCATAGTTGATTGACGAATTTGTTCAAAATTCATTTATAACACTAGAAGTGAGCTAAATTTTCATATTATAACTGAAAGCTGATAACATGGTTAAAAAAAAAACACACATTATGGCTTGTTTCGTATACATTTTGTTAAAATAAAATTTATTTTACAGATGATGGTCGCACAAATTTGAGTAGTAATTTAGGAATTTTATACCGTATTTGTTCATATCTGTTATTTAGAAAGCACCATGTGACAGACATTCATGTAATTTTATATAGTTTAACAGACGGCCTCAACCAAAAGCCTGTTTTGTAGTTAATGCCTCTTAGAATTTTTAATCTCAGTGTATGATTTAGCTATGTGACATTTACAGATCCCTAGTGGTCTATTGCTTGTGTGAGCACATGCCTGTTTTCTTCGTGGTGAATTAGAATGCATTCAAACCAGCTGCAGTCAAAAATCCACATTAGCAAGTGAATGTGTTTGCTTGCTTTTACCTACAGAGTAGACTAGAAAAAAAATATAGAATAATGACTGTGTGGATTTGGACAAAGCATCTCTCTTTATTGCCATTGATATGTAAGTGCAGAAGATTATCATTGAGATCACAGAGACTGACATGACGCTTCTCAATTTACCTGAAAGTAAATTTGAGAAAGTGAAAATGCATTTTGCTTGGTGATCTTATCGGGCTGTATGTTTGATGTGTGACTGTCTGTGTGCTTTCCTCACTGTTGGCTGAAGCGTTTGCTCTCTTCATTTGCACAGAAACTGTTAAAATCCTCACAATTAACACAATTAGACAGTGAATAGTTATGCTAATGGTTCTATTTTGTCCTTAACACAATAAATGAAGTTTAACTATCCATTAACCACAATATCCAGTAACTTTACGAGCATTCTAAAAAACATCCCTTGCTGGCTCTAAAGACATAAAAGACATTGATACAGTATTTCTTATAAACAGCTGATGTTAATGAGGACAGGTGGGCAGGAAAGGTAATGTTAACCAAAAGTCAAGGTAATGCAGTCTAAAATGTAGCAAAAGTTAATGTAACAATTTAATTAATTTAATTCAATGTAATAAATATTATGGGAATAATAGGAAATGATGATGGATTTCTTTACATCCTCATTTAAATTCACTCCATCTATTTGTTAAATGCATGTTGTTGATTTTTAGGGCTGCCCCCGAATAAATATTTTTCTAGTCGACTAGTAGTCGTTCATTTAAGCGAAAACTGTAGTTGACCAGTCGCACGTTTTTGATATTAAATTAATTACTTAAATATTACTTTAAATTATAAATTAGCATGCAAGCGCTTGCTTATCATTTGCCACAGCGCACTAGGAAAAGTAATGATTATGAATTTGTCAGAAAAAAAACAGCAAGGAGACTTACTGAATAATTTAATAGGTAAATAGTGTTTTCTGAGTCAGTGTCGGCTGCAAAGATGAATTTGACATTTCATACGGATTACGTAGTCAGAGAATATTTGTTTTCAAATTTGAATTGGTTAATTTAAAAGTACCCATTTCAAGCTTGCTATAGACATATAGTATTATGTCTTTGAGGCATGTATATGCTTGTGTGAGTATTGGTATCGGAACATTTGTGGCACGCTCCAGAAAGACGTACACGGAGACAGAGATGGCAGAAAGTGCATCTTGTTTGTTCTTTTTATTTTACAAAAGCTTGAGTGTTGTTGTTATTGTGAGTGCACACAAATAAAAGTAGACACAGTTTCAAATGATGTATTAGTCTATTTTAAGTTCATTTCGCTGTTATCAGGAAAAATGCAAGTAATCTCCACATGAATACTTGGATATGCGCACATTTATCTAGGATAAATAATATAATAAAAATTATTTGTTACATTTATATAGCGCATTTCTAGGTACTCAAAGCACTTTACATATGGAAGTGGAAATCTCAACCACTACCAATGTGCAGCATCCACCTGGATGATGCGACGGCAGCCATATTGCGCCAGAACGCCCACCATACACCAGCTTATTGGTGGAGAGGAGACAGAGAGATAACATTAGAGTGGGCGGCCATGTAAGGTGTCTAACATTAGGCTGCTACTTACATGTTTCAAATGATAAGCCATATTTGAGGTTGATGAATGAAAGGCGAACATTTGGATTTCCTGCCCGACATTGGCTACTTTAATTACCACATGGACCAGCGTGTTAATGATCTATCCGTCATGGACTGTGTGACTTCATCACTTCCTGTAGAGTTTTTTTTTTCTGTGACTAACCAACTAATTAAAATTTGGTTGACTAAGACTAACGTGTAGTCGACTATTAGGGAGCAGCCCTATTGATCTTATTGTCAATGATTCATCTATGTACGTATGTGAAATTTTCGTATTTTTAAATTTATTTTTACTAAATGTTCCGGTAAAACGACAGACTTCTCTCTGGTGATGTATGTCGGACTTCTCCAGTCATTTAGTTAGTTTAAACATGCCAATCCACAACCAACTGCAAGCTCACATTTATTTAGATGTTCTTTAAAATAGGGAAGAAAAGATCTGTTGCCGCTTCCATTACATCTCGACTTTAAACTGATGTTTTAGGAGGGGAGTAGTCCCCCATTCAGCTTAATTTTTTCTTGAAGTAAAATGGGTTGCGAATGCTGTTGACTTGAAGTTAGCGAACCAAAACTGATAATGTTCTATCATATATTAATTGCGTCAACTGTAGCTTTCTGAATATGTCAACGAATCCTAACTTGATGCTATCTGATAAGCCTGATCAAACAGATGTGTTTAAACAGATTTTCATTTTCAAGTTCCCATAAAGAAATTAAAGTAATCTTAGTTTGGTTAGTTAAAACCATCTGCATTCTCTAAGATAAAAATAGTAAGTTTCAAACTAGTCTTGATGGTTGCTTCTGGTCTTAATATATAGTTTGATGGCCTCCCTCAGTGGTTCTCTTAGTCTTGACTCCTCTAAAACCAGTCCCTTCTTCTCAGACACAAGTCACACAACCTATAAAGCTCAACCACTTCCTTTAGTATTGCACATCAAAAAGGAACTCAGGCTGGCTGGTGATTAAAGAGCTGTGCTCTTGAATAACCCTCCTTGGCCTCTTGCTTGTGATCACTGGCAGTGGTGAAATGCTTAAGGATTATCCTCTTTGTATTGCTTAGAGCCAGCGGGGCGGAAACTAACCCATCACCTCTCACTGTTTTCCTGAGCAACTGAATCTTGCGGAGACGGCGAAATGCCTACCTCCAAAATTCAGCCTTCGACTCTGCTTCCTCTTACACAGAATATATGTATCAAATGTTATAAAACTCTCCTGTGTGTGTCTCTCATGCTAAGACCTCCGCTGAAGACGGGTCGAGCACGGCTTTGAAACATCTGGAATATGTAAGCTGCAGACATTTTCCCAATCTTATGTCCACTTCTTTTTACCACTTTTGTAGAACATGTGGAAATTTCTAGCTACACGGATTCTTGTAAATGTCTGAGCTTTACATTTAGTGATGTTGACTGGCAGTGAGGGGCTGCCAGATGGGTTTAAACATTGATTAGAGCTCATTAGAGATGATTAGTGTGGTTTCAAAAGACGTTCAGGTTCCGGCGCTCAGAAGCATTCAGCGGGGAGTTGTGACATATCTGCAGTACTGTGCCAAATCACCCCCTTCCCACCTGACCCGTCCCACCCCGCCAATAGAAGGGCCAAATGAGTCCAGACAGCAGTGCTGATTGGTCACATGGGGTTTAAGGGTCATTCCAGAAATTTTTGTGTGTATGTGTGTGTGTCTCTGTTCTGATATATGGTGTGTGGGGTCTCAGCAGTCCAGCTCAAAGTTGTGTTGCAGTGTATGAGATTAAAAAGCCTATGTCAGATATAGCATCTTTACTCACCTCAAGAGATATACCTAGCGTGGAGATGACAGCCTGAGGTAAAGCCTGATTACGCTGTCTGTCTGTAGGTACTGGAGGAGATTTCCTGCTACCCGGAGAATGCAGACGCTAAAGAACTGAGACGGATCCTGTCCCAGCCCCATTTCATGGTGAGTCACAGCAACACAGCTCAAATTCTTTTGATAATCTCTTTACAAAAACACCTCAACAAGTCAATATGAAATCAAAATTGTATAACCCTATTTACTTTCCTTTCCAGAATTCACATTCTGGTCTTATATGGTCACATTCTGGTTATAAATGAATTATCGGTCCATGTTATTCTTTGTAATATTTAATCAACATGTAACCTTCCTCTTCCTGATGTCAGTTAGGCTGTGCGAACTGTTGGAAAATGGTAGCCAATATCCACATATCTATTTAGTAATAATCACAAGAAACTAATACTTTTATTCAGCAAGGACACATTCAATTGACAAAAAATGACAGTAAATAAATACGTATATGCTGGGGTTTTTTTTAGCTTTCCATTCATCAAAGAATCCTAAAAAATATGTCACACAGTTTCCACAAAAATATTAAGCAGCAGAACTGTTTTCAAAAATGTTAATAATAAGAGTTTTTTTATCACCAAATCAGCATATTAGATTGATTTCTGAAGGATCATGTGACTCTGAAGGCTGGAGTAATGATGCTGAAAATTCAGCTTTGCCATCACATGTATTTTTTAAATATAAAAGAACATTTTAAAATATATTAAAATAGAAAAAAAATGTTTTTTAAATTGCAACATTTCACAGTATTACGGTACTGTAAGAGGGCTTAGGAGGCTTCTTTCAAAAACATTAACAAATCTTACTGACCCAAAACTTTTTAATTGCAGTGTATTGTTGCATTACGAAAATGGTTTGTGAACGTCATTTCATATTGACTTTAAGGATCTCAATGCTATCCTTATTATAATCTTAGCATTAGAGAGCACTGCTAACATCATGAAGTTAAACAGCGAAAGTGGAGTCTTCAAGTTTGCTTAAATTTCAGTCAGCAAAACTATCTTTGAGAGATTAATTAGAGCACTTGTACTTAGTCTTAATCAGGTAAATCTGTTTATTCGGGATGTTGTCAGCAGACTTATTTCACCATCTCAGTCTTTGCAATCCTTTTCTGTAATCTTCTTCTATAATCAATTAGATATTCGTCAGTTGTATTCAGAGCATTATTATCAGCTGGACAAACAACCTCATGACAGATGAAGCAGAGAGTTTGCCCTTTGCCCTTCAAACCGACTGTTTGTGAGGGTTTCACTGATTAAAGATTCCTCCACTTTTTACGCAGAAAACATGATGTAACTCTTAGAAGTGAAAACGTCCTCCCCAGTTCAAAAATACCTTTTTTTGAAACTTTAATATCACAAAATTCTACAGGTTTACCTGTCAATCAGGGGTGATAGTGAGGGTGAGAATTGTTGGTGAGATTAAAAGTAAAAAAGTATAGGAAAATCTGATTCTTCAAAGTGTGTGAGATAAGTGATGTGTCATGGAACACTGAGCGAGATTGATTAAATTAATCTGGCATAATCCAGGCTGCAAGGGACTTATTTGGGGGCTTTTTACAATGTTTTACTTCCACTTGAACTGGGGATTTTGTACAGAACTGAGATAAATAAAGAGGGAACGGTTGCTTTCAAAAGTCAAAAAGAGCTCTTGCATGAAAAAAGCAAGACTTACCAAGTCTTAAGCAAGACTCCGTCAGCAGGATCCAGAGTGTGTGTGTGTGTGTGTGTGTGTGTGTCTGTGCGCGCGGGGGTGCAGAAAAGAGATAAAATGCAAGAGAGGAGGGAGGCACCATCAGGTACTAGCTGTGGAATTCCAGCATGACCTTGCCTTCAATACTTGTATCACACTCTCATAATTCCACACAAGATGATATTGTCAGATGAGCTGGCAAGAAAAGAGACAGAGTTTGTGGTGCTTATTATTATTAATTAATTTGGTTATGCTCTGCACACTTTTAGTAAGGCAGACAGTCATACACTCACCTAAAGGATTATTAGGAACACCTGTTCAATTTCTCATTAATGCAATTATCTAATCAACCAATCACATGGCAGTTGCTTCAATGCACTTAGGGGTGTGGTCCTGGTCAAGACAATCTCCTGAACTCCAAACTGAATGTCAGAATGGGAAAGAAAGGTGATTTAAGCAATTTTGAGCGTGGCATGGTTGTTGGTGCCAGACGGGCCGGTCTGAGTATTTCACAATCTGCTCAGTTACTGGGATTTTCACGCACAACCATTTCTAGGGTTTACAAAGAATGGTGTGAAAAGGGAAAAACATCCAGTATGCGGCAGTCCTGGGGGCGAAAATGCCTTGTTGATGCTAGAGGTCAGAGGAGAATGGGCCGACTGATTCAAGCTGATAGAAGAGCAACTTTGACTGAAATAACCACTCGTTACAACCGAGGTATGCAGCAAAGCATTTGTGAAGCCACAACACGCACAACCTTGAGGCGGATGGGCTACAACAGCAGAAGACCCCACCGGGTACCACTCATCTCCACTACAAATAGGAAAAAGAGGCTACAATTTGCAAGAGCTCACCAAAATTGGACAGTTGAAGACTGGAAAAATGTTGCCTGGTCTGATGAGTCTCGATTTCTGTTGAGACATTCAGATGGTAGAGTCGGAATTTGGCGTAAACAGAATGAGAACATGGATCTATCATGCCTTGTTACCACTGTGCAGGCTGGTGGTGGTGGTGTAATGGTGTGGAGGATGTTTTCTTGGCACACTTTAGGCCCCTTAGTGCCAATTGGGCATCGTTTAAATGCCACGGCCTACCTGAGCATTGTTTCTGACCATGTCCATCCCTTTATGGCCACCATGTACCCATCCTCTGATGGCTACTTCCAGCAGGATAATGCACCATGTCACAAAGCTCAAATCATTTCAAATTGGTTTCTTGAACATGACAATGAGTTCACTGTACTAAAATGGCCCCCACAGTCACCAGATTTCAACCCAATAGAGCATCTTTGGGATGTGGTGGAACGGGAGCTTTGTGCCCTGGATGTGCATCCCACAAATCTCCATCAACTGCAAGATGCTATCCTATCAATATGGGCCAACATTTCTAAAGAATGCTTTCAGCACCTTGTTGAATCAATGCCACGTAGAATTAAGGCAGTTCTGAAGGCGAAAGGGGGTCAAACACAGTATTAGTATGGTGTTCCTAATAATCCTTTAGCTGAGTGTATATAGTCAACTAGATTTGTACACTACTGTTCAAACATGCAGGGTCTGTAAGATTTTTTTTATTTTTTTTTACAAAATGAATACAATAAATTGATCTAATGTGACTTTTACATTGATACAAAAAAAAGATTTTATTCTAATCTAATCTATTATTATGGTTTCCACAAGAATATTAAGCAGCAGAACTGTTTTCAACAATGATAATAATAAGAAATGTTTTTTGAGCAGCAAATAATCATATAAGAATGATTTCTAAAGGATCACGTGACACTGAAGACTGGAGTTATGATGCTGAAAAATCAGCTTTGCCATCACAGGAATAAATTACATTTTATTTTAAATTGTTATAATATTTCAAAAGATTACTGTTTTTACTGTATTTTTTGATCAAATAAATACAGCCTGGTTGAGAATAAGAGACTTCTCCGAATCTTTCAGAGTCCAAACAACAGTAGTGTTCATTTCTCAAGAAAACATAGATGGTGCTTGCACAACTCGCCTCCTTGATTGATTTCCAAGACATTGCTCTGTGATTGCTAATGTGATCTGAGTGGGTTTTAGTGCATTGCTATCTGCTTGTTAGTGTGTTCTGAGTGTTTACTAGCTGGTTGCTTACTAGCTTAGGAAGGGCTGTCAACTTTTGAGCTCAGCTTGGAGTGAGATTTTTCACGATTCGATTCATGTGATTCAATTTCGATCACGACTCAATATCAATTAATTTTTATATACATGGGTTACAACAGGGCTAAAGGCACACCTCTGTAAAAGGCGCATTGATTTTATTCTCTAAACCACTAGATGGCACAAAACTTGCCTCATAAAGATCATAACAATATTATATTAATCATATCGTATAGTAAAATATTTATTTTAATATATGTTAATTGTACAAACATAAATTGTACAAACTTTGCTGAAGTTTTTAAATAAATATTATGCAAAACATATTACTTAAGCTAAAGTATTTGTATCAATAATGGGGACCTTTTGCCCCATGCTGGTGAGCCTTCCCTAACCACCTTGTACATTTATAAGATTTTTATGCAAAACAAACCACTTTAATAATTTATTTTCCCACAAAATGTGTTAAAACAATCAATGTTCAATTAAAACCTAGGCCTATAGATTTTTCTGCAATCATATTGAAAAGCACATGTTCTATTTAACCCCATTGTACCCTACCCTACATGTTCATTTTTCTCAAAAATAATAATAATAATAATGTTGTAAACTATACAGAGAACCCTTTCAGCTGATATTGTTATTAAATGTTAATTTACAACTGATTTGTATATTGCATATGTAAGGTGTTTTTATAATAATTTTTTTTTTTTTTTTTTTTTTTTTTTTTTTTTTTGCCCGCCACCACCCCCCCTCTTTGGAGGACAACTTTATTTTTAATAAAACAGAAAAAGAGCATATATACACAATATATTACAATACAGACAATAAATGTGTATACAGTAACTATTCAAGTAACTATTACTATTGCTATTACTATCACAGTAACTGTGAATAGCATAACTATTCACCCCGTTCAGTGTGAGCCTGGGTACATAAGTGAAGGGGGGGGGTTATAGCACCATGTTCAAGGTGTAACACGTAACATAGGACAAGTGACAGACAAACAACAACAGAGAACACATCTTGAGCAAATTATTCTTATTCTCATTATTCCTTCCCTTTTTTCTCCTCCTTTCCTCCCCCCCTTCCTTCCTTCCCCCTCTCCCCTCCCTCCCTCCCTCCCTTTATAATAATAATAATGTTATAATACTAACTTTTTAATGGTATTAGAGCAAAGAAAATGAATATGTAATATAGTCCCTTTTCTTTGAAAAATGCTCCTCTCTAGAGTTAATTTTTCTCACTAACTGTACAGTTTATGGCACTGAATGACTTTTCTGATGTAAATGTAACATTTTGTGTCATTGGTTAAAAGCTGTTCCCGCTTTACTTGATCTGAGGCGCTACACGCCATATTGAAAGCGCCAGTTATTGTTTGAATTTCGTAATAAACTTAAGTGTTACAGCTGAGACTTTTTGTGATTTAGCGCATTGTCTGTGTCCTCTTTGCTCCATGATGTTTGTTTTTTTAACTGCGTGAGAAAATGGACTAGTGGTGTTAGAGCATGAGAACAGTGCCAATTGTGTAACTCTCACACTGAATATACCTCCAGTATAAGTCTATGAGATTTTGTTGTTTGTGTGTGTGTCATATATCTCTCTCTATTATCTATTATCTCTATCTATCTTTCTTTCAAGGCCTTACTTCAGACTCATGATGTTGTGGCACATGAGGTGTACAGTGACGAGGCACTGAGGGTCACTCCACCACCTACATCACCATACCTCAACGGAGACTCACCCGAAAGCACGAACGGAGACATGGACATAGAGAATGTCACACGGGTGCGCCTTGTTCAGTTCCAGAAGAACACAGACGAACCAATGGTATGAATGCTTAACTTTACATGTACACATATATAAACCTAAAGACTTATATGTCTAGCAGATATGCCTAGCATGAACTTGAGAACAGTTTCTCATATAGTTAGCTATCATAGCTACTCTTTAAACTTTAGAGGTTTTGATCCCTCCACTTTCTAAGTGTGCAAACGCTAGCTCTGCACATTAAATATCCTGTGTTGTGAGATTCTGCACGCATTTCGCCACCCTGAGCTGATTGTGTTGTTGATTAAGTCCTCACAGTGGTTACAATTTATATCCACATGTTAGTCAAACTTCCTGAAAGCTTGTCGTTCTCATCAATGTGGCTTCAAATAAGTTTGTGGGCTCTGTTTCAGGGCATCACGTTGAAAATGAACGACCTGAACCATTGCATTGTGGCAAGAATAATGCATGGAGGAATGATCCACAGACAAGGTACGTGCACCAGAACAAATCCCCCCTTAAACCCTGGTAGTCTTTAAAAATTCACCCCACACTGCTACATACACTGCAGCCACTCCTATAATTTTATATTTACATAAACACTTGGTAAATTCATAGGAATGAGATGCAACCCATGCTGCTTCAAAACAGACCACTCAACACACATTTCTTCATGGCAAGCTTGAGAGTATGTAACACTGACGTACAGGCCTTACCCACTTGCCAAACAAACACACGCCATCATCAAGCAGGACAATCTCATGATAGACATCAAATTATGAAGACTGTAATACTACCGCCATTTATTAACACATGTAATGTGTCACTTTGTCACAAATCAGGAACTTTACACATTGGAGACGAGATCAGAGAGATCAACGGCATAAGCGTAGCAAATCAAACGGTGGAGCAGCTTCAGAAGATGCTTGTGAGTGGGAACAACAATTTTTTAAGCTGTGGGTTTCTTTAAAGAAATAGTTTACCCAAACATTTAAATTGTTACCATTTACTCACACTCATGTTGTTTGAACTATGATGGGTTTTTTTTCATGGAACACAAATGGAGTTATCTAGCAAAATGTTCAGACTGCCAGACCTCAACCACTGATGACTTACAGTAGATTTAGTTCTTTTTCTAAAGGTGGTCCATTCGACTGTACAGTAAGTGCCCTGCAAAGTGGACTTCACAGGTTAAATAAGATAATATACACTTCTAATATAACCAAATTGCATTCCTTTTCATATTAAACATCGTAACAAACATTTATCACTCAGTTTAGCACATTCAAATATGAAATATAAAAAATTTATATTTATAAGTTAAATGATAAAGGTATTTACTTAAATACACATGGATGTCACATCTATTACACAAATGTATGGTAATTTATATTTATTTACGTTTATTTATATTTATTCTTAATGTCATCATAATTTAAAATCGGCATGAAACGGAAGTTTTCTTCCCTATTGAGCCTTTCATATGAGTTAAATGGCTTTTCAATTGAGGACAAAATATAGGGCTCGGCTTGATTTTGTCCATCACAAATTTATTGGATCATTGTCATTTGCTATTGCTGCAATCCCATGTGAGAGACAGGTTGCTTGTTCCGCCCTCACGCCAGTAAACACGTCATCAGAGAAGAGATGTCGTTGCAAGGGGGAGTAGTTTTTTTTTTTCCATTAACGATTAAGAGGGCACGTGTATGGATAAATTATTTACATATAATAATAAACACTGCAATATTCCATAAAAATAAGAATTATAAATTTTGATTTCATGGTGACTTTAAACTCCTCTAATTTGTTACTTAAGCGTTGTCTGTTTGATGACATCGCAGGGTGTTTCAAATGAACATGTTTTGTCAAGTGAAGTGAACATCAACAGATATTACATGCTCAGTGTTAGAGAGCAGTCTAGGAATCCTGTCGATCTGAACGCTGCTTAACACAAAGCTACTGTTTGTATTGTCTACTTTTTTCCATTTGTGTTCTTTGGAAGTAAGAAAATCATATGGATTTGGAACAACATGAAGATGAGTAGATGACACATTTTCATTTGAGTCTCTTAAACAGGCATTACACTTTACCACCATAGTCCAGACATAATCCAGTAAAATGTACCTTTTTTTAATAATTTCCTTTTTGTTTCTCTATTGACAGCGAGAAATGAGAGGCAGCATCACCTTTAAGATTGTGCCCAGCTACCGCACGCACCAGTCGTCCTGTGAGGTAACGGCCTCTGTGGCCTTTGCACTCTTTTCTGCTCTGTGTCTCTGTCAGTCCCCTCTCTCCGCAGTGCTGTGGTTTGCTGCCCTGGCCTGTCGTGGCCTTGTGTGGTGGGCTTTGATTGCTGTGGACTCTTGTGTGACTAACTGCCTGCCTGATGGCTGCGTGTTAACGCTTTTCTCCCCAAAAGACTCCATCCTGCCGGACCAAAAGGCCCGCTTCAGACACTACCGCACACCAATTTCACAACCAAGATACCGGAACCCTCCCTTACATATTACCAATTTTGAGAGGAGTTTAGATGTACAATGTGAGAATGTTTCACAGTCTGACAGTGTTGCAGCATTATTCACAATTTATAAAGTTAATCTGTACCGTATTGCATACAGATAAATATTTCTCACAAAACTCCCCTTCCATATCACACGATTCCTCATTTCTAAATACATGTTGGCATTAAAGAGGTCAGATTTCACTTTAAAGGTGCAATGTGTAAAAAAAAATTGAGTATCTATTAACAGAAAGGCAATATGACATCCATAACTATGTTTTCAGTGGTGTATAAAGAACTTACTTAATAAACCGTAATGTTTTTATTACCTTAGAATGAGACATTTATATCTACATAACCGCGGGCACCCCCTTCTATGAATTTCGACATATTGTGACGTCATGTTTCTACCGAAGCCGACAGCGAACAAACAACGCTACAGAGCGCGTTTCGTCACTACCTTGAAAGAGAAGGTATTTTTGCCACGCGCACCTTTGGGCTCATGCTGTGGTACAGAAACAGTGACAATGTTACACACTCTTGGCTTACTCTGGCTATTCTCTGCTGTCTCAGACGCATGCTCAGATGGCGATATGTTTGTCCCGTTTTAGCCACCGTAGCTTCTTCGAAAGCGAGGGGTGAGCAGTGGGCTGAGCCCTTAGTGCAACTCGCAACCGAACCACTAGATGTCGCTAAAAAATACACACTGCACCTTTAAATCTCTCAGGGAAGATGTTTACAGCAAGTTGTGTTGGCTCCCCCTCTGGTGGGAAGCTGCAATATGGCCTGAAGTTCACAACATTTTTCCCTTTGCAACAAGTAACATTACTATGCTTTAAAAATGTCCATTTAATCATTTTCATCTCAAGCAAATCTTTTGGTTTCCCTTACATGATGTCCCCAATTTCTTACCGCAGTGTTGGTCTAGTGTCCATTTGCTCTGCTGTTTCGCTGACCTTTATATCTTATTACAGAAAGAATCCCCCTCCACCTCCAGACAGTCCCCTGCTAATGGCCATTCCAGCCTTAACAGTTCTATCTTGGTAAGGATCCCAGGCAACCTCAAATAACGACTCCCCTTCCCTCCCCCCCAACAATCTCCTAAAGTTGTTTGTCATTGTTTCACCCAATTCTTGCAATCATACCCTCTTAATTTGCTCTAGATGTTATTAAATCTGTTTAATGTCCAGTTTTATGGTATTTTTTGTTTTCCCAGTTTGTTTTTATGTTTCACTAGAATTTTTGTTTTGACAATCTCAATAAACACAAACACAACGACTGAACAAGACCGCACGTTACATCCATTGAACATAGTTTGCTAGATTCCGTTATCTCAGTTCACAAATTGGTGTGCTCTGTGCTGCTGTAAATCACTCTGACTGTCAGTGTTAATACTGTTTCTGTAAACACTGTACATTCACTGAAGGGGAGTGTTATGTACAGTGAATATGGGATCAGTTGTTTGTAATGAAATATTCCAATGAGTTAATATCAATGATCTATAATTGCTGACAGTGAGCACAATGATTAGGCAAAACTCTATGGAGGCATGTGAAGGATTCCTAGCATCAATTTTTATTGCATGCATACTTCTAACAAAATCCAATGAGATCTGCATTAGCACTGTATTAACTAGGGGTGGGCGATACAGACGTTGAAACAATAAATCTAGAGAAAATAGAAATTTGTAAAATCAAAATGATATTTTCTCATATTTTACTGCTGACCTGGTAATGACATTGAAAAGAATGGATAAAGTTTGGAAAGTTAGGAAAGTGGAAAAAGGTTTCCTATATGTCATGATTTCTTTGGGATATATTCCTAAAAAATATTCTAAGCAGAAGAAATATTTTGAATCAATATTTAGTCATACAATTATAATAAATAAATATAATATATATATATATATATATATATATATATATATATATATATATATATATATTAAATATCAATATAAAATGCATTCTGTAATAATTAATAAATATATAACTAATAAATGATTTAATTGAAATTTAAAAAGAATAATAATTCTTTAAATGTGTGATAAACCTTCCTTTACTTTGGACATTGTTTTAAGTCTTTATACTAAATACTTGTTCCAGTAATATTTGAATAAATTCAGTAAATGTGTGGGGGTTTTTTTTAGAATTTGTAAGAATAATATGATATAAATGTTTTCTAATATCGCTCATCCCTGATATGGACCCAGTGGGACCCTCTTGGTGTTCTTAATAGTGGAGAGTTAGTCTCCACCTCATGAACATGCTTGAATGGAGTGTGGTGCTAAAGCTGCTTGCTTGCTCCTTGCTTTCCTTGTGCGTTGCTGTTGCGAGATTTACCTTCAACAGCCTTCTTCTCTTTTAACATACGCATACACACAAAATGAACAAACATCCTCCCCAGTGGAGTTAGCATTGCCTCCTCTCAACCAGATTTTTTTTTGTTATGTTTTGTCTTTTTATTGTTAACGTCTTTCATGAGTCTGCCTTTCCTCTGTAAATGGTCAGTCTCTCTTTCACTGCTGGGCTTTGCTTTACAGGACTTGCCATCAACCATCCAGCCAAAAGGACGCCAGGTGAATAGAGCATCCCTCAGTCTTCTTAGCCTCCTCTATTGACTTTCCATTTTGCTTTTGTGCTTGAGATTGAATGAACAAGTAGTTAGTGATTCACTGCTATTAACACCCTACTTTCTTAATCAGTTCTTGCACTAACACCATTCACTACATCTCACTGTATAATTGTTGAGTTGCTCTGCGGACAGACTGGTTGTAGTGTTATTGCATTGCATTTACACAATAACAAGATTGCAAATGCAGAGGTCTTATTAATTATGTTGTTTTAGTGACTACTAAAAAAGTTTAAATAAATGTATAATTTTAGCATAGATTTGTAGTCTTTCAAATAGGTTATTCTATGCGTTAGCAACACACCAGTTGGGAAAATGTCTAAAACAACCATTAAGATTTGAAATAAATGTAATAAATTAGTAGCATTTTATCTGTACTCTTCTTAAAAATAAATAAGTGAATTATTCATGTGTTGTGACAAATAACCCTTTACAGACAGTTGATTACACTAAAGACTGTAACAGCTAAGAGATCAATATATGAAAATAACGTTTTCTTAAAAAGACCCAATTTATCCAACTTTTTAGACCGCATGTCAACAATAAAACTTGCTAATGTTTTACTTTTTTTTTTAAATGAGTAACTCCACATAAACCATAAAACCTTTATGAAACCCCAACTATCATTCTGTCCCTGTTAGACTTTTAACTTTATTAAAGAAGTGAATTAATCAAGTTTTCCAAATTGTTGTGTCTGTCCTGATCGAACCCAATGCAGTTTCATGCTTTTCTACTGGTTCTGGGCTACAGAGTGGTGTGTGTATCCTTTCAGATCTCAACTATATTACCCCGTAAATCAACAAAGCTGACAATGAGGGGTGAAAGAGCTCATTCCAATTTGTTCTCCTAGTCTCTAGTCCTCACCTTGAGTAATTGTGTCCTAATAGGATGAGAAGTAGAAAGGAAGATAGGCGATCAGCAGAGGGCGCCATCTGCCAGCACAAGTCCATCTGTGTTAGTCGTCACCGAGTGCTTCAAATTATCCACTATATTACAA
Organism: Rhinichthys klamathensis goyatoka; assembly: GCF_029890125.1. NCBI lineage: Eukaryota > Metazoa > Chordata > Actinopteri > Cypriniformes > Leuciscidae > Rhinichthys > Rhinichthys klamathensis. The sequence continues at coordinate 1,286,192 of NW_026606867.1, forward strand.
GTGATGATAACACAGTGATGTGAATGACATCTCCACCCTGCTTTGTTCCTTTATGTCGACCCATAACTTTTCTGAATGTTAGCTTTCGTAGCTGCATTCTCCATCTCACCAACCCCTGCTCACAGTGCCATACTAATGCAGCCACAGTGCCATGATATTGCATGATGTTTGTAATACTCTCATGCCCTAGATCTCCAGACCTCCAATCAAGGATAAATTTTCCATCCAGGTAAGATTTTAAAGAATGAGCCCAATCCACTGCTCTGAAAAACTGTTGTGTAACCATTTAAGTCCAAATGTACCAAGGACTCAAAAACAATTACATCATCACTCCGATTCTTAGAAAATATAACGTTAAGCTCAATTTTTGCAAAACAATATTTATACTTAAAGGCCTCTTTTAGTCAATCCAATGTCATTTTTTAAAATGCGGGAGTCACACACCACTCTACTCTCAGACCGCAGTTTGGTATCCAACTGCACTAAATGTCCAGCAAGGGCTCCGTAACATAACTCGCCCTCATACAGAGCTTCAGCCAAGCATGCCTCTCATCGCAACCCAAACCTGATCTTCACTTGAACCCTGATGCCTAGTTGTACCTTGACCTCCATATGTACCCTGACCTCCTCCATCAGTCAGTCTCCTTTCCTTGTGCCACTCTAGGGCTTTTCTGACTTCAGCTGAACATGTCTCTTCTCAGATCTATGTACGGGCACAGTTCGAGTATGACCCGGCGAAGGATGATCTCATCCCCTGTAAAGAGGCAGGGATTCGCTTCAGAGTGGGTGACATAATCCAGATTATCAACAAAGATGACCATAACTGGTGGCAAGGCAAACTGGAAAACACCAAGAATGGCACGGCGGGACTGATTCCCTCACCTGAACTCCAGGAGTGGCAAGTTTGCTTCTTTCCTAGAGCAGAATGTGCATTTGAATCATTTATTTTATTTGAATGATGGAAGTCAGAAGATTATGATTGGCTTCTGCTGAGTGAGGAGGGAACGAAGATTCATTACAATGCAAGTCGCTCTCAATATGATTTAAAAGCACTCGATGTACTATCATCAAGGCTAAAAGATATGCTGCACACTCTAATTGTTTCGTTCTTTTGTTCTAGGCGGGTGGCTTGTATAGCCATGGAGAAAACCAAGCAAGAGCAGCAGGCGAGCTGTACTTGGTTTGGCAAGAAAAAAAAGCAGTACAAAGACAAATACCTAGCAAAGCACAACGCAGGTACAGTTTCCACTGGGCTTTCTGCTTCTTTTCTCTCCATATAGACAACAGATGATGCTGGTCAATCAACTCTCCCTTATTAGTAATCTAGTTAGTTATCTGCCCCTGTTAACACCAAGAATGATAACTATAACAATAACTATATAAGTGTCCACACTAGTACATAAAAACATGTTGTCTAACACCTTTAAATGCGAAAGCTCAATCAAGTCGAGTAAATCCTGATTGGCTGTCACTGTTTTGGTTGTTCATCAACTGGACAAAATCGTTTTGATACTGATTCCAACAATATCGTTCCACTGTGTCATTATCCGTATAGCTGTGATATGGACTTTCCCATTTTCATTTAATTAGAACGATATTTAAAACGTTATCATTATAGTTATCGTCCGTGGTGTGAACAGCCCTTAATATCAAATAGGCTTCTAAGATGAGTAAGTTTACTGTTTACTAATAGTTTGCCGACTAGGAAGTGTATTTTGAAAGTTATGCTTCCTACTTGGAAATAGGGTGTTGAGATATGAGAGTATGACGTCACATGGACAGTTCCCGGGGATATGTACTGTACACAATTAATGATTAATGATAAACTTTCATTTTTAAGAATTTTATCTTTAAAGCCTGTTTTGCAAATGTTTGTGGAGACGCGTGTAAAACAACCATTGTGTTATTATTTTATAAAAGGGCAGCCTCTTATAGGTTGATACTGTAGGTACATTTTTATTTTGAGCATTATGTAATGTTGTGATGATAATTCCATTGTGCCATCTCAAGCCAAATGAATAATGTTTTATTATATTAAATATACAGTATATTATATATTATTTTATATAAAAATTATTTATATAGCTTGAGTATATATACAAAAGTATATTCTAAAGTTTGGGGTCAGTACAATTTTGTATTTCTACAAATATCCACTTTTCAATTATCAGGAGACCTTACCTCATAGACACATATGGCACCTGTTTTATTTGACCTGGTAATTTATAATCTTAATTCATAATCATATAGTTGCATTGAATTTGTTTACACATCTTTTCTGAAGTCAGATACTCAGAAACCGTTTATAATCAGAAGCACAATAGAACACTGTGGTTGATGCCCATCGCTAACTCAGTCCAGGTGGAACACCATGAGAAAGAATGCATATATGTCTATAATTAGTTTGTGTTTATATTAGTTCCTGCTTTTCTGTGAAAGCTGACTTTTACCCTCATGGGATGGTTGTCAGCAGTTGTAGCTAGAAACGCCTCTATTGAATGATTCAGACTGTAGTTCAGAAGCTGTAGTGAGCGTCTGTTCCTGTGTGTCTGGTAGTAGGTATGGGCAGGTAACGGGGCCCTCTGCTCTCTAGCTCAAATAACCCGAGGTCCTGACTGCAGCATTTCCACAAATAGCAGGGTGACTTGTGCCAATACATAGCCAAGTAGCTGTGTGTCTGATTCTGCGTGCTGTCCCTGACCACACAGTCCCTTAAGAGTGCTCTAGAGAGTCTTTCATTTTGCTTCAAGTACCAAAGGGGCTCATTAAAGCCAGCCACAGTGGAAACCTGGGTAGTTATTGCAGATGAGCACACCTGCATGTACAACACTATACAACAAAAGTGTTTGTGCGTGTATTCTATCAAAAAAGCAATACGTGAGACGCCCATGTTTTCCGTAAGAGTTTCTGGTTGCTGGTAAAGGGCCAGAGGAGAGAAAGAGAGAGTGTGTCTTTGCTGTGAGTGACTCATATGTGACTATATGTGGTCAGCAGAAGTTCACGTCTTCATCATGGCTTCAGGTCTAAACCAACACTAAAACTGCAGATGTACTGGAACACCTCCTGCTCTCAGATGTACTGTAACTAGGCACACGTTTTACAACCTCTATATAAAATGATCCTGTCGTTATGAAAGGTGGCAATTATATGATCTCGTTAGAGGCACAGTGAACCCCACTACTTTTAACATCTTATATAAGCAAGTCATTTAGGTCCTAATTCAGTCTGAAATACTAGTTAAAATAGGGTCAGGTTACCACCTTTGAACACGCAAGATATCCCTGATGGTGTAGAATAGTTTAAAGGTGAGCTTCCTAAAAATGTGGATTTGTTAGTTTAGACTGTAGACGCAGTCAAACGACTCCTCCACTACATCACAAAGCCTGAAACGCAAGTATGTGAATGCAAACCCCTCTAGCTACTGTACACAACATTGATTTCACATTGTTGCATTATGCAGTGTTTCTGAATATATATATATATATATATATATACAAAAAGTACACTACCATTCAAAAGGTTTAAAGAAATGCTTTTATTCAGCAAGGACACATTAAATCAATAGAAAGTGACTGTAAATATAATATAAATATTTATTTTTCAAACAAATTCTGTTCTTTTAAACTTTCTATTCATCAAAGAATCCTGAGAAAATGTATTTAGTTTTCCACAAACGTATTAAGCAGCACAATAGTTTTGAAAACATTGATAATACAACATTTTTCTTGATCACCAAATCAGCATATTAGAGTGATTCCTTAAGACTAGAATAATAGCTGCTTTGTCACCACAGGAATAAAATAATTTTTTTATTTGTATAATACAGAAAACAGTTTTAGTAATATTTCACAGTATTGCTGATTAGAGACTTTTTTCGAAAATGTAAAAAAAAAAGGGAAAAAAACGCCTCCTTTTGACCAGTGGTGCATGCTCAGAATTCTTAGTTTTGCCATGTTTTTTTTTTTTTTGTTGCAAAAAATTAATGATTATCACCATTCTATTTCCATAATGTCTAACGTTCTAATTCTAAATTTTTGAAATATTTTCAGATTTTTCCCCCCAGGCTTGTTGAATAAAGTCATGCTGAGAACGTTGGTTAAAGTTGTCAAAACTGCCAACAATATGTCAGAAATGTGTTGGCCAAGCATTTGAATCTGCATTTGCATACTTGCATAAAGTGTTTTTGGTCTTAGGAGGCCTGACGGTAGATCTGATCATATCTAGGCTGCTGGAATCACAAAGTTCTCTGAGCACCCAATCACTTAGGTGATCAAAAAGGCTGTGTTCAGCACACGGCTGCGGCAGGGAGCGCAGATCAGACATAATCCCTCCTGAGCCCAGTGCCCCACTTTAGTCTGAGTTGAGCTCACTCAACCAGAGAGGCAGGAAATGGGACTCTTCGGAGTATTACAGACTTTTTTTCAGGTCTTGTCACGAATTCCTCTAGGATTGTTTAATTGGCTAAAACGGTTTTGATTATGACGGCTTTGTTAGAGTTGTGCTTTGGGCTTTTCAAGCTTTAATGCGCAGGTTCAGATCAGGTTAGGAAGGGAAATGGGAAGCATATGGTTGGGGATTTTCCAGTAGGAAGCAGTTGTTAAGGACTTGTCCTTCACAAGGAGAATTTCATATTTGGGAGACTCGAGACAAAAACAAATCAACATTGCAGCAACAGGCTTATTAAGAAAATATACCTCTATTTAGAGACATGTACATATTGACAAGCCAGGAAGTGCATCAATGCATCTCAAGTGCAGGAAGTTCCATCCTATTTATTTCAGTATCGACACACATGGTCTAAATCCACTTTTCATTCTATGAAAAAAAAAAAAAAACGTACTTACATTTGTTTGTATTTTACCCAAGACAGGTTTGTTCAAGCTGCTTGTTTTTCATACATGAATGGCACGTAAACATCATGCAAGAGACCTGCTGTTACTTTTTATAAGTGTGTTCAAAAGTTTGGGGTCAGTAAGATTTTTCTTTTTTAAATTATTATTATTTTTTTATTTTTTTTATTTTTTTTAAAAGACATTTATATGGTCACAAAAGATTTCCATTTCAAATAAATGCTGTTCTTTTGAATTTTCTATTTATCATAGAATCCTGAAAAAATGTATCACGGTTTCTGCAAAAACGTTAAATAGCACAACAGTTTTTAGCATTGATAATAATAAGTAATGTTTCTTGTGCACCACATCAGCATATTGGACTGGAGTAATGATTGATGAAAATTCAGCTTTCCCATCACAAGAATAAATTACATTTTAAAATATTAAATATTTCCAAATGTTTAATACTTTATATATATATATATATATATATATATATATATATATATATATATATATATACACTCACCGGCCACTTTATTAGGTACCCCATGCTAGTAACGGGTTGGACCCCCTTTTGCCTTCAGAACTGCCTCAATTCTTCGTGGCATAGATTCAACAAGGTGCTGGAAGCATTCCTCAGGGAGTTTGGTCCATATTGACATGATGGCATCACACAGTTGCCGCAGATTTGTCGGCTGCACATCCATGATGCGAATCTCCCGTTCCACCACATCCCAAAGATGCTCTATTGGGTTGAGATCTGGTGACTGTGGAGGCCATTTTAGTACAGTGAACTCATTGTCATGTTCAAGAAACCAATTTGAAATGATTAGAGCTTTGTGACATGGTGGAAGTAGCCATCAGTGGATGGGTACATGGTGGCCATAAAGGGATGGACATGGTCAGAAACAATGCTCAGGTAGGCCGTGGCATTTAAACGATGCCCAATTGGCACTAAGGGGCCTAAAGTGTGCCAGGAAAACATCCCCCACACCATTACACCACCACCACCAGCCTGCACAGTGGTAACAAGGCATGATGGTTCCATGTTCTCATTCTGTTTACGCCAAATTCTGACTCTAACATCTGAATGTCTCAACAGAAATCGAGACTCATCAGACCAGGCAACATTTTTCCAGTCTTCAACTGTTCAATTTTGGTGAGCTCTTGCAAATTGTAGCCTCTTTTTCCTATTTGTAGTGGAGATGAGTGGTACCCGGTGGAGTCTTCTGCTGTTGTAGCCCATCCGCCTCAAGGTTGTGCGTGTTGTGGCTTCACAAATGCTTTGCTGCATACCTTGGTTGTAACGAGTGGTTATTTCAGTCACTGTTGCCCTTCTATCAGCTCGAACCAGTCTGGCCATTCTCCTCTGACCTCTGGCATCAACAAGGCATTTCCGCCCACAGAACTGCCGCTCACTGGAAGTTTTTTCTTTTTCGGACCATTCTCTGTAAACCCTAGAGATGGTTGTGCGTGAAAATCCCAGTAGATTAGCAGTTTCTGAAATACTCAGACCAGCCCTTCTGGCACCAACAATCATGCCACGTTCAAAGTCACTCAAATCACCTTTCTTCCCCATACTGATGCTCGGTTTGAACTGCAGGAGATTGTCTTGACCATGTCTACATGCCTAAATGCACTGAGTTGCCGCCATGTGATTGGCTGCTTAGAAATTAAGTGTTCACGAGCAGTTGGACAGGTGTATCTAATAAAGTGGCCGGTGAGTGTATATTCATAGTTATTTTAAATTATAATCATATTTTAACATATTACTTTTTTACTTTTTGATCAAATAAATGCTACTTTGGTGCATCTAAGAGACATCTTCAAAAAACACTCTTTTTTTTTTTATCGTACAGACCCAAAACTTTTGAATGTTAGTGTATGTACAGAAACATTGAAGAAACCACCTAGCATTGAACATTAAAGAAACCACTTAGCAACCATATAGCAAGGGTAATGATACACAGCAATGGTAGAAACCTGTCAGCCAGTAGAGATTTTGCTTTACTGTTTATACCACAGTATACACTGATGAGCCAAAACATTAGGACCAGTCACAGGTAAAGCGAATATCGTTGATCTCCTAACAAGGCCACATATTTAGGTCTGGGTAGGTTAGATGGTAACCAGGCCAACAGAAGGTTTTGCCAACGAGTCCCGTTTTCTTTTACATCACGTGGATGGCCGTTTGCCTGGGGTAGTGAGGCCACCAGGATGCACTATGGGAAAACGACAAGCCGGTGGAGGGAGTGTGATGCTCTGGGAAATGTTCTGTTGGAGAACCCTGGGTCCAGACAGTCATGTGGACATGTGCCACCTACCTAAACATTGTTGCAGACCAGATACGTATAAGTACCAGATACTTCATGACAATGGTGTTCCCTGGTGGAAGTGGCCTCTTTCAGCGGGATAATGCACCCTGTCACACTGCACACATTGTTCGGGAATGGTTTGATGAACATGATGAAGAGTTCAAGGTTCAATAATTCCCCACATATCAATCCAATTGATCATCTGTGGGATGTACTCCAACTCGCAAACCAAGGACTTGAAGGACCTGCTGCTGCTAACTTCATGGTGCCAGATACCACAGGACACCTTCAGGGGTCTTTTGGAGTCCATATTGGTCCATGAGGGCCTACAGCATATTAGGCAGGTGGTCATAATGTTTTGGCTCATCGGTGTATATATTTGAGTAACTATCAGTTTAATTTATGATGAATAATCTGATCTGTTGGTTTGTGTCTGTCAAATTCATAAAAAATAGTAAATAATTGTTTTTAATTCACTGGATTATCCAAGAACAGGCATTACAGCATGATTATGTTATATATGTATGTCCACATGTCATGATGTATAGCGTTACTGCAATAGAACGTTATTCATGTGGTGACTGCGAATTATAATACTTACCAGATGATCACAAAAACCTCTTAATACCACACTTTAATTGCAGCTTTCAGATTCCAGCCTTAATATGCAAGCGCATTGCTGTGAATGTCAGAGGCATGTTTCATTGTTCAGAGCCGTGATGTGACACACACTCTGAAAGCGTCCCATCCAGAGCAGCCCGAGCTCACGGATGGTCATCATGTCTCTGTGCTTCGGACATCACAGCTTTAAGCGTGCTTGTTGTTGTATTTGTTTACTGATGTTAACTGAGCCATAACTCAATGACCCCCCTCCCCTGTCCATTTTACATGCTGTCTATCTACCAATGGCATCTGTGCATGTAAGTAACTGTGTTGCTGTGGCATACAGCCTATGTGCTTAATTCTGTCTTTCTCTATCTGTCTCTGTCTCACTCAACGCCTTTGCTGTGGTGATCTTATTAACCCCGAATCCATCTATGCCTGTTAGCAAATTCCATTTTTCCCCAATCAACAAAACAAAGATATTTTTAATTGTGTGTTTGAATGTTTGTGGTACTCATGGTTTGTTTTTAGTTTCCTGTTAATTCTGTATTCTCTCAACCCTGTGCATCTATATTCACTGATCCACATGAGGCTTCTCTGTGTGCAAATCCATTAAGCATCCTACACACATAGAGCTGCATACTCAAGATCATGTGAAAAAGGAGCATGAATCATTTAAGGCATCTATTCAGAGAGGGAAATGAGTGCTGGAATCACATTTCACGTGGAAATGACACAGATGGCTCACGTTTCCCACAGCCAAGTCAACTCACTGTCTCCTGCACACATGCATGATATCTCCTCAACACCCCCTGCATGCACACTGCACCCAGTTTTACTCATCATGCAACCGTAACACTGGTAGAAAAGGCTTAGTGGTAAAGCTTTGTAGAAGTTCACAATAGCTGTGAGACTTTGTCCTTCAGTGCAGTCATATTTAAGAGGAATCATTGCTTTAGCCCTTCAGCTTTTTTCCTATTTTTTTCGTTACAGCATCCAACTGTGAGAATTAACAGTTGAATAGTTGACACAAAAATAAAACAATTCTCTAATCATTTACTCTCCCTCATATCGTTCCAGACCTGTATGGCTTTTTTCTGCCTCGGAACACAAAAGAAGATAACTAGCAGGGTTTTTTTCTCCGATTTTTTCAATTCAACAAGCATACAGTGACCAAAAAGCACCAGAGAAGTAGTCCATGCAACAATTGTACTAAAGTCAGGGCTTTGTGTGATGACTGAAATCAAGCTGATAAACATTCACTCTGTTGTAACTCATAAATCTCATTTGCACATGCATATAAGAATGCACCGATGTTAAAATTGTAAAGTTTGGGGTCAGTAAGGTAAATCATTCAATTGATTGAACGTTTCAGTAAAGACACAATGCTGCTGAAGTTCATTTGCTGGTCATTTGAACTTTCTATACATCTAAGAATCCCAGAAAAAAAAATATCAGGCTGCACAACTGTTTTCAACATTGATGATAATCAGAAATGTTTCTTCAACTCCAAAACAGTCATGTGTCATGTGACTGAAGACTTGAGTAAATAAATAAATTAGGAATAAATTACATTTTAAAATATATTCAAACAATTTTAATTAGTTTTACTGTACTTTTGATCAAATAAATGCATCCTTGGTGCATTTACACATTTACATTACATTTATGCATTTGCCAGACACTTTTATTCAAAGCGAATTGCATTGCATTCAGGTTCATCAGTTCATGGGAATCGAACCCATGACTTTGCCGTAGCGCCATGCTCTAAGGTTTGAGTTGTAGGAATGCAATAGTAGAACCGCATAAGAGACTTCTTTCAAAAACATTAGCCTTACTGACCCCAAACTTTTGAACGGTAGTGTAAATCTTGCAACAGTGAATAATGGATATTCATTTAGAAATTTCATTAAATTAGTGTTTTTAAAGATTAACTTTAACTTTGAGCATTAGATGACTGCACAGGTAAATAAAGTACGAAATATAGGAAAATGAACACGTAAAATGTCTCCAGGTTTGACATCGGTGAAAGTTTGAATATGTAGAAATGCTAAGTGCGAGTGGCTGGGATGTTTACTCTCAGCCTGGTTTTTGATGAAGCCAATCTGCTGCAGTGGAGATTGAATGTCAGTCAGGCACAGTATCAAATCCCCCATCAGGCCTGTAACATTACATACGCTGCCAAAACACATGCAGAATCCTCATAGAGAACAAACACCAATAACATTACCCCCCAAAATATCCTCCTTTTCAACATTTGTTGTTGTTGTTTTTTTACTTTAGAACAGCTGGTTTGTTGGAGTCTAAGTAATGACAATGACATACAATTTTGGAAATTTAAGAGCAATCCTTCGCCCTTATTAAATAACAGTCTTCTGTTTGTTTTTAGTGTTTGATCAACTAGATCTGGTCACTTATGAGGAAGTCGTGAAGTTGCCAGCGTTCAAGAGGAAAACATTAGTTTTACTAGGTGTGTATGTAGGCTTTAATTCCACATCTTACTTTTGTTAGTTGGTAGGAAGTATGTGTCTCTGACGTTTGTGGTTTGTTCAACTGGCAGGTGCCCACGGTGTTGGCCGAAGACACATCAAGAACACGCTCATCACCAAACATCCAGACAGATTTGCTTACCCCATTCCACGTAAGAAACTTCCCCAAATCTCAAACAGTCCACATGATTGCACACCGATACTGCTGAACTGATAACCGCAAACTCATCTCTGCCCCAAAAGACACGACCAGACCTCCAAAGAAAGAAGAAGAGAACGGCAAGAATTATTTCTTTGTATCCCACGACCAAATGATGCAGGACATCTCCAACAACGATTACCTGGAGTACGGGAGCCATGAGGATGCAATGTACGGCACTCGGTTGGAGACGATACGCAAGATCCACGAGCAGGGACTCATAGCCATACTGGACGTAGAGCCACAGGTGAACATTTCACTGCCCTCAGCATGTATTAATGACAGGAGATGGTCTGACATTAACCTTGTACGTCATTACTGTGATGCAGCACCTTTAAATCAAATAGCTTTAAAGACTTTCGGAAATATGCTCTGGTTAAGCTGAAGCACTTGAACTTGATTTATTATAAATACAAACAAAGAAAAGTATTCGAATGAGAACTAATATGATGGAAATAAAGACCTAAGATTAGTTAGCCATTGCTTTGTGAGGAATTGAGTTATCTTACATGACAGTCAATTTTAAAATTGATTTGATTTTTCATAGATTTGTTTTGATATTTTCATATTAATTTCCAGAATATTATCAAACAGTATGGAATGTTTTAGATTGAGACAAACCAACTAATACCATAAAACTATGAAGTCAAATAGAATTAATGTTTATGTTGTTTTTTTACATACCAGAAATGATGTCGCTTCCTTTAGAGAACTGTCTGTTGTTAGTTATAGGGACTTTACAAAAGGCAAATGGAAAGGGAACATTAAGACACATATGAATTGTTTCCCATTAACAACAGTATTCCTTATTAAATTATTTTGTTTCATACATTTCAGTTAGAGAAAGGAAAAACTGAAGAAACACCAGGCATATTTTGTTAAAAGTTACATGGCAAAACTAACAACATCTGCTCAAACCAAAGTATTGAAACGATGTAAAACTGTGATATTGTGATAATTGAAAACTAACTGGTTTGATTCTGGCATCTCTAATTTAATGAGTTTAATATCTTATTTGGAATACATTGACACAAATGATTGGAGCATAAAACTGTAGTACATATTGTAATGTGTTTGATCATTCTCAGGCACTGAAGGTTTTACGGACAGCTGAATTTGCTCCCTATGTGGTTTTCATTGCTGCACCAACAATCACTCCTGGCATGAATGAGGTGAGATCAGGATCCAAATCATATGCCATGGCATGCGTCACCCTCACTGGCAGAATAACTCCACCTAACTTCTCTACCTTCTTTCATTCAGCTAAATCTTTATTTAGTCGTCTGTTTTTTTTTTTTTTTTTTTTTTTGCATGCTTTTTAATTTCCTCTACCTTTCCTTACATCACGCTCAGCTTCCCAGATGGTGCAGGAAGCTGCCTGTGAGTATGACAAGATCACTAAGCTCTAGCCAAAAAAGTTCCACTCTATTCATGCCCTTTAGAACAAAGGTCAATTTGACAGATGACAATTTTTAAGAAAACCCTTATCCACATTTAAGTACTCTACTTTAGATCTGCGCACTACTGTTCGAAAGTTTTGAGTCCGTAAGTTTTTTTTTTTTTTTTTTTTTATAATAGTTTTATTCAACAAAGATGCATTTTAAAAATATTATAATGTTTTCACAAAAATATTGAGCAGCACAAAATTGATAATAATAATAATAATAAATGTTACATGAGCACAAAATCATGTGACACTTCAAAAATTCAGCTTTACCATCACAGAAATAAAGTTTGAAATTTATTCAAATACAAAACAGTTATTTTAAATAATTAACAAGTAATATTTAACAATATTACTGTTTTTACTTTATTTTGATCAAATAAATCACTGGCCCCAAACTTCTGAACAGTATTGTGTACACTAGTACAATCCTTCCCAACTCTCCCATTGTCTGTTTATAGTCCTGCAAATACCTTTGGGATCATCAATGACATTTTCTTAAATGGGCACATGGTCCGAATTCATCCATTGTCCTCCACGGATCTTTCAAAAGTCCCTTTTTTGACCTCTCATCTGCTCTTTTACTCACTCTTTTTCTTTCATGCTGCAGGACGAGTCATTACAGAGGCTGCAGAAGGAGTCTGAGATCCTCCAGAAGACATATGCACACTATTTTGACCAAACCATCATCAATAATGAGATTGACGAGACTATTCGGCTCCTGGAGGAAGCCATAGACCTGGTTTGCACCACAGCCCAGTGGGTTCCAGTGTCTTGGGTCTACTAAATCAGCAAACCCATCAACCTGTAACCTTATGCCCTTCATAACCTCACACTTTGCAGTGAATCTCTGCAAGAAAAAAGAAAAGAAAACTTCAAAACTTTCCCATGATGCAAACAAAAGCTCACCTCTGATGTTCAAAAACATCAGTGTACCTGCAGTGAGCCTAGTCTTGGCCCCTCACAGACTACCTAGACGTAGTGTTGTATTAATGAAAAAAGAACAATAAAATAAATTACTAAATATTGTCATGTCTATATAGCTAGGAGGCGACATTTTGTAGACGTTTAATTTAAAGAGACAGTATCCTACATGAGGAATATTTTTGTAGTTTTTCTGCCCATTTCTGTTAGTACCAGAGAAAAGGTGCAGCATTACTACAGCAGAATCCTCATAGCTTTCATCTGTCCAGCCCGTCCATTAATACATAATCCCCACATTATCCATGCGGCAGACCCTAGCTGCTTTAGCGCACAACCCACCGATTCAGCGTTCATTTAAAACCAAACCTTTGCCTTTTTTTCCCCGTTTGTTTTTCCCAGTTCACCCTCCTCTACACGTGGATACTGTCTCTCTAAAGACGTGCATAAATGTTTTAGAGATTTGAATGAGATCTCATGCATGTGAACATTCACGAGCGTCCATGCTGTCAGTGTTAGCTGTGTTCAGACCGTCACCCACGGCAGAAAACATTCCATTCGTCTGGACGAACACATTCAAACAGGTGGAGCTGGTGACGAGGAGGGGAAAAAAAAGACCTATGCACATCCCTTGCATTTTGGCAACTTTGTAAAGTTTTTATTTTTACCAATCATGTAGTAAAATGTGTTTGTAAATGGTCTAAATTTTTATTTGTTGTAAGATAAAGGGGTTTCGGGATAAAAATGAGTGCGCAAAACTGTTCTGGCATTTCAGAAATGTGTCGTTTGAGAACATTAATGTTGACTCAGAAATCCCATTTTTATTCTGTGCGGTTGTTCGAGGAAGAGGTGCGTCCATGCAAAGCAAAAAGACGACGCTGTCTGTTCATCTGAATGGTTCTGTACATGACAAACTGTTTACTCAAACTGCCCTGTATAAATGGCTCTGCCGATGACGGAGCAGCTCTTCGGCATGAGCGTCCTTTGTTTTGTTTTTTTAAATATATTTCCTTTAATGTGGTGAAGATCTCGTCTGTGTCCTCTGCTCTGTTGTCTCATCCAGCTTTTTGCTCGGCCTCTCTGTGTGAGTTGGCAGAGACGGGGCCAATGGAAACTTTTTGTTCCTCTTTTACCATTTTGTTTTTCCGGATTTTTCCCACCAGCTGTGGTAGGTCACGCCCTGCCCGCTTGACTCTGTGTGACTGCAGTCGGGATCAATGCCCAGTTATGTGTCCGTTTGCTTTGATACTGACTGTCTGACATGTTTCTGTTTAATTGAAACCGAGAGCTAGTGTGTAAAGTTTAGGCATGACTTTTTAAGTCTTAATATACACTACCCTTCCAATGTTTGGGGTTAAGATTTTTAATGTTTTCAAAGAAGTCTCGTATGCTCACAAAGGCTGGTTTATTTGATCAAAAATGCAATTTTATTAAAGAGAGAGATCACCTGAAAATGAAAATTCTGTCATCATTTACTCATCCTCAAGTCGTTCCAAACCTGTATGAATTTCTTTCTTCTGCTGAACACAAAATTAGATATTTTGAATAATGTTTGTAACTAAACCATTGTGGGCCACCATTGACTTCCATAGTATAGAAAAGAAAATATGGAAACCAATGGTGCCCATCAACTGTCTGGTTACCCATATTCTTCAAAATATCTTGTGTGTTCAGCAGAAGAAAGACATGCATACAGGTTTGGAACAACTTGAGGATGAGTAAATGATGAGAGAATTTGAATTTTTGGGTGAACTATCCCTTTAATTCCTGTGATAGCAAAGCGACATTTTCAGCAGCCATTACTCCAGTCTTCAGTATCACATAATCCTTTAGAAATCATTCATTTATCAATGTTGAAAATGGTTGTGCTGCTTAATATTTTGTGGAAACAGTGTTTTTTTTTTCTTTTTTTTCAGGATTATTTAATGAATGGAAAGTTCAAAAGAACAGCATTTATTTGAAATAATTTACTTTTGATCAATTTAACACATCCTTGCTGAATAAAAGCATTCATTTCTTTAAAAGAAAATCTCACTGACTCCAAACTTTTGAACGGTAGTGTATTTTGGTACTGTCATACAGGTGAATGCAACCTACATACAAACTGTCATAAAGAAGTAGGATTTATTCACTAATCCCAGGATGCACAACTGAAGGGCACTTGGCATCACCTTCCTCCAGCTGGGTTGGGCTATAATATCAGGAACTTTCTCCTGCTCGCTCACAAACCGCTTTCTTCACTTCAGTTTCTGCCATAATCAAGAACAACTGGTGAAATATACACCCATGAATGAATGAATGATAGAGCCACACTTTTCACCTGCTGAACCCTGAATGATGCACTGATGTGCCATAAAGAGAGGGATATGAGTGCTTGTCTCATTTTAGCAGTCAATCAAAACCTTACACATATGCTGATAAATATTTTTAACTCAACGAAAACAATGGAATATGAAACCAGAGCCAAATTTTGAATTGCGGATTTTTTTTCAGTAAAAAAAGGCAGAAATGGTGAACTATATCTGACAATGTATTTCTCGAGTGTATTTGGTCAGTTTTAGCAGAAAAAAATGACTAATTTAAATAGACAACTAGTCTCATCGCAAACAGATAAAATTATACTTTGTCATTTTAGTGACTATGCAATGATCTTTGTTTATTCAAAGTATTAATCACAAATGAACAAAAATCAGTTAAATTAAAAGGGTTCTTTAGAAATCTCATGCATAGCTCAGAAACTCATGACTCATGCCATCATCCTCCTATGCGTATTGCTCTCTGTGTAGAGAAAATACATGTTCATAACAGTAAAACGAGCATGATAAAGCCAATTTATTTGGTTACAATATGAAGCAGCTTATGTTACAGAGTGCACTTAAGCTTTATGGAATGGGAAGACTAATGCATTTTCCAGAACTGGAAACTTACCCAGTTTAATGAACCAAACAAAAGAGGACAGTGTGTTATGCCATCTGGTGAAATGATAGTGAGAAGCTTTATCAGATAAATCTCCTACACAACAAATGTTTCAAAGTTACGCAACAGAACATGTACAAACGTATTCGTACTATAAATGCATTATAAAGATGTGTTTTAAATCAAATTGAAATAAAAAAGGAAGCAAAAACGTTTGTGCCACTAGTTGCAGGTCTCGCAAAATGGCCCTCAGTTATACTTTAAGAAAGCCTTTCATACGGACAAAAAGTCTCTTACAGTCTCGTTGGCTTAAAACACAATCCTTTCCTTTCAAGACCAGTTTCCATTCATTTAAAGAGACGATCATCTCCAACTCTATTATGTCAGCCAGAATTTCACTTCCAACGCAGTGCTCATGGCAAGATGGACCAAACGTTTTATCGCAGCCTTAAATCCAAACATTTCCCATCCAGCTACTGGGAAATGACTTCCACTCTTGAATGCGCTTCAACCCCTTTCAGTATTCCTCAGACTCTCAAGAGGCGTTAATGCAGGCAATCTGGGCTTGAAGAAGAAACACAAGAAGAAACACAGTCTGAGCAGCACTGAACAATCCATGTCCGGAAGAAACCTGACTCTCGGCCGGGTCCTGTTGGGTGCCGTTCCTCAGACCGTCCGTGGCGTTGACCATCTCATCCATCAGTTCCTGCTGTAGCAGTTTGGAGATGAGGCTGTTGAACTTGTTCTCCATGGTAGGGTAGTCCGGAAGAGATGTGGTCAGGTTGAGCTCTGGAGGATCCAGACAGGTGCCGTTCAGGTGGACGTAGACAACTTCGCTCAGGTCCAAGCCGGCAACTGAGGACGGGGATGCACATGGGATGTCCCTCACCAACTTATAGCTCTCCATCCACTCCTTCAACCACTCCAGGTCGCAGGTACACTCCCAGGGGTTTCGAAAGAGATACAGGCGGCCGATTAAATAGATGGGCTGGAAGACGGAGAAGGGCAGAGACGTCAGATTGTTGCTGTTGAGGTGCAGCGTGATGAGGCTCGTCAGGTTCTCAAAGGTGCCATCCTCGATATAGGACAGGCGGTTTCGATCCAGGTACAGCACCTCCAGCTCCACCAGGTCACTGAACCATGTTCTGGAGACGTTGGTCATCAGGTTCCCACCCAGATTCAACATTTTTAAGTTGCTCAGGCCCTTAAAAGCCTGCTGGGGCAAGTCGACCAACAGATTATCGTTCAGGTAGAAGTTCTCCAGACGCACTAGATCTTTGAAGGCCTCGTCATGTATCACGTTTATGCGATTCTCCTGTAAGTTGAGGTACTTGAGGTTGCTCAGGCCCAACAAAGAGTTGTAGGCCACCGCTTCGATCTTGTTGCGCTCCAAGTAAACGTGCGTGAGGTTTTCCATCCCTCGGATGGCACCAGTGATGCGTCGAAAGTTGTTTTGGAAACACAGCAGTTCTTTCAGGGCGATTTGCTCCAGGAAGATCCGGTCTGGCATGTTGAACAGGTTACAGTCGGAAATGTCCAAGCGCACCAAGCGTTTGAGTCCCGTGAAGGTGCGAGTGTGCAGGTATCGGATATACTCGTTGTGGGCCATCTTGAGCTCCACCAGGTTGGGCAGCCCTTTAAATGCTCCAGGCGTGATGAAGGAGATGTTGTTGTGGTCAAGAGAGAGTGTCTTAAGTGAAGGCAGGGTGCCAAAGGCTCGCTCGGACAGAAACTTTAGGCTGTTCTTGTCCAGGTTGATGGAGGACGCCTCGCATGGGAACTCTTTGGGCAGGTCCATCATGTTGACGTGGTCACACAGGACGCTGCAGCTCTTCTCCTGAGTACACGTGCAACTGGGCGGGCAGGAGCGAGTGCAGGCCCACAGGGACAGGGCGTGAGGGGGGAGGAGGAGGAAATACACTGGAGAGAAGGGAAAGGAGATGTGTTAGAGGGTGCCATTTTACCACAGTATGTAATTAGACAAATTCTCTATTCAGTATGTCCCTGAAGGTCATGTTTTGAAATAATGAAACTAAATATCAGTCTCACATTGCATATGTGGGTCATAAAAAAAAATTCACAGAAATACTGATTAATGTACAACCAATAACATTAAACAAAGAAAAAATATATACAATCAATTGTATTTTCAAAGTGTTTGGAAAATTGTCATGTGCTCATTTGATTAGCTGCCTCTGACTCTTAAACTTTAACCTATTCTAAACTTTGACCTTGGAAATTCTTTACAACTTTTTTTGTATTTTAAACATACAATTTTTTAACATTGCCAAGGCCAATGACAAATAAAAATCAAGCATTATTTTTAGATCCAAAAAACTAAATTATAAACAAAATAAAAATACAGAAATGGCAAAAAAAGTCAAACCATCTAATTTTATTGAATAAATAGTTAGGTTACAGAATGAAGCCTTTATATGGAATTTCTTAACTTTTTGAAATCTTTTTATTTTAATTCATATTTTTAGAATGAACCCTTACATCACACTGAACTGTAAACAGCCACATTGATGGATACCACACTACAGGTTTGTACTTACATGGTCTAAACTGCAGAGAAATGCTGGTATTAACATGACACACAAAAAAGCCTTTAAATGAACTTCCAGGACTTTATTATGATAATTATACAGAAACAAAACACTAGTCATGCAGCATAAGCAATCACTTTACAAATGAGTCTGGTTTTCCCAGCAGTTCCGGGAAGATTACAGAGAGCACAATCAGAGACTGGAGGAATAATTTAATGTGTGACCTCCCTCTGTCCTGCATCTGCTCTGCACATTGAAATTATGGTGATTAAGAAAGGACAGATTAGAGATTACACAAATACACTAGCTCTTGTTTGTTCCCTTAAATTCATGCAAGTAGAGATAGTGTATTTCAGCAGCGCTCAGAAAATGCTTTAATATAAATGTCAGAAGCATTGAGACTTGAACTGAATAGCTGAAGAAATACACCAAACAGATGACACCAAGGAACATAACACAGCAGAAATCAGGGACTTACCAGCAATAACGGTGGAACACATCACTGGTTTCTCTCAGCTGTGGATTTTTAAGATAACATGAAATATTTAGCAAATTAGACATTTCAAACATCTTGATATCAAATAAAATGTGTTCATCTTCTCTTGGTAATATCAAAAGTCCCAAAATGCTCAATGATTACAAATGGTCAACATTAGCCCCAAGCTACCTACCTGCCAAGCATGTTCAGTAAAGGTTCTTCTGCTCTGACAGCTGATAAAAGCGCATCCACAAGTTTCCCCAACATGACTACATGTCTGTACCGCTTCGCTCCAAGTGAAAATATGAATGGATTAAAGGCTCTATCGCTCAGCATTTGTGTTTGTATGTGCACACATGCGCCAACATCAAAACTCCCCTTTAGAAAGCCATCACTTAATGGCAGAAAAATCCTAGGATTATAAGCATTTAAAGCAGTACTCTGAAATCAAAGCAAGCAGAAATGACCCTGGGCCTCAATGGTACATGCAGATTACAGTCTGCAATCTTATATAAACCAATGGCTGAAAGGTACTCTAACAAACTAATGTAAACTTTTCAGGAAACATTTGCCAAGAACTGGATGTTAACACATATCATTAGAGGCCCTTTTCAGATTAGGGAACAGTGTGGTCACTTTACACTTAGACAAATGACAGAAGTAATATAACAACTACAATTGCATGATGTGTGTAGTAATATTAGTCCTGTAAATCACTTGAATTGTTCAAATAAATAATTTAAAAAGATATACATTTAGTTAAATTATAGGGGTGTAACGATACACATCGCGATACTATACTATCACAATACTTTACGCCAAAATAAAGTAGTTGTTTTTAAATATATACATTACCTCTAAGACATGGTAAACAATTTAAAAAAAAATTACTGTTATAACGTATAATTAACATTGATTAAAATGCTAAATTTGGTATTACGGGGTGGACATGAATAGGCTTTTACTTGGTCCCGAGTGCACAGGGCAATGCTGACACCAGAAAAAAAATATTCATGTCTAAGATCATTCTGTATTTTCAGGCTCAGAATCATGCTTGCACTGTCACTGACTACATACATTTAAATATAGGCCCTTTTTTACTGGTAAAATCAGACATTTGGCATTATCAGGACCCATATTCCCCCTGCTGCATTATATATTCAACTATATACGTTTAGTTCAAAATTTCTGAAGAGCGGATTTAATTTAGGCTTATAGTCTTACAGGTTTGGAATGACATGAGGGTGAGTAACGACACTTCAAATTTTTGGGTGAACTAACCTTTTAAACAGGTCGTTTGCATCCCTGTACAGACTTCAGAAGTATCCCAGCGTTGGAAACAAGTAGATGGTTTATTTTAATGGCATCTTGGATCGTGTCGGAGGGTTATGTTTGTTCGGAGCATTTTGTTTTGTAAATGAGGCACAGTGTAATGGAGAGTTCGCAAAAAAACTTTTCAGGCAAGATGAAGCAGCCAATATTAGATCTCACAGCAGCTGCATCACAAACCGCAAGTAAATGATTTCATAATGCTTTGTCTTTGTTTTATAGATGGATTGCACTTACTCCTGTGCAATAGCAAGTGGGCATTGATACGGTTCCCTATGCTTCAACACTTGAAACATCAGGTACTGGACACATGAGCATAACCCATTGAGAGTAGAGGAAATAAGACAAGGGACACTAAGTAAAGAAGGAATTTTCTATTTGTAAACAAACTAGCATCATCAACTAAATGTCAAATAACTCCACTGAGTTCAAAATAAGAACAGCCATTACAATGTTCGACCCAATTTCTGCTCCAAACACTTAAGAAACCATGCTTGATTTGTAAGGAATTTGCATCAGAAACTTTTATTTTGGTAAAATCATACAATAAACGCACAGCCGAGTCGTCTCATGCAGTGCAGAGCCTAGAAGCTACGACAAAGCAAATACTAAATCTAAGGAGCTCTGGTGTCCTCTCAGGGAGTGAACTATTCTCCTATTTCCATCTGAATGAGGGGCAGGGAGTGTGATTTTAAGTGTTTCCAAAACACATTATTACTTATTGCTAGCGTGGACACTTGCAGCTTCTCCTGAGTGGACTAATACCAGAGTCCCTATGTAAATACAATAGAGATCAACCACGTGTTCAAGGTTGCCATGTGCCAGACATTGACAGAAACATAACTTCAACAGAACAAATGCCAATCTGTTGGACAGAAAAAAAAGCACACATTTGAAGAATCTGGACACTTTTTGCACTGATACTTTTTTTTTTTTTTTTTTACTTTTTTTACGACTTTTGATTCCAAACCTTGGCATGTTTTTTCACTGTTTCCAATTTTGAAAGCCAATGGGTAATTCCATAGCGACGTGTTGCCGTTAGGCCTTTAACAGCTGTGGAATCTGACCGAGTACATTATGTCTGAAACATTAAAAAGCTCACGCTACCCCGAAATATAGAAATTTTTCACGCATACAGGTGACATTCAACATTCAAGTGCCAGTGTTTAGGTATTGTCTTTTGGTCAAGTTTCTTGAAACTTTCAAAGAATCACTTTGAGGCTTATAAAAATAAATATTTCTCAAAAAATGCTTAATAAATTACACAAAACTAGCAGCAAAAGTAGAATCTAGAAATCTGTGTGCAAACAGCTAAATTCCCCACTGCTGATCGCCCTGGTCCCAAATAAATCCTGGTAAATAGTGAGAACCCTTCCCCTTTTGTAAACAAGCTGCGTATCTCTACTCTCCTGACACAATATTTGGAAGCTTGAGGACATGCACTCAAGACACGTATATAAAACTCGAAATGTGCAATAAAAGAACTTTGTAAAACTTGATGGGCACAACGTACACGGGCCTAGACCTAACTAAAGTAGCACCATTCAACTTGAAGTTCTCAATACTGTCAGTGCATCTGATGAATTCATCAGTTAAAAAATAAAAAATAAAGTCAAGGCACAACTCACTTGAGAAGAATATCTATTGCACTTGCGACAAATGCCTTTTTCTCCTCCGCTCGACCGCTTCCTTCCTTTTCAAGAAAAGCAGCTGAAAACCGGCTCCTCAGCCAGTGGTTGAGTTCACAACTAACCAGATGAATTTCAGGAGCTGACAGCATTCATATACCTGGTGTCCAGGTCCTGCGAAGAACCACGGGACCAGACACAAGCTAAAATGGTGGCCTGCCTATCTGCACTCACGTCAGGCCCAACGCAAACAAACTCCCGGTTTGGATCTGTCAATGCCTCAAAATGAACCCTCACGCTTCCTCTACCTACGAAAAAGGGAGCCATGCCTGCTGCACAGCTTGAAAAGAGGACGTTTGTATTAAAAGAAAGCCTGCAACAATTCATTAGTCTTCTCCCCTTGACCAAAAAACAAAACACTAGCATGCGTAGATGACCAAAGCGGTCATGTTCCAAAGGCACGGCCGCTTTGGTTCTGTGGTCCGTTTGTAGCCATTTGAACTTCACTTTCAGGATGGCAGGCATTTTTTGTTTTGCTGACATTTGTAAAGAAACGTTTTACCAAAAAACCTTAGAGTTTTTCAATAAAATCACATCTGCTTCTCTAAAATGTTGTTACGAGAAAAAGAAAAGAAAAAAAGTAGTACTTAACAAAAAATGCTGCCCACTTAGACTGGCTAGCATGTGGTTCTTACTAGCTGCCATAACACTGTCAAGTCAATTAAAACAAGTGGATTAAGAAGTTCCTGCATTTTGAATTTTCAAACACTGAGTGTTTCCAATATCTCGTCATGAATATCACAACTGGAATGGCCTTTTCAAGACAACCATATCCCTAAATAGGTGTCTCTCCAGGATAGAGTGAGCAAAACAAAAGTCAGTCAGACCGATTTGTCCCTTGTGACAGTCGCTTCACAGAGCGGTTCAAACGTCTGCAAAGTGGCTGTGATGGTGCTTTACTTTGTGGCTTGTATTGTTGGCTTCATGATATCAGTGATAATTTGAAGTTCAAATGGAAACAGCAACTCATCGAGTCACATTATCCCAGTATTTGCCAAGGTTTGATTAAGTACAAGCTTTCAAACGTCTTTACAGCAAAAAACAAAACAAATTAAGCTCTTGGCCAAGTTCACTCGAAATTAACAAAACTAAATTCCTGTCTATATTCAAAAAGGCACAGTACATTCACATACAAATGATCCTCTTTTTTTCTGAAAAGATAAAGAAAAAAAACGAAAAAAAAAAAGGTCAAAAACCTAGGTGCTGTAATAGATCAAATACACAAGTCGTGGGCATCCTTAATATTCTGCACCGGTTTTGCCACAGATCAGCTCCCTTTAGAATGTGGGCAGAGAATCACAGCGTGTAATGTACCGAGTTCATAAAGCTACACAGAGGGTAGAGTCTGGCTATGATAACATGTGGTATCCGTTCGGCTCTAGTTTGGCAAACATATTTTTAGTTGCCCCACCAGTCCACCTGGGCAAAGTTTCCACCATAGTTTCCATAGTTGCCCCCGTAGCTGTCACCGCCAAAGCTCCCAAAGCCACCTAAAACAGACAATGATATCAGGACTACTTTCAAGAATTTAATTATATAACAAATATCCCACATTAAAATGTACACTTTACATTAATAAACACTGTAGAAATATTGTTCATTGTTAGAGTTTGAGTTTAATCCATTTATAAATAATAAAAGGTTAATGTATTATGCAAAGACGAGTTAATGAACAGTGATAAATAAAATAATTCACTTTTAAAATAGTAAATAATGTTTACAAAATTCATAAATGTTGTAAAGATTTAATTGTTAGGCCATTCCTAATGCTTGAATCAATGTTAACGAAGCCTAAATTTGATCTTGTTTGTCATGTCAACACTTAAAGGTTTAATTAAACTAAAAATTAAACACACCCTTATTGCCTCCAAAACCTCTGTTCCCTCCATGGACACCAGCGTTGCGAGCACCACGGTTCCCGAAAGTGTTGCTGCCCCCAGGCATCTGGCGGTAATCCCTGGCCCCAAAGCCACCAGAGAACCTGGAGAAGAAGAGCAACATGTCATAAGCCTGGAAAATATACAAATCCAATGGGGAGATTTGGAGAGCTAGATGTTTCTGTACCTCTTGGGTCGTCCACGGTTGTTGCTCTTGTGCTGGTGCTCGTAAGCTAGGTTCTCAAGCCAGGAAGGCACCTCCTGTTTGGCCTCCACCAGGATGTCCAGCAGATCCTTGGTGATGTTGCTGTTCTTATCATTGTAGAAGGATGTGGCCAGCCCTGAAGATATATCAATAATTCAAACAGATGTTCTGGCAAAAATAAGATGCATGCAAGTTATTTCTATAAACAGAAAAACTCACCAAGGTTTCCCACACGGCCTGTACGACCAATGCGGTGGACGTATTCCTCAATGTCACTGGGCAAGTCAAAATTGATGACGTGTTTTACATTGGAGATATCCAGGCCACGGGCAGCCACCTATCAAGACAAGAATACAATCACTCAAACAAGCGCAAGGAAAACCACGGGTTTCCGGTGAACTCAGACTCTACTCACAGCAGTGGCAACCATGATTGGGCAGCGTCCAGAACGGAACTGCTGGAGCGCTTCCTCACGATCACGCTGAGAGCGATCACCATGGATACTGGTGCAGGCATAACCCTCACGGTACAGGAAGTCCTCAAGAGCGTCTGCACCCTTCTTAGTTTCTACAAACACCAGTGTGAGAGAATCCTTGCCTGCAGGGTGATAAAAGCTTTGAATAAAAGCATCTGCAAAAGGCAGTCGTGTATGTGTGTGTTTGTAACCCTAATTTTCTGAATTCAATGCAATTTCAGCCAGTTTGTATCTCTTCTGTAGTCAAGTTTTGGCATGACTCCCATTAGCACGTAAGGAAGAGATTGTAGAGCATTAAAAATGTCTCACTGTGAGACTTCTTTTCCTCCCTTTAAGACACTAACCACCAAACCTTCTGCTCCAGTCCTTGCTTAGATAATGTTGGCATGGTAACAATGACCAACGAGACTTATCTAAAAGCACTAGTGTGTCAGTACTGTGTAGCTATGGATCTACATGAGCGCTTGACCAAGAGCCAGACACTGAATCTATAGATTTACTAGCACAACGGAAAATCTCCATCTCTTCTGCATCTCACTTAAGTCACTTCTAAGAGACATGTGGGGGAAAAAAAATTCCACTCAACTAACAATATTATTTCTAAAAATGTTCTGCTACAACACAATAAAATATTTACACCAACGTATACCATCTGTTCTTACACAGAGCTTGACCAAGTCTGTTATTCTTACAACAAAGACCCGATGACATTGTAAAACCGTGGACAAGGAAAGGCATCTCACCTGTGGCATTGAGCAGGTCAAGGAGGAAGGAGCGCTTGTCATTCTCTTCCACCCAAACCACCTTCTGGGTGATGTTCTCTGAGGTGGAGCCCACGCGGCCCACAGCCAGGAAAATGTACTCCTCCAGAAAGTCACGGGCCAGAATCTATACATAAAAAGGTACAGATACAAAGAGTTCCTTATTAATATCGAGGTTCATACTGAGTCTTGCTGACAAGTGTCAAATTAAATGCATGCATACCTGGATCTCTTTCGGGAAGGTGGCACTGAACATCATGGTCTGACGAGCACCTTTTGGAGGCATGGTGTCTTGCTCCACGATACGTCTGATCTGGGGTTCGAAACCCATATCGAGCATTCTGTCTGCCTCATCCAACACCAGATATCTACACAAAGCATATATCAAGTTATTTGGTAACGCTTCCTTTTACAGTACAGTACTTACATGTACTTACAGTGTACTTACCTAGAAAGTACTGGCTAATATAAGGCAAGTACATGGGTTAGGGGTAGGTTCAGGGTTAGTACCTAGTTTTTACCCAGTAATTATAATTAATATAATAAGTACATAGTAAGTACATGGGTAACAGGACTGTAAAAGGAAGCGTTACCAGTTATTTTTCAGAACCAAGATGTATTGGAGGTTAAAAACAACCTACAATCATTTCACTATAAGCCTAGATCTTTTCTGTGCTACACTTACTTGCAGTAGTCCATGCCAATCTTGCCTCGCTCCATCATGTCTACCAGACGACCAGGTGTGGCCACTAGCAGGTGACAGCCTCTTTCCAATTCACGGATCTGCTGGCCTATATCTGCGCCTCCGTATACTACACACGGGCGCACTCTGGAGCGGTAAGCGAACTGCAGAAGATGAGAAGAAAAATTGAGACAAGCTTTAAATTGAACCAACATTTGTGAACCTATAATTGGTTCTCTACCAAGATATACCTTTCTGGCCTCATCATAAATCTGAAGAGCAAGTTCTCTGGTTGGAGCCAGGATTAGAGAGATGGGAAACTGCTTACGACGGACGTACTTTCCATTCTCCTGCTTAAGAAGGACCAAAACAAAATGTATTAAATCACAGAAGCAGAACTAATTTCCCCTCAAAAGACTCTTTGCACAATTTTAAGCCAGTAAAGAGATGTTAAAATGATCTGTATAATAACCTGGGCACTGGCTTTGGTGGCCTGCAGTGCCTCTCCAGGTCCATCACTGTAGATCTGACTGAGAACAGGAAGCAGAAAGGCTGCAGTCTTCCCAGAGCCTGAGTGAAGGGAGCACACGCACACGCACACACACAAAGCACACTTTAAAACAGCTGCACACTGTGGTCTAATCCTGACCGGGCAGCTAAAGCCACACTTTGCACAACACTGCAGTCTGGGCTTGGTCAGAATAAACTGCAGAGACAGGAAGTGCTCATCTAAGGGCAAGCTCAGACTACAGGACTGTAAGACTACCTGAATTGGTTTTCCACAAGGTTTCTTGTCATCTGTCATAGTCTTGTCATAGCAGCGCGCATACTAAACAACGCTGACGAGGTGCACAAACTACAAGACATTTGGTCAAGACAGTCCAACAGTGGGGAAAAAGTTCTCACATAAATTCATGAGAAATCCATGCAAGTGATAATGAGATTTTTTTTATCTATACCATGATTGGCTGGATTAGTTCCACCTTTTTGTTGCATTGCACACACTACAAGATCACGTGGAGATATCAAACAGGTTTGAAAATATTTCAGCGCCTGTGACTGCTCGAGAAAGGCTCAGAACACGTCGTTGACCTGCTCATGCTTAACAAGCAACGATTTGGGTTGTCACAGACCTTAGAAATTTGTCTGCGACTGCAAAATCCAGCCAAAAGTCGTGTAGTTTGAGCTTGCCTTAACCCTCACGTAAAAGGGACCACAATCCTAGAAGGTAAATGTTGTTAGGTAAAAGTTTTAGAAGATGCGCAAGTTGACATGAGTGCTCAAATCAAAGCAATACAAATATCTATTGCCGTGGTGAGTAGGGCTGCAACAACTAATCGATAAAATCGATAATAATCGATTATGAAAATCGTTGTCAACGAATGTCATTATCGATTAGTTGGTCTGCTTACGTCACGGGGAGCGTTTACTGGTGATTGGTTGAAACAGGCCAATCAGGATGCTCTGTCTTACACGCGCTTCATGAGACACACACGCAAGGTCTCTCTCCCTCCGTTGCTCTGCCGCGCGCTCGCGCTACACGGTTTGGAGCACAGTCTCTTCTGTCTCGCATGTGCGCTCTTGCTTGCGCGCTCAAATCCCGAGAGTTTGAACTAATTTGCCAGCATCAGGGAGCCGCTATCATTATGCTGATGACTTCCAGAACTTCCGGGAGACTTGGGATGTCTGTATTTTGCGTCTCGAGCATCAGGTTGCGCAATCAGTTCGCTCGCAACATAAGTGATGGATTAAAATAGTGCTACCGCAGAAATATTAAATTAAAACGGTCTTTACAAAGCGAAGCACTAAATATAAAGGCAGTTAATAACAGCAGCAGTAAATTATTGTTTTTTAGTCACTGTACTCAGTGGTTTTCAGCGAATGTTTGTGCACTAATGCATCATTTTTCCTGTCTTTTTAATCAAGCCTGTTAGCTTGCTGCGTACCTCCATTCCGTTCTCTTTATATAGCATTTGTCTACTATTAAGTTTTAATTGTTATTCAAACGCGATCTACTGCAGCTCTATGTTCACACGCTTGTTTTCAGTCTTTCTATATATATATATATATTTTTTTTTTTTACAAATTATCCTTCTAATTCAATTAAGTTTAAAAAAAATTAAATGAATTATATATTTTAGATGTTTTTAGTTTATATCTTCACATCTGAACAACATGTCTGTAAATTTGTTTTAACAAAAATTGTGTTAAAACAATATGTTGGATATAAATGTTTTTTGTTTTTTTACATTAATCATGGTTGTCAACTTGCCATCAGCAATTATCATTAAAAACAATGCAAATATTGATATTTGTAAAACTCAATGTGTGGCTTTTGCACTTTTTAAAGTACACTTTTACACATAAATATCCTAATTTAGGGTTTTAGGTAACACTTTATTTTACGGTGTCCTTGTTACATATGTTACATGTACTTACTGTAGTAATAACAGTAAATTATGCATAATTACATGCAACTAACACTCAACCTAATCCTACCCTATTCCTATAGTAAGTACATGTAGTTACTTAATATTACTCTGTACTTAAATATATAATTACACTGTAACAAGGACACCTTAAAATAAAGTGTAACCGGGTTTACTTTAATTAGAATAAACAAAAAATCGAATTGAATGGTTTTTTATCCGATTAATCGAAAACATAATCGTCCGATTAATCGATTATCAAAATAATCGTTTGTTGCAGCCCTAGTGGTGAGTAACTGAACTTTTGAAAAACATTTAATAATTAATTCTATGACAGACCCTTGAATGCAACTGTATACAGCGGCATGAACTTGGGCTCACACAATTTCTCATTTTACTCAAGTCAACCAGAAAAGTGTTCACTTAAACAATGGGTCAATGCTTACATTATGTAAATGACACACAACACACAATGTAGTATCAGCAGTCTTTACTGTTTCTGGCAAGTCCAGTGCTGCGTTCCAGTCCAAAATTGTCATGCCCTTCACTCGCTAACCTCCCTCCGTCTCGTTCACTCAGATGTACGTCATTGCTTACGTTGCATGAGTGCCCACTACTGGCGGAAACTGCAATGGGCTGAATTGGAACGTCCTAAGCCCTTGATCTCTTGGAATCAGCTATGGAGTTGGAGTTATCATTTAAAAATTGTTTCCCTTTAAGAATTTGTTTAATGCAGCATCCAAATGTTTATAGATGTGTTTGGGTTGTTTTAAATTTTAAAAAAATCATAATTAATATATCAGAGTTGTTTGTGGTGGTGGTGGTGATTAGACGAGATCTGCGGCGACGTCCCAATCGTGTTGCATTGTGGAATATGGAGCAGCCTGAAGTGTACATATGAAGTAGACTCGCTCCCTCGGTCAAAATCGAGGGAGCGAGGGTCTGACCATATAAACTTCCCTCGTCCACTTCACGAAGTGGAACGCACTTCAAAATGGCAGCAAGGATTCCCCCAAGGGGAAGTGCTTAGGGAAGTTCACAAGTGCGTGTCTAAAAGTGGACTGGAACGCAGCACAACTAAAGCCCAACAGTGCAAAAAAATTAAAAAAGCTTAGTTTAGTTTGCTTAGTTTTACTTTTTCATCACATAATTGCAAATATAGTTTGCAGTTACAGTTCAACTGGGATGCAATTTTAAACTATTTCCCCACAGCAGACTGACACGGTGGTCTAATGACCCACCTGTTTGTGCACAGGCCATCAGGTCCCTCTTGGCCTTGATGATGGGGATTGCATACTTTTGAACAGGGGTAGGGCGTGTGTAGCGGGTTAAGTTGATATTTCCCATAATGATCTCGCCCATGTCCACATCATGGAACTGAAAAGATAAACAGAAATTATCCAAACACACATCATCTGCCAGTTTTTTTTCATTATTTTAGTTGGGCACTTGATTCTACAAGGCACTATAATTATTAGGCTTACACTCTCAATGTGCCCAGGAGAGTTTGATCCAGTGGCCTCCACAGGAATGTCATCATACTTCTCAAAGTTAATCCCTGTGTTGCTCGCAGAGAACAGCTCACTGTTGTTCAAGGGGAAACAAGAGAAAACAATGGCTTTAAAATCACAATGACAGATGGACTCTCTCGAAACAAGACAGTGCGCTTAGCAGTGGGCCACTTACTTTTCCAGACGATCGTTGGGGGGCATTGGCTTTGACCAGTCCTCTTCGTCTCTGGACTCTTCAACCCAACGACTGTTCCCTCCTGTTCCTCCAAAGCCTCCCCGCTCATACCTGCGAAGAATTTTTTTTTGTAATTAAAAACACTGCAGCACAGCATAAATCATGTAAAATTTAGTGCATTTATTACAAGATTTCTTCTGAGCACATTCCATTAAAAAGCTTATTTTATCATCCTATTGCTTAGAAAAGTAACAGCCAATTAATAGAAGTGCATATCTCATAACTCAAACCACACAACTTGAGGCATCATTCACATCTGTAGCATGGGTGCAGCAATTTATGGTGACCTTTGTAGAAACGATGGGCGATAAAACAAACAATAAACCGGTGGATTATTTTGGATCATCACCTCTATCGCAGTTACACTCATGTTACATTGCAGTCCTGTGCCATCATGAAAGTTTAGCCTTTGCATGTGCAATTCGGCACTAGCACACCGTCAAGCAAATGGTGTCAGTGCACACCCACACCCGAAGCGCGTGTACAGAGCTACATTGTTCTTTTTTGGTGCTTTTTTGAGCTTAAATGTTCAAATGCACACAAAAATATGGCAAAATGTCACTCTTGGCAAGGATACTCAAACACAGTCCTTTATGTCTTAAGTAAAGCATTAACATTATGTCTTTATGTCCCAACAGTTGGAAATTTGAGAACTTTTTACTTACATTAGCTAGGCTAATATTAGTTTTAGCTGAGATTTATGTCAAGAATGGAATCTAAAACAACCTTGTTACAGTACTGCATCTTTACTCACCTTCCTCTTGAGCCAGCTCCTCTATCATTGAAGAACGGAGATTTTCCTCTGTCAGAACGCCCACCAAAGCTAGTGTAGGCATCTCTGTTCACCACTGCGTTCCAGCCTCCATCTTTGTTCTCATAAGTGGCATAACCTACAATTTCATCATGTTAGATGATTAAAATGTGTACAACTCGCAAGGGGCCACAGTTTTCAACTAAAACGTTCATTTGCATGACAACAGCGTTTTAGTGGCCTGAAAACGCAAAACTTTTGAAAACGGGTTTCAAAGTGCAAGTTTTTGAAAACGACACTTATAAAGTGTCAGTGTAAACTTAGTGTCAGACACTTAGTTCAGTGTAAACTACAAAACCGTTAGTTTGTGAAAAAGGTGGCCTCATGTACGTGCGTATTACATGCTCCAGTCTATAGGCGCGTAGTGTTTCTTTACAAAGTGATATCAACTCTGGCATGCATTACACAGCGTTTTAGTCATTTTCGCAGATCCATGTGAATGGGGATAGTTTTGACGTCTGTACACGAAAAAAGGAATCAACTTTTCAGTTTTTAGTATATTGTTGTCATGTAAACGTACCCTCAATCTCTCTTTTATCATTTATAAAACTCACCTGCATTATGCATTGGCTGGTTGAAGGAACCACCGTTCCTGCTTCCACGGAAGCTACCACGTCCTCCTCTGTCATTACGAGGAAGTCCACGGGCAAAGTTTGCAGTTCCATTTATACGACCATCATGGTACCCATTGACGAAACCATTGCTATGACCGCAGTCCCATCCTGGAGAATCTATCAAAAAAGTGACATAGGTAGAGAACATAGACTGTAAAAAAAGATGGACGACACCCCTTCACTCTCTTCGATTGGTGAAAAGTGAAGCTGCCAAAGTCCTAATATGGCGCTGACATCTTGCGCAGATTTGGGACCTGGTTCTAGTGATCGCGAGACCCGAGTCTGTGCAGTATTGAGCCGGAAGTAAAGCCGCGATATCAAAGTCCCGCCCTCACTCCCGCAGAAACTGTTAGTACATGTTACGGCCCTTGGCCTGTTTCTGGTCGCTCTCCTGCCCCTCCTCCTCTCTTTCAGGCCTAATTGCTGGCACCTGGGAAGCAGGTGTTTAAATAGGAGCTCCTCAGCTGCATTGGGTCTCTTCCTGTTCTGGTCTGGGGGCTAAAGACTCGAACGCTTAGTGTGAAATAAACAGTTATGGACATGTAGAAATTAAAGTTGAAGCTCCAATCTCCTCCCGAAAATCCCCCCAAAAAGTCAGTTGGTGCCTTGGTGACTACTTCGTTTAGAGAAGCTGTCAATCATCACGTCACAATCCCCGTTTTTATAGCGTCAAATAACGAACTAAGATCAAACTTTTTTTCTTTTTTTTTAAACGAACACTTAAACTTAAATTAGCGTGATAAAAACTACCTAAAATGACAGAAAACATATTTGAAAATTTATTTGAAGTGTAATTTGATTGTTTAGTTTCCATCGCGTTCATTAGACTTCATGGGGAGGCGGGCTTTATGAGCTATACTGAGACCAGCCACAGGGGGACGATCGAGACGCATTGGCTACACTTTTCAGCACTTGTATGGCATGCTTGGTAGAGAACATCAGGATTTTGAGGAAATGGCTCTAATTTATAGCTTAGCTCAAAGCCAAGACTGGTTCTCAGTGATGGTTGAGTGAGTGGCACTGGCAGATGTGAAAAAGCCAGTAAGCAATTTGCTCTTACGACAGCAAATAGAACAATTCAAGTCAGTTGAGTGAACCAGACAAACAGGATCATGGCACTTCTCAAAAAAAAAAAAAAAAAACAGATCAAGAACACAGAGCACAATATGGATCTTTGGGCAGAACTGGCACTCCTGGTGTTTACAAAACCATGTGAATCAAAAATAAACCTGTTAGGACAACCTAGTGACTCAACCAGCTACTCCTTTCTGAAAAATCCAGTTTAAGGAATAAAGAGCACACACACACTCCAAAAACCACATCATGTGACCCTTTATAATGCAATGTACTTTATCAAAAAAGGTTGTAAACACAAAAAGAAAAATATTACAAACGCTAGAGCCTATATGAATGAATCACCACATAAATGGGTGACCATTTTCTTTCCAGAATCCAGCAAAAGCAGGCCAAGCCCTGTCACTGTCAAATGCTCTAATATACCACAGCAATAAGCCCAGCTGATAACACTGGCTGCGTCCTCATTCCCATCGGTGGCTGCAAGTGACACACACATAGAAATTAACCAGGACTGCACACATGCATACACACTCTTCATTACTCCAGTCTACAAAAACAAATCATTTGAATTTCTAACTGCCTCAGATGTGGTCCAACCAAACAGAATTTAAAATTTACTTTACAAAGCTTTCAAAGACCGAATCACTGCTGACCTACTTACTAATCAGGAAGCCAAGGAATAACGTCAAACACGAGGAATTAACAAAAATAGCCTTTGTGTCAGGCAGTAAATGCAATAGAAGGCAAAGTAAACCACAAACAAACCCCTTAAGCAAAACAATTTTTTGCCTACATAGTCTTGCAATAATGGGGGGGGGGGGGGGGGGGGGGTCAGAGTAGAACGTGATGTTTCTTGTTAAGTATGAAACCTAACAATTGATGTGGCAGCAGTGAAACATGTCAAAGCTCAGATCAGCTAATTGGAGTGTTGTGGTTTAGTTAAGAGATGTTAACGTGAGCATCACTTAGTATTTAAATAGAACGGCCACACGATTAAGCATGCTATTGACATGTAGCATCAGAACACATCTCGAGAAAAATCCACAAATTTCAGTCTCAGGGTCTAGTTAAGTGCAGATGTCACAGAGGGACGATGAACATGTCACATGCACAGAGATATACCACATCTGTCTGGCCAGCCACTAGTGTAGGCGTGATAAAACGAGAGCTCCTGGGACGGATATCTCTGGGAACCTAAGCAGAGGCACAGGGCACTTAAAAGACAACAATTCCTTCACAAAGGGAGGAACGCAAGAGCAAATCAGGTTGATTTGAATAGTTACCGGTCCTAAAGTCATTCCATCCAGTTGGATAGTTATGCCTGTAGCTTTGGTTTCCCTCAGGGTGCCAACTCTGAGGATACTGTTTGGGAGAAACTTCAGGAAGAGTTTCACATTGTCAGAAGATGCCAAAATAATTAAAAGCATTCAAAGGAGAGTGTGTGCGCACTATCGCATACAAGCCTCTTTCCTATTTGTTCAGAGTCAATTTGAACAGAAGAAAGGAGAGGAATGCAAGCAACTGCTGCTGCTAGATAATCACAGGGAACAGTGAGACAAAGCGATCAAAGCTTTGCAGACTCAAAAACAACTCCTTCAGTTTCATAAAGTGTGAGGTTCAACACTCTGAGGGCAGCCATTTAAAACCAGTTCTCAAAGTACTGGCTCTGAAGACATAAAATAAAATTCTCATGCATCTTGGAAGCAAAGCACCTTCAGCAGAACCTGACCAAGACTTACAGCTCTGTACTGGTGCCACTGAATAACCGCTCTGTCTACCAGAGGAATAAGCATTTCCTGCAGTGAAAAAACAAGAATGAAGTCAAAGTGTAGAAAGAAACTCAACCAATTATAAAACA
The DNA here is from genome assembly GCF_029890125.1 of Rhinichthys klamathensis goyatoka. NCBI lineage: Eukaryota > Metazoa > Chordata > Actinopteri > Cypriniformes > Leuciscidae > Rhinichthys > Rhinichthys klamathensis. The sequence goes on from NW_026606867.1 coordinate 1,320,493, forward strand.
TTGATTTTAAGATCTAAGAGGATCTACAAATCATTATTTAATGTGATGAAATGGAGAGTGGCTCATGTCAATTGGAATGAGAAACTTATACTCTAAAATGATTTATGTAAAAGAAAGCCTCAAAAAACTTTTTGAATTGAGTCCCAAAAAAATTACAGTGATACTAACAATAGGGATGCTCCAATCAGGATTTTTGCAGCCGATACCAACTCCCGATTTCTTGTCATCATGATCGCCCGATACAGATAATTTAAGCTTTATATAAGTAATTTGTAAGCTCTCTGTTGGATGTCACTTTAAACCCCTTATACCCAGAAGGCATTTTTAATGATTTTACATGATTACAAGTAATGGCTTACTTTTAGTTACTCTATACAAAATTTTTTTTTAAAAAGGCATCATAAAGTGCATGGTCTCATTTGATAGAAAACCTTCCAAATTTTTAAGAAAAATGATTGATCATGTTTGGGGGTTCTTCTGTTACAACACTGCTGAGAAAACACCAGCAAAAGTTTATAGAGTTATTTTATTATTATTCATGCTTGACATGATGATGATCTTCCAACACTGTACGCTTGTGTGTTTCTGCTGTGCGCTCCTATTCTATGGCGCATGATAAATCAAGACCTTTTTTCTTTTTATCAGAATCGGCCAAGAAAATTGCAATTGGTGCATCTCTAATGTTTTTGTTTGTCAAAAATTATTTTCAGATTACAGGAGTTGTGAATCAGACATTTAAGAAAAACTAAAGCACCCACAAAATACTAATAAAAAGCAACTCAAAAGGCAATATTTATAAATTTTTACTAACAAACATTTGCCAAACAGGCATGCATCAGCAAATTTCCCATTTAATAAAACAACCCACTGTATGTAAAGTAAACCAGCAGAACATACCATTTTGTGATACGTCTTTGTTTCTCAAATGAGGAGGAATGTAACGCCCTGAAAGACAAAAGACATTCACTTATTTTTCAATGAAAGTTCAGAAAAACTAAGGAAATAAATTGTACAAATACAAAAAGTAGAGGAGAACAACTATGAGAAGCCTGTTTGTGCTTTTCACAGGCATTCAATCTAAATGTAAAAGCACTGAATGGGATAAAACACACTTACGACCAGTGCCAACACCCTGTCCATCAGCTGAGTTCAAGTCTAAGACAGCAAGCTAAAAGACATAAAAGCAGAGGGCCATGTCAACCCATGTAAACAGTACAGAGCATAAGAGTTTATTTAATTAAAATGAGAGAACGTGGAATTGTCTACTAGGTTGACGACCTGTATGACTTTTTCCCTCCATGGAACACAAAAGGACATGTTAGGCCTCAATCACCTTTCACTTTCAGTGCATCTTTTTTCCATGCAATGAAAGTAAAACAACATCCACTTAGCATCTCCTTTTGTGTCCACAAGAAAGTCAAATAAGTGTATAACAACATCTGGGTAGAGTAAATGATGACAGTTGTGACCACTGACATGCCTTGCAACTGTGCATGAATTGAGACTGAGCAATCTTAACAACAACAAAAAGTATATGTACCAAATTCTTTTTGTCTATTATACAAGTTTTACATGATTGCTTTTAAAGGGATAGTTCACCCAAAAATGAAAATTCTGTCATAATTTTCTCACCCTTATGTTGTCCCAAACCTGTGTGAGTTTCTTCTGATGAACACAAAAAGATGATATTATGAAGAATGTTGGTAAACATACAGTTGATGGACCCCATTGACTTCCATAGGAGAAAAAAATACTATCTCAATCACCTGTCTGGTTGCCAACATCCTTCAAACTCTTATTTTGTGTTCAACAGAAGATAGAAACTCATACAGGTTTGGGACAACATGAGTGAATAAATGACAGAATTTTCTTTTTTGGGTGAACTATACCTTTAAGAGATTTGACAAACATCATCTTTCAGAGGGGTAAAGCGTATTTAAACGGCTCTGGTCACGTGACTGTTTACATCAACCATGTAAAAATGTCACATGAAATCAAAACAGTCTGCGCGGTAATTTATAGTTGTCCACTGTATGACATAAGAGAAAACCAAAAAAAAAAAAACCTCTTTTAGACACTTTAAACTATTTTTCTACCACAAACGTACCCGCTGAAATTAGATTGGTTAATCAAATTTCAAAAGCGCCTGCCACAAATGTTTGGCAAGCCGTCACGGCCCTAGTCAAGCCTAAAGCCTATAATCATTATACCAGGAATGAGACTCTTCGAATTGGTCATAGTGGATATAGAAATTGATAAATAGATAAAACATGCATAATCCATCATCAGCCTGTTCCATGTAAAAATGATTCGATCGTATCAAATTTAAAGGTAGCATGGTACAACAGGCCGCAGACTGAAATTTCCGATAGATTTCCTCGCCACGAGTTTAACAATAACTCAGTTAACGTTACTTGTAAGTAGAATAACTACTTTAACGCTTTTACATAATCTGATATAAACTGTAACGATGACGGAAAAAGTTTAATACTGATGTTGATTCTAGTATGCCGGCTGCCGAAACCTAAACTAAACAGATCAACAGGAAAAGGCGTCGGCTGTGAATTAAACACTTTAAACTCTAAATGTGGACATGAATGTGGACACTCAGTCTAAACAGATCTTAAATTGTATATCTTTAATTAAAGACAAGATTATAACACGAGGATCTGCGACTGTCTCAACATCTACTGAGGTGCCTTCTTTGGCAGCATTTCTGAGGCAACGCAAAGCTAGGAGTGCTGTCTAGGAAGGCAGCTCACTAGGTTTTGAGACATAGCCTGCTTGTCAAAGCCAACCGATCAAACCGATTACGAAGCTCACACATATTTAAACACATATTCATAGCCTACCTGCTGATCTAGACCGTGTGAACCGTCGACGACCACATGACTCATAACTAAAGAGAATAATTGAGGATTCCTCCTTTATTTCTGAGAAGCCGTTTCTTTGTTGTCTAAAGGATTTCAGCCAAGTCTCCTTTTATAACGACGTCACTTGTTCTTTTGTAGTCCTGTCCTTCTCCAAGGGCTTTTTGTGCCAAGACCGCCGTGGGGAAAAAAAGAAGGAAATGTTTAAGTGTACGTTATCCTCCCTAAGGCCTTGTATTGGGGAAAAAAAACACCGAAATTTGAAGTTTCGTTCAGGATGTCTCTGCTGTGCTGATGGCAGCCCAGTGTGTGTGCTGTGGCTGTTGGCTTTAGGCTAAATGCCATTGGATCAGCGAATGCAGGAAAGACGTCACTGCGGCCGAAATATCGCGAGATGTTAGACGTCTCTTGGCACGCCGTGTTGGGGAAAAAAACGTATTATTATTGATTAATGCTCGAGCTTTGACAATATTTCACTTTTTACTTCTGTATAAAAATGTACATGAATAATTCATATTCTCATTCATACAGAATATATAAATCCTTTATGGGCTTTTCTACTACTTCTGGCTGACACTTTTATATCCCAGTTTTTATTAACTTTTTCATCATCATGCATTTATTATTAATTTCTGCTACTTTTCAAATGCATTCTATATATAGATCACGCTAAATATATCAACTGAACAGGTTATTTTCAATCAAGAATTTTTTTTCAAATTATGTAAAATGTGAGGAACATTATTTATGTGTATTTAGGATACATAAAATGCTATATTTTACATTATTAAGTTAATTGAGTCTGTGTTTAATGAAACAAGATTTAACTAAATATACAATAGCATAGTTTTAAACAATAGACAACCATTCTAGCCATTTTTCCCAATGCATATACAGAATATATCAATCCTTTTATGCTTATTTCTTCAACTTCTGCCACTTCTGTGATACATACAAATGCTATCTATTAAATTCTGTGTAGATAAAAGACTACATAATTAATGAAAGACAAAATATTCAACAGCATAGGCCAGGTGATTGGCCCGATGCTGCCTCCTTTTATGGTATAAAAACTAAAGCGCAACATTTTAGAGGCAACTGCATCGCTGTTTTCCCAGTGTAAGATACTGTAAGTGTTTCTCAAATCAAAAGTGGGTCGCAAGACCGTTTTGAGTGGGCCATGGAGTGTGCAGTCAAAGAAACAACAATAATGTTGGGACTTTTATTTTAAAAGACATGAGTGAAGCTGTTGACTCTTCTGTCAGACGCAAAACCCCGTTGTCCTGATTCAGTATCTACTTATGTTGTCAGGCTATAATGTCAGTGTCATTATTCAAACGTTATTTTCGTAAATTGTTACAAAATAAAAAGTCCAGTCCTGTCTGTGCTCACCTCATAGTACGCACTAATGCACAGGCACGATCTGTATCACTTCACTATAAAGATCAAAATTATACATTAAAAATAAATTATGAGCATGCAAATGGCGTAGTTACGTTGACAATTAGTAAGTCATGAAATTAACACAAAATGCCAATAAATTACGTAATTTGTACTTCATATGTTAGCTTGGAAGTATTTGCAAGTTCATATAGTATTGTGTATTTACCATGGTAACAAATTACCACTTAATTTTCACTTTGTGCTATTTTGTGTAATTTTAAATAGTTGGTGGCTCGTAGGCCTTCTAACTTTATAGTATTAAAAGCTAGTTTGGGACTGCTACCATACTGTTTATTTATCAGTATTGGTAATTTTCTTACAATTTATGTGCATAAAGTGGGACGGTGCTTGTATGTGTCAACCATTTTATACATTTGCTTGATTTTTAAAAGCAAATGTGTGTGTGTGTATATATATATATGTCTGAAAAAATAAAATTAAAAAAACAGGTCGCGGCCAATTAATGACCATGGGAAAATGTGGGTTCCATGGTCAAATCAACAAGTTGAGGGTTGAGAACTTTTTTTACTGTCTATTGAGAACCACTCACTGTTTTCATTCTGATTTCTTTCTTTCTTCCCTTCCATGTTCAGCCTCTGGAGGGCAGACCGCGTACTGGTACTGAACACACATCCGGGTACTTGACCCCTCCCGCTCGCCCCATTTCACCGGAAGAAAACCCCCATCACTCCCTTTTGCTTCCTCTTTCCGTCAACGGAGTTTAGGTATGAGAAATAATATTCTGTCTCTCTGCTCAATCTGATTGTAATCACCGTTTAAAGTTCACCATCCACGTATACAATAAGCTGTATATTGTCAACATATTAGTTAAGGACATATCTTTACACTTTTGTGTCTCAGAATGTTGAAATGTAATGTGTTATTTATCGTTGAATTGATGTCTCTGGTCATGTTGTGGCCTAGCCTAGAGTACCGGCAATTCTGAAACGATTCGGAGGAGTTTTTGCCTGTTATACGATCCTAATATATTTATTAAACGAGGTATTAAGTATTGTTTTAACCGTACGTGTCGTTAGTGTGGGATACGTTTCAATGTTAACTCCTCGCAAGTCACATGAGTTCATCATAGCGGCTGGCTGTCACTGTAGAGGGATAGAATAGACATGGAGATTGTTATGGACGAATTAAGTACACTGAGAATGTGAGAGGCTTCTTTAAATTAAAGACGTTTAATGAAAAAAATATAACCGCACAAAAAATAAACATTTTAGCCATTTTGTCCAATGCATAATTGCAGAATATATAAATCCTTTTATGGGTAAAATTTGATTTACTTTTACTCATGTTATTCCCAATCTGTCTCATTGCATCACTTTCATTGCAGCTTTCTCTGTATAATAAATGTGAATGGTGACACAATCAAATGTTATGCAGAATGACACGCTCAATGTAAATAGTGCATTGAAATGTCATATTAAATGTGTAATTGCTTGTTTATACAGGCCGCAATGGGACGTGTGATCAGGGGACAGAGAAAAGGTGCGGGCTCCGTCTTCAAAGCCCATGTCAAGCACAGAAAAGGTGCTGCTAAACTCCGTCATATTGACTTTGCTGAACGCCATGGCTACATCAAGGGGATTGTGAAGGTAAAATTGTGGATTAAATGTTGAAATTGTGAAAAGGTCACTCATGCCAAGAGGGGAAATGGCAAAAAAACAAAACTGCTTTCTCCTCTAGGACATTATTCACGACCCCGGCCGTGGAGCTCCCCTGGCTAAGGTGGTTTTCCGTGACCCATACCGCTTCAAGAAGAGGACCGAACTGTTCATTGCAGCTGAAGGCATCCACACTGGGCAGTTCATCTACTGTGGCAAGAAAGGTAATGAACTTTTAAACTGAGATTAAGGCAAGCAAACATCCAGTCTTATGTGCACCTGTTGATCAAAGTCTCTGTGCTTGAACTGTTATAGCCCAGCTGAACATTGGCAATGTGCTGCCCGTTGGCACCATGCCTGAGGGTACCATTGTCTGCTGTCTGGAAGAGAAGCCTGGAGACCGGGGCAAGCTTGCTCGCGCATCCGGAAACTACGCCACAGTCATCTCCCACAATCCCGAGACCAAGAAATCCAGAGTCAAGCTTCCATCTGGATCCAAAAAGGCCATCTCTTCTGCAAACAGAGCTGTTGTTGGTAAGCAAATGTTATGGTTTCAGAAATTATATATATATAAAGTTTTGGTTGATATGATTATATTTTGGAGTAGTATTGTTTTCCTTGCTTTGAATGGTTTTAATTTAGATCTCTGATTGTTGATCTTTTTCTAAAAATCCGTAGGCTTGTGTTTTTTCTTTTTATTCTTTTATAAAAGATAAAAGCGTCTGCAAAATGTATAAACTAAACCAAATGTACAAACCAGTGAAATGTTTTGTGACTGCAGGGATATATAATTTAAGAGCATATTATATTCTATAGCACAGGGTTTCCCAACCTGGGGTTTGTGAGGGAACTGCAGGGGGTTCGAGAGTTGAACTAAAACTTAAAATGACAAAAATGTAAATGCAAATATTTAAAAAAGAATTAAAATAAAACTGACATTCAGATAAACAATGTTATGTGACCTTCAACCAACATCAGAGAACTGTGATTTATTATATTGAGAAATTAACTTTAAACCTCAGGGGTACTTTACAGCACTGAAAAAAATGCTTGTAAATGACTGATATAGCAAACGTGTAAGGGGTATTTGTGTATTCATTTTGGCTTTATAGACTTTGAGACTGAATTAAATGTGAACTGAATTCAATATGACAATATTTAATGTCATATGTTAAAGGTGTTGTTGCTGGCGGTGGTCGTATTGACAAACCCATCCTGAAGGCAGGACGTGCATACCACAAGTACAAGGCCAAGAGGAACTGCTGGCCTCGTGTCCGTGGTGTGGCTATGAACGTAAGCAAATTTACCTTATTAAAAAAAAAAAATTGTGATTTATATGATTTCAGTCTGATTTGTTCCCTCTTTGGTGGTTTTAAATCTGATGTATGCTGTTTCTTTTTCCAGCCTGTTGAGCATCCCTTCGGTGGTGGTAACCATCAGCATATTGGCAAGCCCTCAACAATCAGGAGGGATGCGCCCGCTGGACGCAAGGTCGGTCTCATCGCTGCCCGTCGTACTGGCAGACTGCGTGGAACAAAGACCGTCCAGGACAAAGAGAACTAATGTGTATCTTCTTAATAAAATGTGTCTCAACAAATTCCATTTTCGTCAGTTATCACTTACTATCTCTGCACAAGCAGGACTAGTGTTGTCAAGTAAAAAAGAATACATGTTAGAATGCTACATAGTGCCTGCAGGATTCAATTTTATAGTTCTCAAATATTTCACAGGTGAATTAAGCTGATTTTGCTTTTATAGTTTAAGCAGAACTTCTACATTTGAGTTTTATTCAACTTGTGTAGTTATAATGTAGTTTTTTGATTGGCTCCAGGGTTTTATAAGTTGAGGGTCATGACAATAAAATGAAATATTGGAATTTTTAAATTGTATACAGACCTGAATAAGATGTATATACTTATTTGTTCCCTATGCGAAATGTGCATGTGTATATATATTTTTATATTGTTATTTCAGCCTTTACCATAATTCGACCTAATATTCCCAGAATTGTTGCATTCTAAAGAAAATTAGTCGGTTTAATGCATTTGTAACAGTTCTGGGTGCCTTTTCTGGTCAGAGGCTGAGAATTAACAATAAAGCTTACAAAGATGAGGATAGTTTTGAACTACAGTCCAACTTAATTTAAAATCTTAAGCTAAATTCTTGCACCTAAAAGACTAACACTAATAAGGTTTATTAGCACATGATTGACAAATTTGGTAAAAATATCCCCGTTCATCTAGGCAAACTGAATTAAGTTGTCTTAATTATTCTATGAATTATTATAAAGACATTTTAATAAATACCTGACTCACCAACACACATTTTTACATTTGTGGCTATAGAGCTGTGTACTCAACAGTGACAAATTTGTGAAATTAATACAATAAATACATAAAACATCATGCAGGTTTGAATCTTCACAATAACAGAGACATTTTCCCGATTTCTTTTCTTTATTCTTGAAGGGCGCAATGCTTTTTTCTAATATTTCTGTGCACAAAAACCTCACAAAGTGAAAGTCAACATTGTGACTGTGGCTTCAGAATTCAACGTCACATCATGGCCAAAACAAAAGTCGGCAAAAAACAGGGCGAAGAACTCTGTACAGTCAATAATCTTTAAAAATAACACAAGGACAAAAATGTTCCTCTTAAATCAAATTCTATTTTTCTTTTAGTGAAATACAACAAAATAAATTCTATAAAATAAAACAGCAAAATATTTAAATATATGATGGGCAGAATATTTTCATTTGCAGGAGTATTTGGTATTTTTCCAACAAAATCCAAGAAAAAAAAAAGCATTCAAGTTACCAATTAAATACATACAGTATCTACTGATGTTTACTCCTTTAATCCAAGAGACATTACTAACTGAAGTTGCAACATGACTAACCAGCAGTTATTTTATGGTACAACCCTGCTTTTACGTTCACTCTCCTTAAATGAAGAATCCCCAGACAGAGCCTCTATTCGAGAACACGAATGTGAACAGGGATCACGAATTTAGGCGATCGACTAAATTGCCAGGTCATTTGTCTGACACAATGTTCAAGACAAACAAGCAAAACGAGTTCTGTCCACTAATGTTCCAGGCATCCTGGCATTAACTGTTGCATATATTTTCTCTTTCTAAAATTCCTATCATCAAAACCTAAGTGTTTATCCCACCCAAAAAAAGCGAGAGCCAAATATTTATCCGAGGAAACGTGTGCAATTGTAAAGCCACTTATTTCTTACATTGCTTCGAAAACATCAAATCTAGAAGAGCATATGGAGGAGGGGACCAACAAAAGGGCTCTTCCAAATCACTGTGGAAAAAGAAATCACAGAATTGCCCTTCAGCTATGCTAGTTTGATGTGAAGCCATGCTAAGATGTTACAGCGTGTCAGCTGGAGCTTTCAAATTATTGAATTATTACCAGAAAAAAAAAAAAAGAAGAAGAAAGGCAATAGGAGTTTCCAGATTAAAATTGCATCATCACCCCATTCACATCAACTAAACGTCAAGATCATCACCCAACCGTCCCATCGTTCACAAACTATGGCCAACTCTTGCTCACGAGGTGCCGTAGCCGGTTAAGCTTTGACATGAATATAATGTATGATCAAAAGCAGAATGACCCAAACGGCCCAAACTTTACTACTGAGCATGGGATAAAACAGGGATATTTTTTTTTGTCTTTCACCGTTGTATTTGCATTTTTTTTGTGTTGTTTTTCCATTTTCATAAATCTGCAGTCTCCCAACAGCATCACACACGCTGTTGCTTTTGAACAGTCAAAACATTAACATAGTATGTACACCTCTGTCATGAGACAAGTGCGTCAGGCCCGTTTTATTATTACAAACAATATGCACAGTCCACTGCAAGTTACACTTTTGACAGTTAATACTGCAGAACAGACGGTGAAGAGTCTCCACTCCAGGGTTAGAAATTGAGGGAAGCTGAATGTTCTGGTTACACAGGCTCTGGAGTGGAGCAGCATGGTGGGGCCTGGCCTTGCTCTGGATTCGAGTATCTCGCTGGAGAAATCAGATGGAGGACAGTGTGACAACATATTGTTAGTCTTTAGTCTGGGTGGGCGGCACCTCCTCAGGGGGCTCCCAGTTCTCTTGTGCTCGTGGGCCTGGACGCTGAGGGTTGTTGACGTGCTGTGCTGCGGGGCCAGTGTATGGCTGCGCATGCGGGAGGTTATTCTGCTGAAGAGATGCCAGAACAATCAAATGAGTGCATGACAATCAGAGAACACATTTATACTCATGTTTTACTTGGATTTGTAAATGCACAAACACTTACAAAAGATTTCTTATATAAACCCTGTTCTTTTGAACTTTTTTTCAACATTAAATGTTTCAGAAGCACCAAATCAGCATATTAGAATGATTTCTTAAGGATCGTGTGACACTGGAGGAATGCTGCTGAAAATTCAGCTTTGCCATCACAGGAATAAATTATATTTAAATATAAATTTTCCCCGCCGTTGACGGAATTTTCCTGCAATCTATGTTTCCACTGTTATACGGTAGGGGGTGCTATTACGCATCTTCTGAAACAGTACAGAATCTCCAGAGCCAAAATCAAAAAGCAGAAACGAGTGATAGATTGCTTGTGGACATGTAAGCTAACAAGATCAAAAACAAATCAAAACTGCCTAAATGTCAAACCCACAGAGGCATAGGACTGTGCAAGCTTTTGGGGGTGTTGGCAGACTATCTAATCATTCTGTGTTTTGATTTTTGTTCTAAATCTGATCTGGACAGTCTTTGGCAAAAATGCCAACATTTTCTCAGCTTTTTGTTCAAAATGTTACTTTTTAATGAAACTTACCCAAATTCAAGTGTTGATGAACTTATGAAGCTAGGAAAAACCTACATTTTAAAGCAAAGGTTCTGTTCTTTGTTTTGATGTACTGTATTCTGATATTCATTTAGCAACATATTCTGGGGGCCATGAAATTTTGTGAAAATGATCAAATGCTGGGGCTGACTGGCAACTTAAAAAAAAACCCCCGCTGGCTGAAAAAAAAAAAAAAAAAAAAAAATTGTAATATTTCACAATTACCGTTTGTACTGTATTTGATCAAATGAATGCAGTCTTGATGAAAATTATAGACTAAAACTTCAGTTAAAATCTTTAGCCATCTGATATTAAATCCAATAACAGTCTTTCAAATCAAGAGGGGCGTTGAGTGCCTTTTTTAGGTGAGGTACCATTATGAAAAAAAAAAGAAGAAAAAAAAAAATCACAACATGGGTTTGCAGTGAAGAAAGCTTATGAAAGTCTTCCATCTAGTCCTTTCAGTTCACATACATTGCATATACACAGTTTAAAAGATGACTAGTAAGAAATTCGTGTGACTAAAGCTCAGTACCTGTTGAAACTTTGTGCCTGGAGAGTGAGGGTACAGAGCAGTGTCCTCTGGGGGAGAAGGGTCCTGCTCTTCAAGGGCCTCCTGCTCATCAGGCTCCTAAAACAACCATCATAAATGAAATTATGCACTAGATTTCAATTATGCGTTTTTTGATTAAATACAAAATGATTCTTTGGTTTGGTTTCTTTAATACTACGTAACCAGGGATGTGAGTGAATAAAGTCCTCTATAGAGAGTCCCTTACATGTTAAACATGCAAAGCCAATATAATGGCTCAGGGTTTATATGTTTGATTTAGATCAGGGATGGGCAACTTTAGTCCAGGAGGGCCACTGTCCTGCAGTGAGTTTAGCTCCAACCCTAATCAAACATACCTGAACCAGCCAATCAATGTTTGAAGGGTTACTAGAAAGCAACAGGCAGGTGAGTTTTTATCAGGGTTGGAGCAAATCTCTGCAGGACAGTGGCCCTCCAGGACTGACGTTGCCCATCCCTGATTTAGAATGCAAATAACTTGGAACACTGTACTACTCAGACATAATTAAATTGAATGACAGATGAGAGAACACCATAAACGGACAACACATACCAAGCACTCCTATACTTCGATTTTACTGAAATTGTTTTCCAAACTAAAAGGAAGCTTCCGATGACAGGAATTTGCACATGGATGACAAATTACAAAAGCTTCTCTTGAACATAGAGCTCTTCCCCCATGAGAGTTAATCATCAGAATTGGATATAAAACTAACCAAATTTGCAGTCATACAAAAGCTTCTTAATAGTGCCGGAACGTTTTCAGATCAGATGACCAGAACGATATCACATCTCCAAAAGAAATTAAAAGAAGACTCAAACTAAACAAAAAAAAACACCACCAGACACAAAGATTACCTCCAACTCATCTGTACACTATAGCCAAGGCTTAGAGTTTTCGAACACTTAGTTACCACATTAAGACTTGTAGTTGGGTAGAAAGAAACAGTTTGGACACACTGAGATGAGGACGAAATAACAGTTGATTCAGAGTTGTTTTTGAGGTAGGTGGAAGATGGTTCTGTCTACATCACGCCCTGTGAACATCAAAAAGTTACGCAGATGGCACCAGTGTGGCCGGGCCATACGAGTCTTACGGTGTGCTGTTGTTGGCCTGTCACTTCCCCTGGCAAAAGTTGCTGTGTCGAGGACGGGTTCCGGCCAGCGTCCTCTTCAGATACCACCTCGTGCTTCGTTAAGTGACACTATTTTGAAATGGCAGTTAATATTGTACACTTAAAACAAATTATGCATATATGGCTGTATACATTTAACATTTGTGGTAATTTGCTATTCATCATTAAACTGGATTTGATTAAGCGAGCGCTTTAGTTTCGCAAATTAATAGAAAGTCTTTAAAAAAAAAATCTATGACATGAAATCAAGCATAACTATAATGAAACTTAAATTTATGAAAATATCAGAAGCATTTATAATTGCTTTGCATTAGAAAAAAACAAATAAACCTGGAAATAAAAATGTCGAAAACTCAAAGCCCTACCTATAGTTAAACATGGCTATTTAGCACTCAAAACATTTCTAGATTAGCAAAGACTCTTTTCAAAATACTTTTCACAATTATTTTCCAAAAATTTAAATGTTTGATATGTGTGCCAGCCCATCATTATACAGTCATAGTGTGATTTAAGTGCTGATTTCGGAAGAAAACGTTTTTTTTCTGAAAGGGGTTCTCTAAAAGGCAATCATGCAAAAATTAAAACAAAAGTAATTATTAAAAAGTCTGACTAATAGGCAAAGCACACATGCATGATTACAATTTTTAAACTAAATATACTGGCACTAATTCTTCAGACAATGAGGGGTGGCCTGAGCCAACACATACCTCCTCTGGGCACAACTCGCAGGCCTTGGCTAAAGTCATACGGGCACTGTGGGAGCGCTCCAGGAAGTATCCATTGGAAGTCTCATTGCTCTGAACAGGAGGGGACCAGTTGTTATACGTGTACTGGGTATTGCCAGTGTACGGTCTTCGTTCCAGCTCGTCACCAAGCCACTCCACTGCCCATGTCCACTTCCTCTTTAAATCACCATTGCTCTGGAACAGGCAAAACAACCAGTTTTTGCATATTCCAAACCATAAAACAAACCCATCCAAGTGCACAGTTTTTTATTCTTATGCAGTTGTTCTCACCTGGAGAATCTGATAGGCCACTGAGCAGTTGCTGAAAAGAGCCACCATGCATTTGATACACTGATAAGCTCTCTTTTGGTAGTGGTTTTTGGAGCGCTGAATGGTGTCAAAAAGCCCATCACGGTCATCAGGGATTCCCTTCAGCACATTGTGGATCCTAACAAACCATAAAGAAAAGGAGCAGCGAAAGACATTATTTTGTGATCATGAATTTCATTCACCCATGGATGTAAAAAGATGCATTCAAGAGTTCCTACTAGGGATGTGAATTTCTGCCAAAAATGACATTCGAAAATCGAGGAGCAAAAGTCGATTATCGTTAAAAAAAAAAAAAAAAAAAAAACGCACACTCACAATGACAGAAAGGGAGGCCAATTTCATCTTTAGCGATTTGTCATCAAACAAACTGTTTATTATTCGCACAATTAACATGTTTTCGTCGTTTTTTTAACATACCGGTAGTTAACATAGAAGAAAAAAATAAGCACGACAGTCCGTTTTTGCATCGCCTAACCAGATGCTCGTTAGATAAAAAAAATAATGTCATAATGATTTTATGCAAACCTGCCTTGTTACTGCAAAAGCCTACTTTTTAAACAAATTAGTTTCAATCAAAACTATTCGTGTGATGCCACTGCGCAATACACACATTACCGCGGGTGGTAATGTGTTCATTTCATAAACTGTGGACAATGGTAGCTTATTTAATGTAGCCTATAAATGAATGTATATGTCCAAAAAAAAGGATAATGTCAACATACTTGTAGTGCTATCGTCGAGTAATAATCTGTTTGGTTGTAAAATGTATTACCTGAATGAAATGAACTAGAATGTATCGTCCTGTGGAATCATTCATTCACAGACATCATACGAAGATGTTCAACTAGATCTTCATCGCTGGCAAAAATATGATGCATTTGCAGATTTGCTTTCACTAGACTAAACTGTAAGTCCACGGCCACTTCATCCAACGCTCTTGATGTTCTTAAATCTTCCTGTTACGACTCCGTGTTGAGTGTGAATTGGCTTTATGCACAGCTTCACTACTTCCTGAACTTCAGCCAGCCCTTTGTTTCCTGTCTGTCATTATTGGACAAACTGATTAATCCAGGTGTGCCTGGCCTCAATAACAATAATCAGGCACACCTGGATTAATCAGTTTGTCCAATAATGGCAGACAGGAAACAAAGGGCTGGCTGAAGTTCAGGAAGTAGTGAAGCTGTGCATAAAGCCTATTGAAAGCGCTCCAGACGATTCAGTGCGCGAGGAACTGAACAGATCATTCAAACTGAACTGAGCGAACCGATTTAGACAGATCTGCCAACTTGTTTGATGAAGTCTTTGAACAGAATCGACTCAAGAGTGATTCATTTGTGAATGGAGCATCGCTCATGCCCATAAAAAAGACAGCGCGCTTGGAATAAACTACGCATTTAACAACATGTATTGCATTAAAATAAAGTAACGAGAGGAACGTCGCCCAACGTAGTGAAGTAAATGTAGCCGCCTACTTTGTTACTACCATAGACGGTTACTACCATAGACGGTTACTACCATAGACGGTTACTACCATAGACAGTAAACGTTAGTCTATCCACCTCTGCTGGGCGCAGTTAACGGTCACGACAATGCTCTTCTTCTGTTGTTTGTTTACACTATGTATAAAACACTGGTATCCTAGATCGCGCAGGAGGGGGTTTCATTCATGTTAGTGACACCTTGTGTAAGGAAAATACCCTGCTGCGCGATCTGTGACAGTAGGCGCGCCGTCAATTATGTCACATTGGAATTGCGCGAAAATGTAACGATATTCGAATAAGCAATTGTATGATAGAATTTCGAACGCAGTTCGACTATTCGAAGATCGCGACTCATCCCTAGTTCCTACACATAACTTTTTTTGAATTCTCTGTAGATATTTTGGACCATATTTAACATCTGATAAATGGTTTTAATTCCAACTGTTAACATGCATGTTATATTCTGACCATCTCACACAAAAAAACCTGCTTGTATGACTTTATATTGTCGAAAACAGAAAGGGGGCAATAGACTGGAAACTATTTTTTCTATATCATCTAGACCTGGAAATAAATCAAATTCCATACTTTTTCATAATGCATAGGAAACCAGTTTTTGCTGTACATTGGTTTATATAAAAGGAATTTGCTAAAGATGAAATAACAGTAGAAATGCAGACTGACCTGTGAGTCTGCCATGAGTCCTCAATAAATAAGATCTGGAGGAGCAAGTCCAGGTAAGGCCTTAACTCATAGGTGTATGAATATGCCACCTACGCAAAAAAAACATTGACGTTAATTAATATCTCCAGAAATGTAAAAAAATAAATAAATAAATAAATAAATTCAGAACGATCATCCAAACAGACATTTTGAATCTAATTGACTCAAATGACTAACAGAAGAAAAAACAGCTAAAATAACTAAGGCATGCTTTCAACACTTATCAAAACTTGAATATTAAATTGATGAACTAACTCGCAACTAATCACCACCAGCTATACCGTGCTTGTCTTTCAGAAGTTGCTCACCTGCCACAGTAGTTCACTAAGCACAGTGGAAGAAAACTGAGGGTTCTCCCAACAGCAGAATCTTAGCAGTTTGATAGTGTCCTCTGAGTTACTGCAGTCTTCGATAATCTTCTTTACATAACTGGTGCGCACAAACAAAATGTCCACCACCAGCTGCTGCAGAGGCATGATGGGAGCAGTGATGTTGGGGTCTCCATATGGGTTTGGCAGGGGAGGGTTACCTAAAAATGTCAAGATTAGGAAATGTCAGCTCATAACCTGGCTGGTGGTCTGGGCGAAAGTGGAGAAAAACATTCTTTGTGAATGCAAATATTTAAATCCGTATCAACAGATCAAACTACTCTAAACACTATGGAACAATGGCAAAACCATGTATTTGATATTTGCATGACAATAAAAATAAATAAATAAGATAATGGTGCAGATCTGTTTGACTGTAAATGCCCTCAGCTCCAAGCAATGCCAACCTGGCAGTCATGCCTGGAGATGGCTTTGTGTCAGTCAGGAAGTCCTGAGCAAGGATGAGGATCTTCATTGGGCAATGGGGACCGAAACTACATGTGAAAGCCTACAGACCATTTTGTTATCAGATTACAAACATTTGGTAGCAAGGTATAAAACTCATTACCGTTGATTGATGACTGCATACGTGATGTCACATCACAGCAGCGAACCAGCTGTGAGACAACAGTATAGAGCTTTCCCAGCTCAGCATACTGGTACTTAATTGGAGGGCCAGGACCCTCGTCCAGGGCCACAAGCATGAAGTTGGCTGGTACCCCAAGCTTCAACAGCTGCGTCTTCTCTGCCAAGCCTGAGTGAACGAAATGAAGAGTGAGACAGGACAGCACTGTAGCATGCAAGTCTGCATGGATGAAGACCGTAAGGCTGGCAATTGCTCCTTACCAAGGTTGGCATACATGACGAAAAGGTTGAAGTACTGCTGCAGATGACGGCCATGCTCAGACACTTCCCTTCTCAGCAGATTAAGTACGGCACGGAACAAGTGCTCACTTAGACTTAAATTATCACAGCCCTGAGACAAAAGGACAAAAAACGTAAATGTACAAGAACCTATGGGCCGAGTTGCCACACCAAGTTGCGAAAGTCAGGTATCCACAGATATTTTTAGATTTTCCATGAATGCACATAAGCCTGTATAGAGACTGAAATGAATGCTAACTAGACTGAAAAGATGTACCTGACTTGAAGGACCAGGTGAGGCAATCGGTGAAGGGCAGGGTCCATCTTGCAATGAGAAATGTGCAATGAATACGATGAGTTTGGAAAAAGCCCCTCGGACCTCTGCACTGGGGCACTCAAGCAGGTACTCAGAGAAGCGGTTTGGATATGCAAAGAGGACATTGTGTGCAAACCAGTAACGCACATTCTTACTATGTCGCAGCAAGATGCAAAGAGCATCATACCTGAAAAAAACAAAAAACATTGATAAACAAGGATCAACTAACTGTTGAAGAACACATGCAAATATGTGCCTGATACACACACACGCTTACCAATCGCTAGCAGGGCCAC
Organism: Rhinichthys klamathensis goyatoka; assembly: GCF_029890125.1. Lineage (NCBI taxonomy): Eukaryota > Metazoa > Chordata > Actinopteri > Cypriniformes > Leuciscidae > Rhinichthys > Rhinichthys klamathensis. The sequence continues at coordinate 1,338,074 of NW_026606867.1, forward strand.
GGACTACTTTCTTGGTATGGAATCCAGTACTGAAGAGAAATCTAGCAGCAAGCTGTATACTAATCATAGCCATTTCTTCTGCTTCAGGCAAAAGGTGGTCTTGACCTAAAAGATAAAATATTCAAATACTGATGGATAAGAGAACAAAAACCTCTGCAAAATACTGAATCTAATGCCAAATTTACACTGCAGAGAAGTGGAGGAACAAACATGCTTCTGAAAGTGGTATTTGGGTGTATTTACACAGACTGTTTAATGTTGCTAAGAGGTGATATAAGTGCATTTGCACAGTAATAACAACTATACGTCTTAGACGCTTGCATCTTTTGCAGCGACTCTTTAAAAAAAAACGCGTCTCGAGTTTTTTTCCCCCCATTCCACTGCCCGTGTCCTGCGTTTTTCAAAGCAAAAATGCATTGTGTGAATAGCCCCTAATGCATATCAGAGGACTTTTGTCCAGCACATATACCATTGTTCAAAAGTTTGGGGTCAATTAGATTTTGTTTTTCTTTTGAAAGAATTAAATTGCTCAAGTGACAGCCCTAATCCCATCTACAACAGAAGAGAACAAAGCAAGGTCGATGGCTGGATTTACCTGGCGGTGAGTTCAAGTACACACTGTTACAGGTCAGCAGTTTCCTGATGAACTGGAAGTACTCCAAGCTGTACTGCATACGGTTGTGCATAAACTGCACATTCTGTTTGCGCACACTGCGTTCGATAGCAGAGGGCATCTTCACCTGATGAGGTTTGCTGGTCACTGTGAGCTCAGTGATGTATTTAACCAGCTCACTGTCCTTGTCTAATGTGTCCATTCGCTCATAAAAGAGGATGTAGGCGTTCCACCAGCGCTTCTGCCGCCTGTAGGACATGCGTTTCATCATGTGGTCAAAAACCTCGCCCATGTACTCTCCACCAAAGCACTGGTTCTTCATCTCCTCGTCGTCATCCATCTTGCATTCGGTGACATCACCATCGTCAAACTTGTACCAACGGTTCCTTTCTCCCTCACCACCACTGCCGTTCCTCTGAATGATGTAGGAGTAATAATGACCTCCACTAGCCTGGCCTGAGTGGACCAGCACTCCCACTAAACGATAACGAGAGCTACAGGGGGGTTCCGGCTCTGACGGCTCATTCTGCTGGATCACCTGGTGCCATAAAGATTCTCCAGTTATGTAAAAAATATTCCCAAATCACATTTATTTGAATTAGACATAGCTTACAGACCAAAGAAAGACCATGTTGGTGTAATACCTGGTTTTCTGGGTGCACATCAGACCCCTCCAGCTTAGCTACTCCAGCTACTGTGTAGGGCTCCATATCTAATTCCCGTGGGAACTCAAAGTAGTCATTGAACTTAATGGCACACTCTCGTTCCCAGTCATAATCAAAGCGTTTCAGCTGGATGGCCAGCACTGGAGGAAGCTTCTTAATGAGCAAACGTTTCACTGTGTCCACCTGCCACAAAGACATCACCACCTTGAGCTTAATATGGCGTTCTCTTAAATCAACGATAAAAGACATCAAAGATAATTTAAAATGGAAAATGCACCTTCTTGTTGCACTTTTCACAGTGGTAGGCATTTGCACCCTCAAGCAAGTCTCCTTTTACATACTGCTCCATAGAATCAAGGAGATTTTGATGGTTTCTGATATCTACATTCAACGTCGTAAACGATTCCTCACATTCATATCTGAAAAGACAGTATGGAGTGTTTCATTGAGACACAAAGGATCTAGTAAGGGAAAAAACAAAGTCCTAACAAATCACAGTATTAGATTTCTGATGTACCTGTGAGGACAACCCTGACATATTTTCTGGTCAGCAAAAGAGCCACCCAGTATTTTGCTCAGCATGGCAGGGTGACCCAGTGCTTTCAAAGCCTCGTCTAAACTGTCCACCAGTGAGTTGAAAAACTCCAGAGCATCATGCTGTTCCCTCAGATTGACTGGTTCACCCCACAACCTGCAGAGAGAGGAAGAGACGAAGAGACCAGTTTAGAGAGTCGCATATTGTCCTGTAGCCTTATAAGAAAGGAAAACAGAGGGAGAACTTACCGAAACTGCTTCCAGAAACCCCTAGGCACGTAGTATTGCAATCTGGAGGCAGCCAAGTGTCCAAAAATGACCTGCAACTGCCGAAGAACCCCAATGTTGTATTCCTTCCTGTCCTCTGACTTACCGAGAGAAGGTTTGTCTTCAAACTGGTGCTGATAGCCAAACACCTCATCCCGGGGATCCACATTACTCTGCAAAATTAAAGCAAGATTTTCAGTAAATTGAAGTAACTTCCATTGCGATATGATTAAAACAGAGATCTTTTGTAAAAATGCCCTCAGCTCCAGGGAATAGCAACAGGGCATACACCCTGGAGATGGCTATATTTGTCAGTCACTTGGTACTGAGAAAGGATGATCATCATCACTGGGCAGTTCAACAATTAAACAAGTACAACGCAATTTTAATGGCATGAACATACAATAGAAACTGAAGACACAATCTCTCTTGGAGCAGTCCACAAAGTGTGCTTCTAAAACAACAAGTGCAAGAGATGTAAGCACTCTCTGGATTATTAAAGCTCACACCTGAGCTTAATTATGAGAAGTGAAATGAGAAGCCACACCCCTCCATCTGAGCTGTTCCCAAGGCAATATGAATCCCAATTTTATTCACCATGATTTGGACAGAAGTTAATGGTCCATTACACATTTCTATGGTTCAAAATTAAATGCAATGTTGTTGCAATTTTTGTTGTTCAGTGTTTATTGTCAGCTAAAACCATTAATTATATTATTGAAACTATAAGTATTAGATGTATGTTGAAATGTTGAAGTACTTTTGGGCCGCTTACACAACACCGTTTTCAACTAAAAACGTAAAACTTTTCATACTATTTGGGCTTTCATTTACACGACAACGACAAACGCACGAAAAACTACAAAAACACAATTTGGTGAAAATGGTGATGTCATGCGCATGATTATTATGCGTTCAGTCTATATGTGCGTTGTGTTTCTTTTTTCCCCATAAATCAAAACGTAAATTCATGTCCTATTTACACTTAATGTTGTCACATTTTCCTGGTAAAATAAACATTACATCAAGAAAAAAAAGATAACAAACCACATACACAACAAGGGCTATTCTGTATTATTACATTGAGAGAGTAATTAATGTTCTATTTAAGTATACATCTCATCCAGTAAGTGTTTTTAAAGCATTTTTACAATCATTCCAAAATAATAACTAAAGGCAGAAAACAAGAGTAATGTTGAGTAAACAACACAAGCATACAGTGAATCAAAAGTTATCCAGGGATAATGCAATGATGTATAGTGTGTTTAAATACATTTGTTTAGCTGACCACCATAAGTGTCCATTTGTTTATTCTGAAACCACTCAGTGCTCAAATCTTTAGCTCCGCCCACAGCACGCCTCCAGGAGCTTGACCGTTTTCGGAAAGAATCGGTACAGCTGTATGTGTCTTATAAATCTGATAAAACTAAAGACTCTTCGGAGATATGAAGGATGCAATACTATACAAGTACTCAAGATTAACATGAGATTGGCAGAAACTGTGTGTGTTATGTACTCTTTAAAAAATATGTAAAAAGCCAAGTAAAAAAGACAAAAGCACATCAAATTACTAAAAAATATTAAAAAATGTAAAAAGCCAATTCAAAATTAATAAAAAACAATGGTATATAAATAATACTAAAATAACACTGAAGCACTTTTTAATCTTCAACACTTTATATGGACCAAAAGTGAACTGAGTAAATTGCATTCACACTATCCATTGAAAGTGAATTAAAATATGTAATGGCCAAAAATATAGAATCTCTAAAATTTGAAAATCAAATGAACCTTAAACACTTTGCATCCGCACTGTGTTATTTAAGTGAACCATACTAGGACCATATCTAGAGATATTTGTTTTGCATAATAGGGGTCTATGTTTGTTCGAAGCATTCACATAAAGGCTAAAATTCTCATGAACTGAATGAACCATGTTAGGCAGTACCTCATTATCTTGCTTCTCGTCTCCAGACATATCATCATCCACATCGCTGCCAGTGCCTTCGATGGCCAGGATGCCATCCCTGATTGGGGGAATCATGTAAAGCTGCTGGATAACTGAGTTCATGTAGCAAGTCGCACCTGCATTTTTCAGACCCACAAACCCCTTGGTGGGCCGTGGGCCAACTGGTGGCAAATATTCCCATTCTGTAAGTGGTTCACAACCTGAAGATGCATAAAAAAAAAAAAAAAAGTAAATAACTGCATATATGATGAGTTGACTGCACTGTTTCTAGGAATCAGAATATGCTGCACTTCTTTCTAATATTTGCACACACACCTAAATAGTACATATCAGTTAGTGTGTCCACAATCTGCTTGAGATTTCGCACACATCCAACGGCAAGTGCAACCAGCAGTTCAAAGCCAGCAGTGATGGTGGCTGGGGTGCTACACACAGGTATGGCCTGTTCAGTGGGGAATTCTCCACTCTTCATGTATTGCAGGTACACATTAGATGCTGGGAATAGGAAGTCATCCATTAACTCCTATAAAGAGTTTGTACAAAGAAGAGGAAAATCAATTAGTTTTGACACGATGCAGCCACAAATAGGCATTTTTTTGTTTTTTTGTCATTTAAAAATGGCCAAGGAGATTACCTTGATGAGACTAGCACCTCCTTTTTCACAGCCAATGTAGAACTTCTTCTCTGGGGTCTGGAAAGCCAGTAGCTCTTTTGTGACACCAATATGACCTTCCAAAATGGTCTCCTCAACCCCAGGATCCCCAGTCCTCTTCACTTCATCCTAAAAATAAAGGGAGACAAGACTCAAAATTAACACACTAAAGTTTGCTTTTGTTTTAATTCTAAAAAGAAGTTTAAGTAAATGAACATACCCGGATTCGCTTTAACCAATCAATCTCATTGTTTAAGAGAACTTCTGCATTAGGAAGATTAATGTTGCTGTTATATGCATAGTTGAGTAAGTGCCTTAGAAGAGTGAAGTAATCAGCAGCGTGCTTTGCCCGCTCTTTTGCAGTGCTCTGGAACACAAATGGATACAGAGAACTATAAATCATGAGATGTTCTGAATTAGCAAAAAAAAGGAAACATTTTAATCTTCCAGCTTTGTCCCAGAGAAATATGAAAGACACTTACACCTAAAACTGTGAAGAGAAGGGTGATGAAGAACAGAAGAGGCCTATGGCCCATACAACATCGGGTGGCCATGAGGAAGAACTGTTCTTGGGACATTTGACGAACAGACCTAGGAGCAAACATCAGAATGTATTAGCTATGAATTTTACGAAATTGTTGATTTGTCTCTAAACCACATATCATACTTGATAAAATTACAGAAATCAGTTTCCAACTGATTTTCCAAATCCGGTTACAAAAATTTCAAAATCTTAATTTCAAGTTCATACTCTGAATTCCTCACTGAGCATTGGTGAGCTCTGTCTTTAGTTTCATAGTCAATTTTAAATTTTCAGTTAAATTTCTTGACATTATGTAAATAAGTTACTAATAAATTACACAATTAAATAAAAAATAAAGATTTAAGGATTTTACAATTCAGACACTCAATTTTAAAATAAACATTTCTGAAAGTCTAGTATAATATTTTATAAAAAATAAAATAAAGCATATTTATTTTATTTTAAAAAGTCATAAATGTCAAAAGGAACAGCATGACTGAAATGGCCCAAGCACACTACCCAATGAAAGTTTAAAAGATGTCTACGATAACTCACTTGCTCTGGCAGTGCAGCAGCAGATCTATAATGAAGGTCTGCCAGGCCTTTTCTTTGCTAAGTGCATCTAGTGCAGTGGGCATAAGAGCGAAACACAGGGTCATGACTTCCAGAGCTTCACAGCACACCTGCTCGTCTTCTGCATCCGGCTCATTGCCAGCATTGGTCTGCGGGAGATCACACATAACAGGCGTAAATATTGAGTCTGATTCTTATCAATCAATCAATCACACATAGGGGTGCTTCAATACAGATAAGAACTAGAACCTTCTCATAGATCTTGCTGATCTCCTCATTAGAACTGAAGACGTGCTGAACAGAGCCGCAGCCAGAAGCCCAGACTATCTTCTGAACTGCTCGAATGACACAGATATCTGGGATATACTTGGAGGCCTGGAAGAAGTTCTAGGTACAGGAATAGAAGGACAAACTTTGAAAACTGAGCCTGAAACATGAGGCATTTCCCTTGTAAATATCTTTTGTCACATTCAAAGAAAAGGAGAGGTTCTGACGAAACACTATGCAACCAACAATAATAGTACATCTGCTATCCTTTTGATCATAAAATACATTACAGACATTTTTGTCAAGACAGTTGAGGACATTCATTTAAATTGAATGCAAACAAACCAGTTTCTGCAGGCTAAGGTTGTGTGGAGTTGTATAACATACCTCATCCGAGATCTGCTGGGCGAGGCGGATTGCCACGTTCCGCAGCATGCATTCGGCGGAGGGGTTAGGGATATTCTGCAGGGCGTTCTGTAGCACTAGAGCCTGGTCATGTGTAGTCTGGTTGATCTATGAATGATTAAAGAAAAAGAGTTATCCTTCAGATTTCAAAAAGAAAACAAACAGAAAATAAATACTGTTCAAAAGTTTGGGTTCTGTCTTTTTTTTAAAGAAATCACTTATACTCACCAAGGCTGTATTTATTTGATCAGAAATACAGTAAAAAAAAATACTGTAAAGTATTATTATAATTTAAAATAACTTGTCTATTTTAATTTATTTTAAAATATTATTTTTTTGTAATTAGTTCTGTGATGGCAAAGCTGAATTTTAATATATATATATATATATATATATATATATATATATATATATAAACGTTGAATGGTAGTGTATATACATGAAATGTATTGTAATGTGTATTTTATAGTGAGATACCCCAATGCCAGCATCATACTGTTTCAGAGGTATAACCACAACACTACAACATTAAGTGCTTAAGTTGTAGCACGAGACTGTAGTGATATAACGGTTTAACAACCCTCTCCGTGCAAAGTTATAATCTGTGAAATACTGTTTACATGCAGCAAACTCTCCCCAACATCAGACATTTTCACATCCTAAAACAAGGACTTAATATCTCAAATCATGTTTTTTAAAGGGATCCTTCATGGCTTGCAAAATGGGCTTTAAATAAAACTTGTCTGTCTATACGGTAGAAAGGCAAAAAAAATTAAAATCAGTGCTACCTGACTAGAGAATACAGAAAAAAGGCTGGCATCTTCATGTAAACGCTTCTGGAGTCTGTGTGAGTTTTCCTCACAAGACACTGTACACCCTTGACATTTATGGAGATACGTCCAAGCCAGCCTGTTTCTAATATGATTGATAAATGTCAGGGAGGCTGAAAGGTTACAGTCTTAAACAGAAATGAAACGCTCAGTACTGAACCTATAAAATCCACTGAATCAACACCACTCAGTAGGAAACACTTTACTTACTTGCAGTGTTTGCAACAGAATTATGTTTTTGCAATAAAACACCATCCCCCCATACTTGGTCCCAACTACAAACTATGGCTGTGCCAAGTGCAAATTTCTGAGATGCAGTACTGGACAAGAGTGTAAAAAGTGACAGCAGGTTCCCTCTCTCGTGTTTTCGGCAGTTTTAAAGTCCAAATATGATATTGCAGTGTTTTTTAATTGTGTCCCTTGTAAAAAATTTCAAGATTAAAACAAGATTATAAAGTCTTTTTTTTCTGATGTTAAAGATGTTTTCTTTTCTGTAAAGTAATAGTCACTGAAGGTATTGTGCTTATACTTCTGCAACACCTTCCTTAAAAGGAACAGTTAAGAGCTCAAGCAAGGGCAACTTACAGGAGATACAGGGATAGTCCCCTCCACCACAGGCTGGCAGGCCTCCGCCACAGACTTCACATGGCCAAAGCCTACAGCTGTGAGCAGCAGTTTGGCTATTTTTAGTGCGTTGAGATAAGCTCCCCGCCGGGTCTCCATGTCAGCATTTGGCAGGAAGTTATTTCTGGTGAGCATGCTCAAAACAAGTGGCAGACCACCACTCTTCAAGAAGTTGTACTGGAAGTCACTAGCATCCTCACCCAACGTCCCACTGGCAGGCATGAGCAAGGCGTACACCACCTGAGGTACACAGAGACATTGTGCATATCAAAGACTCATGCCAAACACACAAAAAAAAGCCTTTTGGGCAGTGCTGTTATTGCAACTAATACTAAAACTATTAAATATTGTTATTGTTAATTAAAATAAAATATAAATATTATTACTTGTCTTGGCAAGTAACAGAAAAAAGATCTAAAATGACTAAAACTGAAATAAAAAAAATGAAGCTAAATATTAATATGAAAAAAATCTTTACTAATTTTATTATTTATGTTACTTTTTTCTTTTTTAGTACACTTAATGTGTATAACTGTTTGCCTGACATTTTGTTTTATTTGTATTATATGCAAACAACAACAACTTTCTATATAATATATTATTGCTATTTGAAAAATAATTGAAAAAAGCATGTATTAAAATTACTATTTTAAAGTAAACAATGAACAATTTTTATATATATATATATATATATATATATATATATTAGTGCTGGGCAACGATTAAAAAATTTAATTGCGATTAATCGCATGATTTCTTGCGATTAATCGCATTGTTACGCGCAATATTGAATAATGAATTCTAAAGTAGTGTATTGCGCACTTTTGATTTAAATGTACTGCTACAAAAGTGCAATAACATGTGGTTTTCAAAAACTTTAAACAAATAAGGTGCTTTTATACCAGCAGTATTCCCTTTACACAGTATCAATAAAATATTTCTTGTAAATCTCAACTTAAACATTAACGTAATCAAATCAAATATTTAAAATAAGCTATTTGCCACTGCCAGGGCATTAACTTTTATCTAGCTTGTTAAAAAGAGTCCAGTTTTCTTTTTTTTTCTTTTTTTCTGAACAGGTATCTTGTATCAGGGAGCAGCAGAAACAGTCTAGTCAAAGGGTCATGATCACTACTGCAGATATAAGTCGACCAACGTTACTTCTCTGATAGCAGCTTAGGTTTGGTCATGGCATGCCATGGTTTCCCACGTAAGATTACATTAAACAGAGGTAAAGCCCAATTTATACTTCTGCTCGAACTCACGCTGTAGCTGTGTAGCGCGCGTACCCTGACGTGCATCTCTCCAAAAATGTAACGTCAATTCTACGCGTACTGCAAGGGCTGTGATGGCTAGAACCGCTCCCCGGGTTTCACACTCTCCCTCTGCATGTGTAATTGCGCGTCAACGCGGACAACGACGCAGATTTATAAATGAAAACCAACTATTTAGTCTATAGCGTAGAGGCTCCGGTGTACGTCTGACGCAGAAGTATAAATCAGCCTAGAGTGAGGTGAAGTGGTCGAGCACTGGTGCAGCGACAAGCGGGTGCGTTCCTGTGAAACTGTTGCGGTCATGCTCGGCTCACGCACGCGCCCGCGCGTTGCCGAAGTTGAATTGACTAACTTTTTGTACACGACGCGCAGCACAAATCATTGGAAGAAAGACTGATCCTTGGCTCGCTGTTTGTGAATTTCCAGAATCTAAATAGTTATCAGGACATCAACAGGAGGGAATTCACATGGCAGAGCATCCCCGCTAAACTAAACGCAGGCCTATCAGGTAAAGTTATGTATAATTTTAATTTAAGTTAAAAAGGCTACAGCTGCGTAGCGCACAGAAGCCGTTGCCATGGTTACTATCCATAGAGCGCCTGTCATTCACTCGCGGAGCGCTGTCTCCCTTTCTGTTCACCTGAGAGAACCTGCCAAAGCCTCTCCACTGCTTGTTTGGGTGGGTTATTTGCTGGCTGACCAACATCCCACCCCTCCTGTGATCATGGTTTGACTGTAGGCCTATGTGTATTCAGAGCCAGTGAGCAACGGACTTTCAAAATAATAATAATAAAAAAAAACTGCGTTAACGCGCGATAAAAAAATTGTCGGCATTAATTAATAAATGCGTTAACGCGATAATAACGCGTTAACTTGCCCAGCACTAATATATATATATATATATATATATATATATTCAAAATATTATTAAATACTATAATGGTATACATTATATTAAAATAACCTTGGTAATGTGGTACACATAACCAGGTGTGTCTATAAATGGCTAGTTTCATAAAATATTAGCCGCTTTTCTACCATCGGTGCCAAACCGTTCTAGGTGTTTAACCGTTCCATTCCTTGCCGATCTGGCCCAGCCGGTACGGATCTGGTTTCATTTTCCACTGTGGCAGTCATTGCCTTAGCAACACAACAGTCTACAGACGTATGACATGTAAATAGCAACTGCATTACAAAGGATATTTCTTTAAAAATTTTTATTAACATGCGTTTACTTCGCTAAAATACCACGCTTCGTCAGCTACAGAGGTAGCCAGGCAACAGACGTAGCCAGGCAACAGACAAGTGACCAATCCTGAGTGGCTGCATAACTACACACATTCTACAGGAGAATTCCGGGCCGAGAACGGTTTGTAAACGTGCTTTGCCGAACCAAGCTCAAGTGAAAATATATCTGGAACCGTTCCTTGCAGTTCTTAGAACTGTTCGGCCCGATGGTGGAAAAGCAGCTATTGTCACATTGAACAAACCTCAATCAAGTAAAGCACTTGAGATGGTGACGGCCCAAAGAAACGAGAGTCCAATGTGGGGCTAAGGCTGTTTTCGCCAAGTTTGGCGTGATCCAGACAAATGGCTCGCAGACTTTCCACTGTGGTGTTATCTGGAAAGCAGAAAGTGTAATGAATAGAGACAGCAGATTGGTACAGCTAGTTATCTCAAACATGCATCTAATGAAGCATATAGAGCACCTGGAGGCATGAGCTTCATTAGAACACGAGCTCCATCCCGTAGGAGAGGCATGTTGAGATTACAGCCCAGGTCTGCAACTTGCCAGAGGAAAGAGATGTAGCGCAGGTGCAGCGACATTATCTGAGACAAGAAGAATGAGAGGTTACACTTAAAACTGCCCAACACAAAACAATAAAGGTAGTTATAATAAATGCAGTGATAAATGTAATACCATTTCTGCAACACTTCCAATACACATTACATGGACAATCACCAGGAGCAATGTTGTCAAGTGCCTTTCTCAAGGGCATAGCAAAGGGATGTTTATCTTACAATACACACTTTAATATAATGCATAATAGAATAAATGATGACCAGGGGAGAAGGGATCTGCAACACTGGTGCTGGGTTAGGCTTGACCAACATTCAATGCTTCAAAATGGCTTAAAAGGGTCATTTTTTCCAATTACATTAAAGCTGCAGTCCGCAGTTTTTCCTCTTTGTCACCATCTCTGTTCGAAATCTGCAATTGCAGTCATTCGCGGCATTATCAACTTTACGCGAGTTGTACTTCAACACCCACGACACAGCACGGATGAACACAATGTTTGAGGAGACTGTGAGGCTGTCAGTCACCACGCCGGTGTGGATACTGTCATTCAGAAGCACAGATTATTATTTTTTGGAAGTATGACCAACATAAGAATTTTCACCGGAAAATGTCATCTGAACTAGTAAGAAACATCCACTTTTGTTCTGGTTCTGACATTGCAGTAAATCGCGCTGATTAAATCTAACAATCGCTTATAAGTTATCATATCACGCAAAACAGTGCAAATTATACTTTGTTCTCAAATTGTTAATGTTAACAACGTCAGCATTGCGAGCGTGACTACATGTAATGTCCTTCCGATATTATCCTTGTTTTCGCATGGGCCGGTTGCAGTCTCTTTTTTTCTGTAGCCACTCCGAAGTCCAAACGAAGTCTTTTGCATTTTACAGCGGGTGAATCTGCAGTTGTCACTGGTGATTGTCGTTTGAACCTTTCTGGATCCGCCATCAAATTGATAAGTTTAATTATATCAAGTGCAGTGAGAAAAGGCTATAAATCTCCACCTCCAGCATCCTCACACGCAATATAGCTTATACTAGCCGAGACTCCTTCTTTATGTGTACAGATGTGACGTAATGACGCAAAGACATGCTCGAATCTCCCGCGGAAATCCACCAGTACCACTGGAATTAAAAACATTATTACAAGCTTTCCGTTTTGAATTGAGCTAAGGCAAGCAGATAGTTTTGAACACTGGCTGGTTATGTATTTTCTCAAATATGTATTTTGGATAATTTAAAACCCAAAAAAAGCTACAGACTGCAGCTTTAATCATAATCAAACAGCCACTGTTGCCAAATAGATTCAAAACGTTAAAAGTAAAAAGTAGAACACAAAAATAATCAAGTAACTGAGCTGAATTTTGGATTCTGGCATATGTGCCTCTAAGGTCCGAAGCTGCAGGACAATGTACATCTTGTCTACCGACAATCTTTTTGATCAGAACAAATCAAACAAAAAAGCACCTTCCCAGTTATCATGTGAATTGCATATATATATATATATATATATATATATATATATATATATATATTTTTTTTTTTTTATAACCTATGACTGTCAAAGACAACTTGATGCTTTGGATGATAAAATGTGTTAGGAGGAAGCGCATTCCATTTTTCACCATGTCAGTAACCTAGTAATTTAAGTCACTGCGCTCCCCTTTCAATGTGTAAACATTACCCTAACAACAACAGACAATTTGGCTCAATTATGAGCCTGAACGGCATGATGCTCACCACGCCAGGAAGACAGCTCTCCACTTCAGGGTTTGGCCCATCACTATAGTGATTTCCATGGTTCCCAGGGGAGCCAGTGGAGGAGTCTGAGGAGCTGTCTGGACTGGAAGGCATATTGGCGCTGACCTGGGTGAGCTTGGCTGTAATGAGCTGGAAGAGAGGGAATGAAAAAGTACTCTTGTAAAATATAACAACAGATCATGTTCACACATGCAATTAAATTTAAGGCAACGGTTATATGTGTGAAATTCCTTATTGTGTAAATTGAGAAAAACAGCCAAGCAAATGCCTACAGTTTTGTCTTTGAGGTTTAGCTGCCCAATTAGCTTCCTGTCATCTGCTGGGTCTATGATCTCTCCCCCGATGAAAAGTTCAATCTTGGTGTGCGTGCTGTTCGCCTTTATTCGGTTCAGAATGCAGCGTCGCACAGAACCAATTGTGTCATTGGTATGCGACCAAATATCCAGATCATCAACTTGTCGGCCTTGATTTGGGAAACGCACAACTAGTGTAATATGCTTTCCTCTGAAAGCCCTTAAAGGAAAAGAAGAGTTTGAGAGAGTTTGTTAGAATCTAGTCATGACAGCTAAGCAAAAATAACAATTTAAACTTCATTTATGACAGGGTTTAATGAGTCTACCTAGACATGGGCAGGATGGTCCTCTCCTCATGGTAGTCACTGTCACATTCGGTTATATACTCCCTGAGCACAGTCAGTACTCTCACCATGCGGATGGCCTCCTGTCTGGCACAGTTAATGCTGTCTTTATCTCCGTCCAGCACACACAGGGTGTCATAGGATGCTTTGAGCCGGTCAAAGCAAGACTGAATAAAATCCTCATGGATCTCTACCTGCAAACAGTCATGTGACACATTTTAAAAACACGCTCAAGAGAAACAACATTTATTACACCAAGTGATATGCATCTCCACTAAACTATTACCTGATTGGCTTGTAATTTTGGTCCAAGGTTTGTATAAATCTCTTTAAGCAAGTCAATTGCTCGGCTAGCAATATCATCACTTCCTTGAATCACAACCTATCAATAAAAAAAAGGGAGACGAGAGATGGTTTGAGCTCAGACAGACATTTAGTATTTGGCTAAATTTCATTTAGCTTTAAAACACTAGCAAAATTAGCATTGTTCCCCTGTTGACATTACATTAAAATATACAATTCTGATACATATTGTTCATATTATTGAACATATTATTGAAACCCAGATGTTTCACTTAAGGGCTTTTTTCCAACTTTGCTTCTTGCCATTTACAATACAGTGACAAATTTCAAAATGACCAAAATAACCAAGAGACTAAAGATGAAGACATTATAGGCAGGTAATATCCCAGAACAAGCAGCTCTGAACATACCCATGAAGATCCAACAGCTTACCCTCCACAGGTAATCCAGCCCTATCAGCTCCAAGTCATCCATCATGTACGCCCGGCGTTTTGCCACTAGTTTGCCCTCCCTGCAGTTGACTGCCTTGAAGAATCGTTCAAAGCATTTCATCCCGTTCTCTGTCAGCAGTGAAGGGTCGAGCTGCAGCACATTGTTCTCAAAGAAGTCCTTGTTGATGTCGGGGTCAAGGTCGGGCTCATCCCCCATGAGTTTGGAGTACCATTTGAAGCAGGCCTCCCGATCACACAAGAACACCGCATTCTCTGCCAGGCACTTCCAGATCTGCTTAGCCTGAGGTGCGCAGAGCCAGAGCTGCCCATCTTTTAGTAAAAACCTGAAGGATGAGGGTATTTAGTGATTTGTTAAGAGTCTTTAGAGAGTCTAAGAACTGTCCGTTTTCATAGTAGACCTTTTGGTGCAGACCAAATTCATTTGATGACAAAGTTTGATTGGTGTGAAATCAGTTTTCCTGAACTCAGGTGCACACCAAGAAACTGTCTGTTCCTTGGTGTACAAAAATACTGACATTTATGACAAATAATTTGATTTTTATAATACAATAGCCTAGTACACAAAGTACATTTCTGTGTGCATTTAGTTTTGGTAATTAAATCAAAGGGAAGAAAAAAACAAGTAAAAATGTGAAGTGAAAAATACTTTCCATTTCTGGCACCTTCATTACCTAGCTACAGTGATAAACAGTTTATTCTAGTACACACTGTGATACTCAGGTTCATGAGAAAATGAGTAACGCTTTGAGTCCAATAATAATGTGAAAAGAGAAAGGGATGTAATTGAATATGGGTTCTGCAATCTATACAGCATATAGAAAGGCTGCTTGTGAAGTATAAATACCTCAAGAAATTAAGCCGTTCCTGGACCTCCTGTACATGACTATACCGACTTCCTGGCCTAACCGTCTGAGGATCAAAGTCTGTGTGCTCTGATAAAACATAGAAAAGAAGTTAGCATCAACAAATGTTTAACATCGTGGGCATAAACCTGAACAAAAAACAAATGTTTTAATGAATAAATTATGAATAGGTATGTGCAAAAAACAACAACAACAACAACATTGTCAAGACTCACAAACCTTTCGAGAACTGCCTCATATTCTCCATGTATGCAGACAGGTTCTCTGCTACAAGAGTGACCAGTGCATGGTTGTGCTGCAGTTGGTTGATTAAGTCATGTCGATAGAAGACATGTGGGCTCCGCTGCGTTTGACTGTAAAGAAAGAAAAACGCATTAAACATAACTGAATTAAATTTCCTTCCATTAATTATTTTTAATATGTCCATTATATTGCAATTTCTTCATCTAAATCGTATGACAATGGGCTTTTTAGGTATTTAGAAACAGACTATTTCCTTGTCCCTAATTGAAAGCTTAAATTTACATAAGAGAAGCAATATCCCGAGACATCAAAGCAAAGGCAGAAAAATAATTTGTCGTCATATAAAACTCATTGCATAAGGTGTTGGAAAGTATTGGAAAGTGTGAGTTCAGCCTTCCTCTGCAATTTTATTTTTCTCCAACGGACTCACATGTTTAAAGCATCCCAAAGGAAGAGTGCACTAGATCCGAACCTTGTCCATATACCAAGAGTATGCATTTGTAAGTTTATGAAATGTAACCCACAGCAGCACTCTTACTGTAAGAAGCTTTATACACATGAATCTTGTCCATGGACACTGATTGGTGATTTGATTAGATGGTGCAGGAGACACCAAGCAAATTACTCATTTACTGAAATTCAAAAGCAAACTTAAGCTTTAAAATTAGTTAGAATAATAATAATAATAATGATAATATTTCCCAAAATTAACTGTCCACTTACCCCTCTAAGCTCTTTAGTAAGTTAATAGGTATTTTCTTTCTGAAAAACAACAGGGATGTGTACGATACATTTGCTACATTTACATGCTCTTCCTAAAATGTGTGGTTGAATTTCATGAAAATACTCCTTGAATATGAGCAAATAACACCAAAAATATCTTTGTCCACTTATTTTTTTGCACTAAAACAAGTATCAATGCTATTGATGGTTAAAGTTGGTTGAGACCAATTGTATTACCTTAAATTCTGGGGGGCTTCTCCAAAGAGGCTACAGATCTCCCGTATTTGCTTCAGTGCAGGAATCACCCATTTGTCATTAGTTCTTAATTCTTCTATGAATCGGTCTATCCACTGCATCTTCTGTGTGTCCCTGTCCTACAGCAGAAGAAAAGCACTGTTTTTAATTTAACATTCTCAACCGTTTACTCACCCTCACGTTGTTCCAAATGACTAAAACATCATATAACAATGAATTGTTTTGGTTATAATGGAAGAAAAATGAAGTAATTTTTCCGTATTTATCCAAGGTTGATCACGGTACCTGGGAGCAGCTATAGTCCAAAATCTTGATATGAGCACTAAGGGCCTGGTCCATGATATCCACAGGAACATCATCACTATGGGCCAAATTCCACAGCAGATTGAGCACTTTGTGAGCCATCACACCATCCTTGTCATCCTCTGCCAGCCGACGAATCAATTCCAGTAACTTCTCTCTCTGCTTTTTACTTGCATTAGTCCAGCTCTCCTATAAACCATAAAATGACTCCTTTGAGGACAGAGATTCTGTAATCTGTGGAAATGCTAGCAAGGCACACATAGACATGCTGAGTCCTAATGAAAAGTCTACGTATGACCAACGTATGGTCTCTACATTAATAAAAAAACAAAATGTATGTATAAAACTGCAATCGCCAGTTCATTAAATAACCTTGAAGCAGTCGAAGAGATGGTCCAGCTGTTCAGGTGAGAAATCCCACGCCAGCTTTGCAAGGAGATCATGAACATTCTTGACAATAGCCTCATGTTTCCCAGCCTGAGGATATAAATACCATTTTTACAATCACAGAAAGCCTCTTTGAATGACAGTTTGCCTAATAAATCTTTACTAATAAAAGCATACATTTTAGAACAACTGCCAAACGTAACGCGTTAACAAATATATAATTTCATTATATTTACAGGTTAAATGTTTTGTTTTGATTGGTAATATTGTAGACATTGAATGGCTATGTATGAATGTCATCAATGTTCTTAAAGGTACTTAATGCATTAAAATTGGAAACAATGAGTTAAAGGGATTTTTTAATATAATTAAAAGCAAATTTAAGAAGAATGTAAGAATGCCATAATTTTAAACAATTATACAATATCATAAAATATACATTAATCACACAGGAAATTGAGATTGTCTCTCACCTGAGCGGCCCAGATGTTGTCCAGGTCCTGAAGCGTTAGGGCCTTTTCTTTGATGACGAATCGAAGGATCTTCTCCAGTTTCTCCACATACTGTGGCTGATGAAGGCTGTCTCGCAGCACAATAGACAAAATGTTGTTCTGCTGAATCCATTCCTGTGAGAAATAAATACATGTTCATCTAATGTAAAGATACAGATTTGAACCAAAAATGTATTTCAACTGCCTTAAAAGACCTTTATATATCTTAATGACAAGTTTCGTTTGCTCAGTATATTCAATGATAATGACCAAATAATTTGCCTGACAAAGCTCATAACATTCTCCGGTTCAATTGTTAAGTACTGCAGCAAGACTTACTGCCATGCGCTCTGCTGTCAGCCATTCCTCTTCTTCAGGATTGCCATGACGATGCGTGTAGTAGGAAACACTTGAAATCACCTTGTTTACTTCATTTAGTGCATTCATTTTGCCATTAAAAGAAGAAATCTGCAATAACCTGTAACACAAAAGGTCAATGATTAAGAACAACCATTTAACGTACTCCCTAAACTGAAACTGGTTTAAGCCAATGTTCAGCTCACCTAAGAATCATTTTTAACCTAAATATCTCTAAATTCTTCACGGTTTCCTCTTGTCCTGGTACTCGAGAAGCCAGGTTCTTCAAAGATTTGATTATCATAGACAGGGCATCGTTTTTGGCTTCGTTCTTTGCTTCCTTTTTCAATTCCTCATCCGTGAGGTTTTCAAGAAACTGGGGAACCATTTCTATGATGGAAAGGAAGTACTTCTTCACTGTGTGCAAAGTGAGAAACTCATAGCACTGTCCAAAAGGCCTGCAAAAAAATAATAAAAAAAAAATAATTAATTAATTAATCAAACCTTACAAAAATAAATTCCAGCTTTCAAGCAAACTTGTCCAATATGTTTGATAGTTCTTACTTAATGAGTGCAGCAATAATCTGAACATTCAGAGCTTGGCCGCTCATGAATCGATCATGCAGAATTTGAAACCCGTTTAAGGTGCCGAATTTGTTTATTAAATCCACCAACCAGCCCTGCAGGAAACAAATAAACAGGAAGTTGTCATTGAATAGACCAATACAGGATAAAATATTTCAAATTAAAGCTAAAGACAGATTCATAAACAGGTAGCTGATGCTTAAAATGTCCATCAAATTAAAATACATGTTAAAAATGTATAGGAATGCATAAGAAAAAAAGGGTATATTTCAGGTGCTGTGTGAATAGTCTCCATTTCTTTTTAAGTTTAACCATTTCAAAAAACTAATTCAATAATTCATAAATTGAGAGTTTCATAAAGGTCCAAAAGATTAATCTTAAATTTCTCCAGTGGCACAAACACCCTCTCACCTTGGGAGAGCGAGGGTCAGGTGGACGGGCAAACAGCTCATCCTCAGCTAGCTGAACCCCAGCAGGCACCGTCTCAGAGGGCCGGGTACCATTGTAGATGTGGAACTTACAGTGGGGGTTGGTGGCCATTGCCAAGAGTTCTAGCAGAGGGAACCAGTCCTGAGATAGCTTGGTCACACACAGCTCCACCAGTCGGTGGGCGTTATTAATGATGCACCGCTGTCGAGAGAATGAGACAGAACATACAATTTTAGTTAGACCAGAAACGTACCCCTAGAAGTGTTGAGTATCATGTTCTGGCTTTAAAATACACTAAAATGCCAATGTAGTTGAAGCACTTTGATTTACAGCGAGTAGGAAGTCTTTAAATGCAAAAACATGATCTATATTTGCAGTGCCATTGAGGCTGATCCTAGAGCAGCCATTAAGGAGCTAAAACAAGCCTTATACGAGAGCGATGACTCAGAGCTGTGTCCTAATACTGCCTCTGTTTTACTGAAAGGAGCTCTTTGATCAAAGCTTTGGCATTTCAATCAAACAGCCAAATAAGATGAAGGCAACCAAAATAACATTATGTTTCTTCACAGCCACCCAAAAAAGTAATCAATTCTTGAGAGGACAGACCTGACAGCAAAATGGTTAGTAAAACCCTTTAATGTGGAAACAAAAAGACGAAATGTGTTTCTGAAATGGGAGGCATGATTAAAATGCCACCATCAAGCAGGTTGCAGGACTTACATGGATCTCAAATTTCCATCCACTAACAGCCTCATCTGTCAGTATTTTCGTAAAGGATATTGTCAAGCCATCTCTGAAAAATCTCTGGCATGCTTCACACTTGACATCAAGTCCTGGAGATAGAAATGAAAGAAAAACCTATCAGAGGCTGACATTTAATGAGGCTGAATAATTCCTTTGAGAGCAAAAGTGAAAGCTTAAGATAATGCAGATAAAGGTAATACAGCTTCTGCTACGGAGTAGCAAATAAAACTAATGAATAAAGAAAGAATATCAAATGACAAACAAGAGCTAAAAATAAAGCATTACCTTTTTTACAAAGATCTATAGCAGCTTCAAGAAGAACTTCTAATTCACCCTTTGGCAAAACTGGAACGACCCAGCGAGGTCTGTACATAAAAAACAACAACAGCATAATTAGTCTACTTAATACATAACCGATAAGACACAGATGTGCAATCTCCCTATCAATGGATAATAGCAGAAATAAATATACTTCATATCAACATCCTTATCGCTCATCTCCACCAGTGCTCCTGATTCAATTATACACACAATTTGACCAACTGTAGAATAAAAGGCCAAACCTGTTGATCATATCATCCAGCTTGGCCAGTTCAGTGTGAGGGAAAGCTGGCTCCTCCTCCTCCAGGGGAGTGGGACAGTCCCCCTGACCCTGCTCATCTGGAGGGCTCACTGGGGAGTTCTCGTTGGATGAGTTGGGAGAGGATGTCTGCAATGCAAACAGTTTAGAGGTTGAGGAAGTGCACGACTCAGATACAAAGATAACATTCTGGGTCATTACTACAAACTTGGAGAGCACTATTAAGTGGCCTCATTAAACAAAGTTTGCCACACAGGCTGTAAAAGATGACGCGAAACTATGCTCGTAACACTCGTTTTCTGTAATGCTTTGCATTTACCAGTATAACCATGTAGGGTGGTTGATTTTATCCACTTGGATTTGATTGAACCATTAATTGTATGCAATGAAATTATAGGGTTTGCCCCAAATATACACTACTGTTCAAAAGTTTGGGATTAGCATGATTTTAAATTAATACTAATTTATTCATCTTGCAAAGATGCATTAAATTGATTAAAAGTGACAGTCAAGCCTATTTCATATTTCAAAACTTTCTATTCTGCAAAAGTATCCTGAAAAAAAACCAAAATCAGCATATTAGAATGATTTCTGAAGGATCGTGTGACACTGAAGACTGAAGTATAAGTCAAAGACTTCCCTTGTTTCATTACTGGATGAAGCAGTGTTTTTGAATAAATCTCTTAAATGAATGATTAAATAACAAACCAATTTAAGTCACTTGTCGCTACCTAATGGTGTTACAGTGTAATTTATACAATATTACAATCTGTATTTGAAATGTCAAGTTCCTTTCAAAAAAATTATTGATAGCTAACATAGATATCGGTGTTTATATCAAACTAAAAACTTTTAATTATTGTAACAGAAATAATGATAATGTGTGGGTGAAAAGACCTGTATTTATACATGATAACTGCTTTCTCAGTAAGTGACGGCGCAAACGTAGATTTGAATGTTCCAGTGTGACTTTGTCCAAGGTTTAATAGACAGCCGAATCGTTGTCATTTAGCAATAAGATCGTGTGGGTTTTTTAATCGTGATTGCAATCTTTTAACGATTAATCATGCAGCTCTAAATAGCATAAAGACTATGCATGGCAAATAAATGATGGTAAATGGTAAATAAATGAAACATAAGGGGAAGACAAATTTCATAAATAATTTACTTAGAGAAAAATAACAATTTACCATTTTTTGGTATTTTGAGATTTAAAAGATTTCCTTTTAACACTTTGTGGTTTAATTGAAAGTAAAAAAAAAACGAAAACCACACTCTTCCCGGCGCCATGGCCGGGCATTGGGGGGCCTGGCCCACCCTGTGAGTCACTAGTGCCCGCCCTGGACGAGCCTGTCTCCCTTCACCAACTCCACGTCCTTGCTTGTCTGCACAATGTTTTTTCTTAATCAATAGGCTACTGTTTTCAAAAGTTATCGTTTTGTATATACATAACTCATGAATGAAAATCAAACGGATTTGATTGGTTTGTCGATAATGAGCAGGAATGCAGGTGATAAGCGGTCTTATTTAGAGAGTCATTGAGTCATTCATTCAAACTGCTGATTCATTAAGAATGAGGCAGTTGTTTATGAATGGGTCATTGAATCTTTGGCTCAACCGATTCGTTCAAAACGCTGAATCATTCAGTAATGAAAACACGGTTGAGTGTTGCGGTGAGACAAGATGGTTCTGCTGTGATCTGTGCTGTGTTTGGATTGGAACTATTTTCGCTGCTAAAATGGAACAAAAACAGTCAATATTTAGTCTAAAATGTAAGTGACTTAATATTAATTACTTGTTATTGAACTGTCAAATGAAATCAGTCACATTTTCAATCATGATGGTATTCAGCACTCGTGGTCGTGTGATTAACTATCATATGTTTTAAATATAAACTGAATTTTTACCACAATATGTTAACAGTTTCTTTTTGCGCGTTGCGCTCATTTGTTTCGATTTCTCCTCGAGAGGCTGCGCGAGCCTCAACATTGCAACCTTGTTACCGTTAGTACATTATTATGCACTATCGATCATTATCATTGTATCATAAATGTTCATAATCGATTAATGTTATTATGCAATGAGGTTGACCTCATTTGTGCCTCCATGAAAAAATGTAGGGTCTGCACCTTAATGATTCAGGTGTCTTATAAGCAAGCATAAAGTATGTTTCCATGCGAGGGATTAAAAGAATGAAAGCGATCGTAAGGAAGATAAAGCAGCTTTAAGATGCTCAGAGTTTCCTGTGCTGTGTCAATGGATGCATGTGGGCTGGAGCTCTGCATGTAGAGCTGAATGGAGCCTGCGGAACTTGGGAAATGTGGGGGTGTGCTGGAAAAGGCTCCTTCTGCTTGGCTGACCTACATAGCCAGTTTGCTTCTCATGTCTAGGCACTACACATTTCTAACCAACTGGTGTGCTTTTCTCTGCCAGGCGTCTCATCCTCATTGATTCCTGCCTTTTAACATGCATTCGTTGAGCACAGGTGTAATAGATAACACTGCTGCAGTCTATCCCTGGAGAATGTAACAATTGCCCTCTGCAACAAAATCAAAGGGAGCCTCTCGCCTTTTCTTTGGTCATAATGCTGGGGTTTCAGTTTTTTGACCACAAATGCATTAAACCATTGTTAAAGCGTTATTCAATCGAAAACACAATAAAGACAGTGATGCCCTTGCTTCCAAAAGCTCAATAAGACATAGGCTATATACATCTCAGAAGAAACTCAATTTTTTCCATCTTCTGAAACTAAATTAAGATATTCTCTAATAATTTTGTTCCATCCATTAAAGGTCCACACAAACCAAATTTAAGCTTCAAAAAGTTCATATAGACATAAATATGAACCGAGCAGTTTAATCCAAGTCTTCTGTGACATGATCACTTCATATGATAAACAGATTTAATGTAAGCTTTTATAGTAAATTTTACATATAAACATTGATCAATGCACATGCATTAAAGGATTAGTTCACCTCAAAATGAAAATTTCCTGATAATTTACTCACCCCAATGCCATCCAAGATGTTCATGTCCTTCTTTCTTCAGTGGAAAAGAAATTAAGTTTTTTGAGGAAAACATTTCAGGATTTTTCTCCACACAATGGACTTCAATTGCAACCAACATGTTTAAGTCCAAATCAATGCCGCTTCAAAGGGCTCTGCACGATCCCAGCTGAGGAATAGGGTGTTATCTAGCGAAACGATCGGTCATTTAAAAAATATATATATATATTTTTTACAAATAAATTAAAACAATTGTCAGACGATTTTGAAGTTGAAGTTGGAAGAGAAAACAGGAGAAAATGAGATGGAATTTTTCACCCTTCCCTGCCTTTTTGAACCGGAGTACACAGACAAATAACTTAGATAGATGACGTGACGCGTGACGTTTCCAACGTGATGTCGTAATCCCGGGCGCGTCGCAGACCAGCACAAGACGAACATTTGTGGTTAAAAAGTATATAAATGTTTTGTTTTTTTTAGAAAATGACCGATCGTTTCGCTAGATAAGACCCTATTCCTCAGCTGGGATCGTGCAGAGCCCTTTGAAGCACTTCATAGCCCTTTGAAACTGCATTGATTTGGACTTCAACATGTGTCCATTGTGTGGAGAAAAATCCTGAAATGTTTTCCTCAAAAAACTTAATTTCTTTTCCACTGAAGAAAGAAAGGCATGACCATCTTGGATGGCATTTGGGTGAGTAAATTATCAGGAAATTTTCATTTTGAGGTGAACTAATCCTTTAAGCACATAAAATATGGTAAAATGAAGCTGAAACATACTTGCTGACGTACAAGAACCAATAAAGTTTCTTCTTGCATCAAGCATGCAAGGTTAAGTTTCTGTTTACCATATTTGATGATGAAAATTTATAAGAGAATATTAAAAATATCTAAATTTTTAGGTGAACAATGATCTTTATAAGGTCTCACTAAGAAACACTTGACTATCTGCATAAAGTATATAGTCAACTTTACAGGTTTTTCTGTACTCCCCCACTTAGAAAGGAACAACCTGAGATTCATCCAAAACTATACGCAAACTGTGGTCATGCATTGTGACATTTAGAGGCAAGTAAACCTAAAATCAATTATAATAACAGGCTGATGAGCAATTAAGTAATTCAAATAATGATGCAGCAGAACACTGTGGATTATTGTACCAACAATGCTAAAAAAAAAAAACATGGAAATTATGTACACACTATGTGATCAAAAAAGTCTGACCACCCAAAAAAGTACTGTTATATCACAGACATTCCTAGAAATTTTTTTTTTTTGGTGTTTTCTAAGTTGTGTACAAGATTAATATTTATAAAATACTGGAAATGTTTTTTTTAAAAATCAATTATTACAAACAATTCAGAGATAAGCTCATGTTTATCTCTTTAATGCAGAAGGCACATATATTAAAGAAGAAACATTGTGATCTGATACAGGAGGCGCTTTTTTGGATCGTCCGACCGTTACCTAATAAGTTTTCCCTCTGTTGACATCTGTTCCTTTCAGGGCAGAGCACAATTACAGAAACACATTTGCATCCATGTCAGCAAATGTTTTTTTTTTCTTCTTTGGAACTAAGTCAACTGTCAAACCGGATCAAATGTGGTTTGAAGAATGTAACGCAGCACAACCCAGGGACTGCAAACCTTATCGATGAAATATAAATTATTTTCAGTGACAGTTTTACTTGAGTAACAGCAAAAGGCAGATGTCTTCCAACAGCGATCGAATGGAAAGGGGGAATTCCAAATGGAGCACTGACCTGGTTCTGGGGCAGGGGTGGCTGGGACTGGCCATCCGGAGCCTGGCCCTGACCGTCATTCCCTCCCACAGGGGAGCCACGGGTCGTGGCCGTCATACTCGACACGGGGCAGATCTTTGCAATCTTGTCTGCTTATGTCGCTGGCACACCAGAAGAAATCAGTTTCTCCTCAGGAGCGATGGAGAACCGGCACACTTCTGAAAGTGAAAGCACCACCTGGGGGACTGGATATGTTGCAGAGACCATTGCATAACCTGAAAAATAACAAAGATACTAACATCAATCTTTAAAAGGAGTTCTCACACCTTTTGACAAATGAATTCACATGACCTGCCAGTAATTCATGATTACTGGATACAGAATTTTTAAAATAATTTTATAGATTGTGCTTACAAAGAGCTCATGCAGTATTTTAGAGCTGAGCATAACTATAATTTATTTTTAAATTAAGATTGTATTAATTTTCATTCTATGTCCAGGCTTAGACCTCAAGCGCTCTTATGATAAAATCAATGTGAATTAACTTCCTTTTCTGACACATTTCTGAGTGGCAGAAAAAAATAGGGAGGGACTTCATTTTCTCTATCAGGAATTGGATTGTGAAAAGTAGGTGTTGCATTTCAGAACGGAGCTAGACCAAAGGTGAGATAACTATAACAATGTCTGCATTACTCATATTACATCACAGTAAGGCCTATTTGACATAAGCCAAAAAGTAAAAGGAAGAGCAGATTTTTAAATTATCTAAATCACCAAGACCTTTTTTTCTTTGGAACAGATATATCTTGTACAAGACCAGGTATGTGCACTAACAAAGTAAACATGGTGTTTTTTTTTTAATTCAAGCAAACGCTTAGACTAAATTTACAAAGCTCTTTATAATGGCAACCTGTTTAGACACATTTGTATAAATGTTGTATAGTTACAAATCTATATGCAAAATACTTTACATTTCATATTCAGAGTTGGGAATTTTAAATACATGAGGTCAGGAATTGGATACTTGTTATACAATTTAGATTTCTCTTATCGACTCCTTTGTGTGGACTCTGCGGTTTTCTGTGCTGCGCACACATCCAAAGCGTGTGCACAGAAAGCCGCCTCTCATACTGAATAATGCGCGATACTGAACCAAGTTCTCTTCCGCGTCTTTTTGCACGAATGTGTGTATTTTGAATGGACAAATAACTAAATGCGAACTAAATGAATGCTCTGCTAGTTAACTGGAGATACCCGCAAATTACGCCTATGAACGACTTCACTGGATCTAAACAAATCAATCTAACCATAGATGTTACCAGTAGCGGTGGCTTTTTAAAATCTATTTAAAATTATTTCGCAAGGGTTCTATGACATTAGTATATTTTTAGGAAGTTCAATGTGCAGAGTCGAGTTCACATTTCAACTGACAGCCTGGTAGCTGAAGTAGTCCTTAAACCACATTTAGCATAATTGTTTGTTTGATCTGACTACAGCACTTTAAAGCTAAATGTAAAAGCTTTTTATTTAAGTTTTATTTTAAACTTGAATTAAATGTATTTGAAAGCTGGCCAAAGCTTGGCACTTTGCACTTTTTAGTTGCAAAAGTTTTTATTTTTGTATGAAGACAAAGTAATATCAAACTACATTTAATTTGTTGTGTTTTTTTTTTCTTTTAAATTGTGTCAACTGCAATCAATCACATAGGAAAAAGTCAACTACATTTATATACTGTGAATCGTTTTTTGAATCGAGAATCGTTTTTGAATCGAAAATCGATTTTGAATCGAATCTTGAGACAAAAAATCGGTATCGAATCGTGACATTTTCTGAATCGTGCACCCCTAGTTTCAACACAGACCCGCCCAGAGCGAGCTGTCTTCATAGTCCGTCATTGTTGATACGCTGGAGCAGAATGGCATCTAAGCGATTGTGGTGTTCTGTTCTTGGGTGTAATAACGAACACAGCAGTCATTTTGATGTTCCTAAATCTGAACCGCTGAAGACGCAGTGGCGATCAACGTGAATGCTTTCATGTTTGCGTGAATCATTTCTCACCAGACTGCTTTATAAACGAGGGTCAGACTCAGTATAAAGCTGGTTTTGCTAAGAAGCTCCTCCTGAAAAAAGAATCGGTACCAACTATTCGTGTTCCTGCTGCACCTCCAGAAGAAGTGAGTGTAAAATTTGATTACCGTATTTTCCGCACTATACGGCGCACCGGATTATAAGGCGCACCTTCAATGAATGACCTATTTTAGAACATTTTTCATATATAGGGCGCACCGGATTATAAGGCGCATAAGATACTGCAGTCAAACGTTTGACTGGGTTTGCGTTATGCATCCACTAGATGTCAACAAAACAGTCAGATAAAGTCAAACTTTATTAAGCGTTCTGACAACTCCGTTCACTCCCATGGTAACGTTGTTCAAACGTTAAAGGAAAACTCCGGTCAATTTTAACATTGAGCTCATTTTTTGTAAATTTGGAGTGCTGTCAGTACAGATAACAACGACAAAAACCGGTGTTGCATACACTGTGTTATCCTCTTTCTAAAATTCACACCCTGTTGACTTAAACGGGACAAGTTTTAAACCTGCTTTAGCCTCTTACCAACCTTAATGTGTCATTACAAGTGCACAGCCATGTGAGTGAACACGGTGAATCTGACTGCAGTAAATGTGAAAGATATGAATAAAAATGGTGTTTATTCAGCCAGCTCACATACCCGTATTTTCTTCCTGTTTTCGGTCGAAGTCCACAGTAGGCGATTGTCGAGTGCGCGCGTGCGCGCGATCATTGGTAACTAGGTAACTAAGCAACAGTGGAGACTCAGACTATCAGCTGTCAGCCGATGACGGTGCTGTGTGGTGTGCTGAGAATATCAGCTCAAATGGATGGTTCATCCGAATCAGATGTTGAACACACGGAGGAGGTTTGATCGCGCGCACGCACTCGACAATCAACTACTGTGGACTTCGGCCGAAAACAGGAAAAAAATACGGGTATGTGAACCGGCTGAATAAAGAGATTATTCCTGCCTTCGTGAAAGCTCGGATCACAGAGACTGATATATCAGCCCAGGCATCCACGATCCATTGGCAGATAGTGGCGTAAGTCGCCCGGCGCTGTCTCCCCGGCTTGGTGAACGTGTTCACCATCCATATATAAGGCGCTCCGGATTATAAGGCGCACTGTCGTTTTTTGAGAAAATTAAAGGCTTTTAAGTGCGCCTTATAGTGCGGAAAATACGGTAACCTTTATATTAATCTTTGCAAATCGCTTGCACTCTTCACGATGACTGCGGCTAAGGTTTACACTCAGGGTACATTACGGCATGTTTTCTATGTACGACGTTCTCAATATAATTCATAATCCCACGTTTATAATGAACAACGCGTTATGGTTATACATCAGTACGTATACATCAGTAGCGTTCGTACATCTCACTAAGTTACTCTACCCTGCCAGTACATACAAAGATAGATCAAAGTGAAATTACGTTAACCAACCATTCAGAAACGTCCTGTTCGAGCCTTAATTGTCGAAATTCTTTGCGGCGTCATCTTGTTCCGGGTCTGACTCCGGTTCAAACTGATACGATTGCACAGATGTGTCCTGAGACTCCCGCTGCCATTCTTTCTCCAAAATATACCCTCAACTGCTGTCAAGACAACACTCCACGTGCGTTGTGCCTAAACGCCCGCAGAACAGAGGGGCGGAGTGAGCGAAGCTCATTATCATTTAAAGGCATATGCACTGAAACGGCGTGCTGAAAACAGAGCTGGTTTTAATTTGACCAGGTAAAATTAGTGTTTTCTTACAATGCTAATGAGAATTTTTAATTAAAGTATATTACAAACTTTTCATTTAGACCCTAAAGAATCAAATTAACTTGTATGAAAATGGCATTATATGACCCCTTTAAAGTGGCAGCAGCCTAATATTTCTGATATAATAATGTTACTACTCTGATAAAATTCCGTCGCTGTTCTTGACTAAATAACTTTTGTAACTATTTGTAATGTATATTTTTTTTATAAAATGCAATGTTATTTTGCATTTGATTACAGTTTCTGTACCTGAATATCTTATTCTGTTTATTTCAATCATATCTTTGTTCAGTTGTATTTATTTGTGCACTTGCAAATTTTTTATTTGTTCTTTTTTAACTACTGAGTATTTACTTGTCTTTAATGTTGCTTGAAATTTAGTTAGGCTAGTTGTTTTTGCTATGTTTTTTTTAAACCATACGCAAAGGTTCCTTGAGTAAGTGTTCTTTAGCCTGTTCATTTTTGTTTGTGGTATTCAGCTACAATGAAATGTTTAGCAATAAGACATCAAATAAATGTGAACGATATCAGAGTTGTTTTTTTTAACCTTTTTGGTTAAAATTCAAATGATACCCAACCCTACATATATTCCAAGAGTTCAAATTTGTTTGCTCATGAAAATGAATATCTGACATTTCATATTTAGTGCACATACATGGTAGCACAGAACTGCTTGTGAAAAACTATGTTAAATGCAAAGCTGATCGTTTTGATAAAGATTCTTGAAGGACGATTTATAGTTATATGATCATATATTGTATAACAATCACTAAATAACGTTTAGGTTAAACGCTAAAATTAGGTTAGATCGAATAACATGACAGAAATACATTGAGGAAAAACAAGAGGGCTTTCTCATCAACCTTTCTTAGCAAACTGGATGATTTTCACAATATAATCGAAAATATAACAATGTTAAAAAGTTTAAAGGGGTCCTTGATTATAATTTAACTTTTTTAACTTCAGTTAGTGTGCAATGTTGCTGTTTGAGCATAAACAACATCTGCAAAGTTACAACGCTCAAAGTTCAATGCAAAGGGAGATATTTTCTTTTACAGAAATCGATTTAAAGCAGCACTAAGTAGGAATTCTGTTTTTGTCAAACAGCGACCCCTAGAGTCGCTGTGGAGTACTTGTACTGTCGTGAATAGCACTCACGCAGAGATGGCTCGCACTCACGGCCGGATCCCCTCCCCCTGTACACCGGTACCTGTTCAGTAGGATGGACGCTGTAACGAGTGGAAATAAGGTATGGCCCCTTTAAGAGCTGCGCGCGCCCAACACAACATGTATACGGCGCCGGGTTATTTCTGTTTGATGCTCATTTTATCAGATCTGTTTTTTGCCGTAAAGCAATTCGTTACCTCGCGAGACCTGATATCACACGATACTTCCTAACACTCAGGCCGGCGGCTCGCCGGCCCAAAGTTGCAAGGGTGGTTTTGCGGCTCACAGGCACCAGGGGGGTGCGAGACGACCACCATTCAACACGAAATCAGTAATATAAACATTACAATGACTC
Source organism: Rhinichthys klamathensis goyatoka (assembly GCF_029890125.1). Taxonomy (NCBI): domain Eukaryota; kingdom Metazoa; phylum Chordata; class Actinopteri; order Cypriniformes; family Leuciscidae; genus Rhinichthys; species Rhinichthys klamathensis. The sequence goes on from NW_026606867.1 coordinate 1,368,287, forward strand.
CAAAGCTGTTCGGTTAAGGTAAAAAAAAGTTACTTAGTTCACCTTTAAAGTAGGGCTGCACAATTAATCGCACGCGATTTGGCAAAGGCTGCGATTATTTTATGCGCAGCTTGTCAGTGCAGTGCGGCTGATCAGTAGTAAATGCTGCTCCATCTGAACACCAGAGGGCGCTCTCGTGCAGTCATGCCAAATAGCAGAAGGAGATAGCCCATCATTCCAGGAAATCCCTGTTACTGTAGCTGAATAAACAGGAGATTGAAATGCTTTGATTGATTAAACGTGACCAATAAACACACAACTGCCTTATTCTGTGTAAGAAGCCACATCAACTCACAGAAGGATCAACTGTCGTTATGAAGTGAGTTTGGAGTAAAAGCATGTTATTAAATGTTGTCTTTTGTTGGAAAAGAGGTTATTAAATGCTTATGTTTGGAAAGCTGTCTGACGCGTGTTGCTTTTTCAAATGCACATTATAAGTGATTCAAACTCACAGTGCTTTCAGATGGAGCAGCGTTTACAGAGCCAGCGTTTTTCAGTGACAAGCTGCACATAAAAAAAAAATAATCGCAGCCTTTGCGATTTCAAAATCGCGATAAGCCATCTCGATTTAAGTGCGATTACTTGGAAATTGCGATTAATCGTGCTTCCCTCATTTAAAGTACCCCTATTATGCGATTTTAAAGTTTCCTAATGTTGTTTTGGAGTCTCCTACAACAGGTTTACATGCATCCCGAGGCTTCCTACACCGTAAACTAAACACAGTAACAAACAATGAGGTTGATTTTACCATATCAATCCGAGCGCGAGTCCAATGATGAAACATTGGAAGAACTAGTTATTCAACCCGAACCTCCATCGCAAGGAAGACTCGACTCAGTGATACGCTACTTAGTTTGAGGTACATTATGAGATGTTGCAACTGTAGTTCCTCACCATCAGCATTAACAAGTGCATGTCCATCAACAAACCGATTACTTGTACACATTTATTTACAGAGTATTTTTCTAATATATTGCGGTGAACACCTTAAAAATGTATCAATAACATTGCATGTATGCAATGTATACATTATCCGAGCTCTAGCGTGAATGACTGATGTAACAAACGTTGGTAAAAAAAATCTTGCTCCATGCTTAATCTTTCCTCAAAGTAGTGAGAACGACAGACAATCTGCATTAATAGACAGTTAGGTAATAGTGGCCAACAGCTGATTAGCAGAAGACAGTAATAACGTGAGTAAGCCAGTTAGCAGGAGACCTACACAATATAAAACTCAAAACTAAGTATTTTGAACACCGTCTTTCAAGAGTAAGCGGTTTGAGAATCCTGCATTGAACTCCGAGATTTGAGAAACAGTCATAAGTAAAATAACCACCGATTCTTCACATGCTCGTCCTTGGGCAGTGAAAAAAAAAACTGTCTTTCCCTTCACAGTTTTCCCTCTGTGTCTACGCACGCAATAAGTGGGCGGGCAATATGTTAAAGGAGAACTCCGGTGCAAAATGATCCTCGGGTGTAATAACACATTGGTACAGACTAAATCGTTCCCTGAGATTTGTTTTCATGATAATCGAATGTAAAGAGTTTTATCTCTAAAAACAGTTTAGCTTATAACGCTAGTATATTGGCATAGAGTAAGCAAAAAGAGATCGCTAGTTAATACCACTAACAAGGCTCAAATTAGCCCCACACTAACACGGCAGCATAATGAGTGTCCTTACATGCAAACCGAAGCATTGAGAACTTTGTAAGTGTATAGACAGTTTAATAAGAAGATACTTTACACAGACAGTACAGTTAGCGCATACAGACAGGAGCCATCTTGGAAAACAGTCTCGACCAATCGAACCACGAGGGTGAGCGAACAGTACGTGTAGATATTGAAGATAAGATAAATTATATTTATTTTTTTATTTTCTCTGTTGCGTTCAGTGCTTCTCTTATGCGCTCAGTGCTTTCTTCCGGAAACAACGGACCATATGAGATTCCAAATCACAGTTCAGCTCACGTATCACCGTGTTCGTGGTTTGACTAATCGAGACTGTTTTCCAAGATGGCTGCTGTCTGTATGCGCTAACTGTACTGTCTGTGTAAAGTATCTTCTTATTAAACTGTCTATACACTTACAAAGTTCTCAATGCTTCGGTTTGCATGTAGGGACCCTCATTATGTTACTGTGTTAGTGTGGGGCTAATTTGAGCCTTGTTGGTGGTATTAACTAGCGATCTCTTTTTGCTTACACTATGCCAATATACTAGCGTTATAAGCTAAACTGTTTTTAGAGATAAAACTCTTTACATTCGATTATCATGAAAACAAATCTCAGGGAACGATTTAGTCTGTACCAATGTGTTATTACACCCGAGGTTCATTTTGCGCCGGAGTTCTCCTTTAATGTTTCGTCTTGACGTCACAACGAAACGGCTTATGACTCGTTTGAAAAACAATTCATTTCATTGACTCAGAGTCGACTCTTACTTTGGAAAGACAATAACTTTATATAACGTGCACTTTCAAATTTAAAACTTCGCAGGATGTTTCGTTCACTTAGAGCTATGTTACACACTATATGAAAGGTCATTTTCAAAATCCATAACAAAAATAATTTCAAAAATCCATAATAGGGGCCCTTTAAGGGACTACAACGAGCTTCTTCCCAGGTTGGTGATATCATGAACCCTAAAGTTCAGTAGCCCCGCCTACTGATGCGAGCACGACAAATAGTAGTAGGTAAATAAGAGACGTGATGGCGTGATGCTAACACTGGATCGAGCAGCTAAGCAATAAACATGCCTTTGAAGAGTGCAAAATGTTGTGCAGTGCCAGGTTGTAAAAAAAACAGTAGCTGCATTGGATTTGCAGAGAGCCTGAAATTAAAAAACTATGCTGCGCCTTCTATATTGGATCCATCAGTAATGGTGCAACACACTTATGTTACGGTAAATGTCATTTACTTATGTCATTTACCATTATGTTATATGAGTAAAAAAGTTTTTCTGTGTCACTATTGCTGTTACCAATCAATTATGTGTACTTGTCTAACCAAAATCACCAGTGATTTCTAATATGTAATGATTCATGTAGGCCTACAGTGAGATGTTTGTGTCACAAAATCGTTCATTGTCAGTAAATCAAACCAGTGACTAAACGGTCAACTTCACATTGTTTCTCTTAATAAGATGAAAATAATATGTTATTTAAACTGTGGTTAAATTATATATAGAATTGCTTCCTTTACAATCGCCGGAACTGTCAATTAAACAGCGTGCATGTTCTGGACTAAACTACCGTTAGAATCAACGAATCTCATTTACATTGTGTTTGCACTGTTAGTTATGATGCAAGCATTCGTTAGTGTGCAGAAATCGAGTTAAAATGATGAGATCGCTGCATTCATGTGCTAAACATGTCTGTGATCGGCTACAATGCTCATCCACTGCAACCTTTCATGTCACGATCTAAATATGATGCTATAGTTCTAAATATAATGCTATAATCAACACTTTTCACAATTAGTAGGCTAAAGAATTGGAATAGTAAAAACATGTAAAAAAGTTTGATAGAATTACACGTGTAATACTTAGCTATTTCCAAATGCAAAGATGTTAGCCAATCACAGCAGTGGGCGTTTACACTGAAGTCTCACAGCAGACACGCCACTTAAAACAGAGCGTTGAAATCCGAGGGCTAAAACCAGGCCTTTAATTTCTAAATTATGACAATTTTTGATGTAAATATCATACATTATAAGTGCACCCCAGGAAACATTATAAACTATAAAATAATGCGGTTCATGACCCCTTTAAAGAAATTTTAAGTGTCATGGTAGGTAAATACTAACAACCTTGGATGTGCTACAGAATTCAAAAGAATATTTTTGATTTTAACATATTTAAAATGAAGCATGTCTGTGCAATGTAATAAAACCCTAAACAAGTCTTTTTTCATTGCACTCACCGAATTGCCAAATGGCTCTCAAACTAATAAGGCGGAATAGCTGCAGCTATACTCAATTCAATGGATGTTTGATTTGTAATGATGAGCAAAACATTTTCGTTGGCTAAAAAAAAAATGAAGACAAAGCCAAACCAACACAAATGTCATACATGAGAAAGACATGTTGACATTGCATTTGGGCACTGATTTCTGTAAAGTTATGTATGCACCAAATAAACCTCTTGCATTTTTGCTGTTGATCAATGAGAGCAATCCTACTATTTTGTAAAAAAAAAAATCTCTAAAAATATTACTGGTTTTAAAAGTATTAAAAATGTTTTAAACTAAATTTAACTTAAAGAAATTGGGCTATTAAATGAAACTATACAGAAATTCACAAAGGTTAGTGTAACAATGTATAAACACATTTGACCAATGTTGGGAAATAAGAGTTCTTCAATAAGGTCTTTCAAAATGACAACAAAGCTCGACTTGACTTTTCAATGAAAAGTAACAGGTCTAGATCCACTAATACAAGAGAAAAACTTCCAACAAATCACAAGACAATAACACAGAATCAGACTGAGTAAGATAAACTAACCTGCTGGTTTGGCAGTAATTGTGGACAGGCTAGTATGCATAAGTTAATGAATACAGAAACATGTCCCTGAAACAATGTGACATCACACTACACAGATATAACAATTCCCTAATATTATAACACACACACACCATTCACATTTGTCATAATAAACCAACAAGATGACGAAGAACTGGCAAGCAGAATAAAAACGTACAGACTAACCTGATTAGATAATGGAAGGAAATTAACGTTACTGTCGCTAATGGCCAAAGATGGGCGTTTCCCATAACGTCAATATAAATATTGTAGCTATGAGAAATCCTCTCCATATTCCAGAATACTGAATTATACATAAAACAGGTGATATTGGCTGTTTCACAAAACACATTGAGCTGCTAACTTACCTAGACAGCCTATGACGCCCAAAAATGCTGTCAAGGAAGGGAACTTACAAGGTTTTCAGCCTCGGTCAATTTAAAAGCTGAAAACGCGACTACGATGACCAAATATTTATTGTCTGGGTGGGCAGCACACTTGGTTTCGAGACACAGCCATTATGTATTGGGCCTAGTTTGAAACTGTGGCAGTTTAGGCCCGTTTCCTCTTCCAAACACAATCAGAGTTACAACAGGGTTATCTGTGAAACCAGCCATACATAAAATGTTATTAAAGCTCTGAGGCTTTAGATTATACTGTTTTGGTACATAAAGTCTTAATTTATAACTCAAAAGTAAGAGCGAAAGTGAATGTAAATACAGCAGCAGAAACAAGCTAACGTGCTAACGGCTAACAGCTGGACTCCAGCAAAACACAATCAGCTCGTGACAGTGGATATTAAAACATCTAAACACTCATTTTAATTATCCAACAAGCCCATATTATACTTCATAACCTGCCAAAATCTAAGAAGGATCAACTAGTATCAAAAACAACCGACCTGCCCACGTCAAAACCACTTGTTTAGCCACAAATCAACCTCCTCAAACAAAGCTGCCGTTAAATGTAAATGCTATTTAGCTCGAATAGATCTTCAAAGCGACTGCACTGCTAAAGTGCGCAGGGATTGTAAATATATAAGCGTTGACAAATATCCAAACGTATTTAATTCGTTCATTGAGCTGTTCGAGCTAAGCTAAGTGAGCACTGACTTGCAAATCATCTGCCATTAGCGGCTAGTTTCCTTTAGCTTCACACACAAACCCACTTACCGAGAATCAAACGGGATCTTTCCTCCATACGATCCCAGATCGGATCATTTAAGTGCTGTTTAATAATTATTCAGCCGCGTGCATGTGCCTGGCTGTCCCGATTATAAATAACACGCTTGTGTTGAGATCAGACCATTGGTTTATTGTCTGCTGTTGGGTGTTTTTCCTGCGTCACCAGCATCGACTACTGCTGCTGCTGCTGCCCCCCTCCCTTAAACTGCCTCCAGTCAGTCGCTCTCTCTCTCTCTCTCTCTCTCTCTCTCTCTCTCTCTCTCTCTCTCTCTCTCTCTCTCTCTCTCTCTCGCTCTCTCCTGTGTCAGGCTGCTTAGAGACCCGTCACCGTGCTATGGATGGAAGTAAATGAGAAGTATATCCGTGCACTAACTGGCTGGACGTGTGACTCAGCTGGGCATGCGTGGTTTCGAGGACAGAGCGCCTTCCTGACACCAGATTTGTGATATTAAAAATCATTCTTCAAACATCATTCTTCTTGTAACGAAATTACTTCGTTTTTTGATGCACCTGAACACATTTATACAGGAAATGTTGTATAGACACAAGTTTTTCTTTTTCTTTTGTGGTGTAGTAGACCTATCTTGGACAAAGCATAGAAATAACTCATATAACTAGGCTAATTCAATTTAAAATTACTTTAAAAAAATTTAATCATTTAATAATTTATATTTCAACGTATCGTAGAGTAAAATTTAATTTATTATACATTTCTGAGATAAAAAAAAAAACTTTAACCATTGTCTATTCAAGATTGTTCTGGAAGAATTCGGACAGTATCATTTTGGTAAGAATTGGTGTCATTAATGTGATACTGTATTTTAAAGATTGTTAACTGCATTTTGGAATGTTCATACATTTTATAAATAAAATAAACATACAATGTACTGTTATTAATAATATAATCTGAATTTAAAGCTGAATTTAAATGCCAGCTTTTTAGGTAATCCCCCTGGCAATGTTGTTAATGTAATTATGTAAAACACCTCTTTTCTGTGTTTAAAAAAAAAGATTTAGGGACAACAACACAATGCACATAGCTTTTTTTTCACACTCACTCTTAGCTAAAGGAAAGTAGTGTTCCAAGCAGGCAACATGAGCATCGTCTAGGAGAGAAAAAACGGTTGTATATGACGTTTTCCTGCATGCTTGAAAGACTAGGACTGGGTGATGCACTGATTGAAACCCAATGCATCAGAAACAACAAACCTATGAGTGTGACATAAGATTACACTTTAAAATCTAAACATTTTGAAACTGGCTGTCTTGACACATGCCAAAAATACATATATTTTAAGTAGATGGCATGTAACCAGGAAACATTAGGCATTATTTCATGATAAATGCTTTGAAGAATTGTTATGCTACATGGTTGTCACATGACCTCATCGTGTGAGTGGCATAGAACAATTAAGTTGGAAATAAAAGCAGTTCTTTTTCAATTTTGTGAGAACATTTCTGTCAGTCCGATAAAGTAAGTAAAATAAGAGATATGTTAAAATTAGTGGCTGCTGCTGCTTATATGGCTCACTCATCAAAAATTAAGTTAAGTGAAGTGCATTGCATTGTGGGATACAGTATTTTGCACAGTGTGCTGTGATTGTGTACTGCACATTTTAACAAATGTAGGTCATGTAAGTCATTCATGTACTGTATGCAAACAATTCTATAGGCTACTGTATACATGCTGTATACATAATGTAAAAAACGTAAGAGTAGATTATGTTAGTATGCTATTCTGAACACAGATTATCAATTTTGTAGACCAAAGCATTGATAAACATCTTTTACAACAACTGTTTGCTTTAGAAGAAAAAAGTGCAGTTGTTTCAACTAAATTCTACCCAACAACAATGACCTGGATGAATGAAATGCTTCATGAACAGACCACCTGAATAACATGAGTCACTCAGCTGTACAATCTCTGCTTGAATAGCGCTTGACCCCTACAATCCATCTGTGACAGGCATACAATTGACTGGTCACTAAAAAAGCCTTTTGTACGTTGCAGAGAAGACCCCATGCTGGGCAAAGTGTTGATGTTCATCCTTGTGTAGTGCAATGAATGGAAAAGGCTGTAGTTCCCTTTCGAAGTTAGCTGACGCTTTGGGGAAACTCCTTTTCTTCGAAAATGCTAAAGCCTGATTGAATCACGCTATTGCAACTGCAATAGCCAATGGCTCTCGTGCGCTAGAGTGACGGGCGGGTCCAACTGCTATGTAGCTCAGTGCCGAGTGCCATTCCCTCAGATCTTTCTCCTTCACTCGATTTTGCTGTCTTCAAGAAGCCATCTATTGTTCGCTGTTGAGGTACGCTCTTCAGAGGACAGTGCCTGGACTGCCGTTCCTCTGCAGTGTTTCGGTGAGTATGACATTTTTTACATTATGCTACGGATAAGCTATCCGCTCACCTCTTCTCCCTCTCTGATGCCGAGCCGCGGAGGCAGAAGCGGGGGCAAATTAAGACAGGAAGTTTAGGTGATGGGCCTGCGCCGGTCAATTCGTGCAATTCCCGGTCAAAACCTTCCAATTCTAGCCTTCGGTATGAATAATCGCTGCCTCTCTACCTGGGCTGTGCCCATGCAGATGCAGTGCTACACAAGTTCGTCTACTCTCAGCGAAGGCCTACAAGGACTTGGACAAAGAGCTACATAGCACAGTCCTGATGTTGGCGGGAAAGTAGCCTTGTCGCTTACAGTGCTGCTTAGGAGAGCTACTTAGCATGATACAAGTAGCCCCCTGCCTCAATCACTCTCATTCACACGGTATAAGCAGCCCATTGCCTCAGAAGCGGTCAGTCGTGTACAGTGCACAGAGAAGTCCCAGTTGCTTCAGAGTGGAGACCTGCTATTTACAGAGCGTGAAGCGATTCAGTCACTCTCTCACTCATGCAGTGTGAGCAGCCCCCGTCTCGGAGCGGCGGTCTGCCTTACATAAAGCGCAATGTGCTACAGCCACTCTCTCACTCTCATTACGAATAATAAAATGCTCTGGCCGTTCGATATTCTCTCGCTAGCTATGTCACTCTTCCTCAATGTGTAGTGCTCTGCGCGACTGTTGTCTTGCCCAGTCTCAGCCCCTTCCATTGATCCTGAGCCAGCTATGAACCAGAAAACTCATGGTGGAAATGCCATCCCGTTTCTATCATGAGGGAAGTGATGCTTCTGTATCAGAACCACCCCCCACCCCACTTGAAAAGCACTTTGAAGTGTGTTTATAGAAGTTGTAGGCATTATATTTAAGTCCTGTGTCATGGAAGTCACCGGCTCTGTTGCAGTTTTTCTCAGAGTTACTGTGATAGCGCCGGCTCTGCCACCACTTTGCTGTCATTCACTCATGGTGTTCAACAAGGTCCGGTAACTTAGCACTGCTGTGAGGTAACCAAGCGCCACCACTGCTGCCTCCGCCGCTGCTTTGCTCTCATACACTCATGACGATGGCAGAAAGACTGTCCGCTCTCTTATGTCTGTTTCTCACATCTACCTGCTCGTTAAGGGCGACGGGAACAGTAATTGCCTTTGTGTTCTGACTGTCCCGCAGTTCAGCGCATTAGGCCAAGATATATCTATGCATATTGTTGCGCCTGGACAAATCAGACACACAATTATTCATAATAGTTAATGAATAATCAAGCAAACCCCCTTGCCCAAAAGGCAAACTATGTGTTAGAGTTCTGTGGACAACCCCCGAAGAGCAACTAACACCCATGCATGAAAGCCATTTACGACCGAAAGGAATGTGAACGAGTTAACTCTCACTACATTTCCCTACTGAAACACACATAATGCCCATAAAAATGACTCTTCCCCATTCATTCATAGAAAACCTTCTATGAAGGTACATGCATATCTCTAGGACATTGTGTGTATTATTATTACTGTCTTATAAAGTGTCTTTTGTACTGTATACAGTTATATGCATGCTTTATGATAGAACCACTAGTTCACGAGTTCGTCTACCCATTCAGTCTTAATAGTTAATGGTTAACAAACTTAAAAATTGCTGTCCTCAAAGGAGGCTCGAACCCGAGGCTCGGCTCGAGCTCTGAGCTAAACCCCCCTATAACAGTACTGCGCAGAGGAAGAATAAGAGAAATAGAGAAGGAGATGGGAAGGAGGAGGGATGCCGGAAGAATTGTCGCTAGGATGACGCAATGACTGCTGCTTATATACGCTCGTATTGATGATTGACAGGACTTAATTGTTTGGGCTCCTCCCGAACCTACGTTTGCAGATACATTTCACGAGTTCGCCTGCCCATTCAGTCCTAATAGTTAATTGTAAACAAACTTGGCTTGCTGTCCTTGAAGGAGGCTCCAACCCGAGGCTCGGATGGAGCTCCCAGCTAAACCCCCAAAAAAGATATTTACAAGGACATCAAGCTGGGCAGTCAACTGAGGGTAGTTCAGCAATATAAGTAGTACAGAAGACTTAAAGAATATAATCCCTTTCCCCCGCAAAGATGAGCAGAATATTTTTTGATGTTGCTGTATTGGGGAAAAAATAAGGCAGCTTGTGCGGTGAGTTTCCTGCGGGAGCTAAATGAGAAAAAGAAAGGGCTACTGCAGAAGCAGAGAGAGAAATATCTGCCGCGGCAGTGAAGGGATACTCTTCTGTTCCTTCAGATGATTAATTGGAGAACTGCTGCGAGAGTGGAGACTGAAATCACTGCTGCGGCAGTGAAAAATAAATTATAGTCTGAAGGCTGTTGCAAGAGCGGTGGCCGAAATCACCGAAATCACTGCTGGTGGGGAATAAAGTGTAGTCTGAAGGCTGTTGTGAGAGCAGTAGCCTGCCGGACGAATTGTCGCTCAATTGTCTCAATTGTGGCCACAGAGGCTGCCCCCGAGACGCCCGTCCCTGAACTGCTGGCACCTCCCTGGCTCCCTGAACTACTGGCAACTCCCTGGCTTCCTGTATTGCCGGTACTGTCCAGGAGGCTCCTGTCCTGCCCCTTCTCTAGCCCCTCATCAGCCTACTGTGTGCCCTCCCTCCCGTTTGACTTATTACGGCGCGAGGACGCGCCTTCCGGGAGGGTGTGTACGGTCACGTGTCTGTTCTGTTTTGTTCAGTTTTCCTAGTCTGTTCTATTTTGTCTTTTGCTTCTAGTTTGTTAATTGATTCTGTTCTCCTTTTTTCCCTGCATGTTTGTTTTCATGGTTACAGATTGATTAGAGTCCTCAGTTCAGGTGTGTCTAGGTTAGGTTCTCCCTTTGTTTGCTCTGTGTATATTAGCCCTCATTTTCAGTTTGTTCCTGGTCCTGCATTGTTTTACGTGTGTTGACCACATGTGTTATGTGGTTGTACATTCTCCTAGATTTTCTCCTCTTTGGTATGTAGAGTATTACACTGAACAAAATTATAAACGCAACACTTTTGTTTTTGCCCCCATTTTTCATGAGCAGAACTCAAAGATCTAAGACTTTTTCTATGTACACAAAAGGCCTATTTCTCTCAAATATTGTTCACAAATCTGTCTGTGTTAGTGAGCACTTCTCCTTTGCCGAGATAATCTATACACCTCTTAGGTGTGGCATATCAAGATGCTGATTAGACAGCATGATTATTGCACAGGTGTGCCTTAGGCTGGCCACAATAAAAGGCCACTCTAAAATGTGCAGTTTTACTGTATTGGGGGGTCAGGGGGGTCCGAAAACCAGTCAGTATCTGGTGTGACCACATCTCCTTCGCATAGAGTTGATCAGGTTGTTGATTGTGGCCTGTGGAATGTTGGTCCACTCCTCTTCAATGGCTGTGCTAAGTTGCTTTTTGAACTGAAAAAAAACCCTCATCATCGTCTCGTCTTAGTCATAGAAAAAAAGGTTGTCAATGAATATTTTTTGCCATTATTTTTGTTAACGAAATTAACACTACTCCAAGGGAATGGAGACTCCCCCCCTAGATGGTTCAGATGATCTGGAGTGTCTTTGGGTGAGTGGAGGTTGACCTCTTTGCCTTAGAAGAGAACTCTCACTTCTCAAGGGAGAAAGATGCGCTAGCCCATGAGTGGCCCAGCTCATGGCTGTATGTCTCCCCCCAGTAGCTCTGCTCCTTCAGGTCATCCGACAAATCAGTGAGAACAGATACTTGGTCCTTCTAGTGGCCACCCTCTGGCAGAACCATCCGTGATTCAACGGGAGCCTTTGTGCCTTCCCCAGAGGGTTTCAGAGGCCAGAGCGCCTTCTACTGGGCGTCTCTATGCCCTTAAGTGGTCTGTCGTTTCTGATTAGTGCACAGTCCGGAACAAAGATCCCTTATCTTGTGACACTGCGTCAATCGTGACCTTCCTACAAGAGCTGCTGAATGCGGGGCATACCCCATCCATGGTTAAGGTCTATGTGGTGGCTATCACAGCACATCACGCTCCCATAGCTGGCCAGTCAGTGGGTAGGAATGACTTGATAGTGAGGTTCCTAAAGGGGGGCAGAAGGCTGAATCCGCCTCGTCCCCATATGGTTCCGACTTGTCCAAAATCCTCAGGGCCCTTCGAGGCCCTCCGTTCAAGCTGCTACAGACGGAAGAGCTGCGGCCCCTTTCACTTAAGACTGCCCTTTAGCATCAGTCAAGCGAGTAGGTGAACTGCAGGTGCTCTTGGCGAGCGCATCCTACCTTGATTTTGGGCCAAACGACTGTAAGGTCATCCTTAAGTCGAAGCATGCCTATGTACCTAAAACCCTAGGTCTATAGACCAGTGCTCTTCAATCCTGTCCTGAGGACCCCCCACCACTGCACATTTTGGATGTCTTCCTCACCTAACACACCTAAACTCATCAGCTTAATAGTAGAGATTGCAAGATTTGTGTGTTCAATGAGGGAGACATACAAAATGAGCACTGGTGGGGTGCTCCCAGCCAGGACAGGTTTCAAACAATTAACAAAATAGCCACACCTTCACAGATTCAACCTTTCAACAGGTTTACTCAGTCTACCAGACCGGGTATGGAACAGTCCAGTCTGTGTGTCTGGCGGTTTGACACTGGGGGTTGGTGATGCAGCGTCAGCGAAAACTGCGGGGTCAGGCTGCTGTGTGGCAGCTCCTTGCTGTAATCCATCTGGAGCTAGAGGGTGTGTGTCTCCAGCCGCCGGAGGAACATGCTGCAAGTGACGCCGGTTGCGTCTCAAAGTTGCTCCCTAAGGTGTTTCAATAACAAAGGAGCGTGGTGTGATGTCACTGTCTCCAGTGACAACGGCAGGTGTTCTCCAGGCTTTCTGATGGTCCAGCTTCACGAGGACAGGATCACCTGGCTTTAAAGATGGCAAGGGTATTGCTCCATGGCTCTGATTAAAGTAGAACGCTTGTTTCTCCTTTTCCCATGCATCCTTAATCCTGACCGTTTCCAGATCAGGCCATCGGGGCTGAAGATTTGCCTCCAGTGTTGGAAGGGTTGTCTTTATCTTCCGGCCCATGAGTAGCTCTGCCGGGCTTACGCCTGTGGTGGTGCAAGGCGTTGACCGAAAGCACATGAGGGCGAGCAGAGGGTTTTCTGCTTCAAGATTCTTTTAGCGGTCTGAACCCCTCTCTCTGCATGTCCGTTCCCTTGAGAATTGTGTGGACTTGAAGTGATGTGTATAAAGTCGAACTCTCTCGCAAAGTCTTTAAATTCCTGGCATGAAAATTGAGGGCCGTTGTCAGACACAACCTCGTCTGGACAGCCAAATCTCGCAAACACTGTCTTCAACTTCAAGATTACCTGCGAGGCAGCGTGTCACGGTTTATGAATTCACGGTCTCCTTGTCCCGTGTTGTGCGTTGGGCGGGGTCGCTGATCACTGCCGCTGATCAGTCACCAGCCGAGTCCGATCAGCACGCTAGCTGCAGCTGATTAGCAAACCCTATTTAGCCCCTCTGTTTTCTCCTTGTCTTCGTTGTTGGATGTTTCCTGTGTTCCTGCTTGTCTCATGTCCCCGTGTTTCCTGCCTGTCTCCAGTTTCCGTGTGTTCGCTCATTCCCGCACTGCTGATCGTCATCGTCATCTTCCGGTTCTCCTGTCTCCACGACAACCCTGGCTTTCACGGACTATAATTCTCATCACCTTCATCTCCGTTGAGGCTGGGACTACCCACAGCGTCCCTGTGCTGCCAAGTGCCTTCCTGACGATCATCTTCTCATCTGCTACCCATCATAAATAAACGTACCTTTTTACTTGCTTTACTTTCCTCTGACTTATTATTCCTGACACAGCGTTTGTCGGCAGGTGAAGTATTTCCAGGAACCGGGAAAAATAGTCTGACACGACAAGGTAAGTGTGTTTGTTATGATAGCACAGGTCCATAGCAAGTCTCTTCCAAGGCCGGTCAGGAAGGGGGGTAGAGATGAGAGGTTCTTTCCGCTGGCTGGGTTTCATCTCACGGCATACCTGACAGGACTGGACTGTTTGTTGGATTGCTGATGAGATGCTGGGCCACCATACGGACGCATGGACTCGCTCTCTACGCTTTGTCAAACCCTGGTGTCCGTCGTGTATTCGGTTCAGGATGTCTGTTCTCAGCACATCTGGAATCACCATACGGCTGCCTCTGATGACGATCCCATTGCATTCAGATAATTCAGCTTTCATGGGAAAATACTCTGATTGCTGCTGGGACATGGCCTATGTACTCTGGCCACCCTGACTTTATGTACTGCAACACCAATTGTAGGTTACAGTCGGCTGCTGTAGCTGTCTTTATGGCCTCAAGCCTACATGGAGTTGCAGGCAGGGCATCTACAATGGCTGCTATATAGCACGCTACGTCTTAATGAGTGTCAGTCTCCGTTTCTAGGCACTGCAGTGGACTCCGTGAGAGTGTGTCGGCCACTGTTAAGGTCTTCCCTGGTGCATATTCGGCCATCGGTTTAAATCTCATAAGTCTCATGAGTAGTCTTTGGCACCGTATTGGCACGTTGTCCAGGTCTTTCTGATTCATGAGTGGCACCAGAGGTTTGTGGTCGGTGACCAATTTGAAGCTCTCAAGGCCACACAGGTATTTTTCAAATTTCTCACAGGCCCAGACGCTCGCCAAACACTCCTTCTCAATCTGTGCATATCTGGTCTCGGCATCAGACAGGCGACGTGAGCAGTATGCCACAGGTTTCCATTCCCCTTCATGTAGCTGTAGCAGTACTCCGCCTATGCCATAACTGCTGGCGTCAGGTGAGACTGCAGTAGGCCGGTCCACATCGTAAAACTTCAGGACTGGAGAAGTGGACAGGATGTCTTTAATCCGCTGGAATGCCTCCTGCTGAGAGTGGTCCCACGTCCATACTGACTTGTACTTTAACAGGTCATAAAGTGGCTGACACACGGTGGACAAATTTGGAATGTATTTCCCCAAGTAATTGAACATGCCCAAAATATGCTTTAGGTCTTGCACGTTCTGTGGTGGTGGTAGCTCACGGATTGCCTTGACTTTTTCAGGGTCAGGTCTCACACCTGATTTGTCAATGACAAGACCCAGGAAGTGAAGCTGGTCCTGCCTAAATTTACATTTTTCTTTTTTTAGCTTCAGGCCGGCTGACCCGATCCTTTCCAGCACCTTGCTGAGACATTGGTCGTGCTGCTCTGGAGTATCTCCATACACGAGGACATCATCCATGAAGATAGCCACGCCTACCAGGCCGTTGAGGGTCTCGGTCATTTTGCGTTGGAAGATTTCCGGAGCACTCATGATTCCGAATGGGAGTCTTTTAAACGCATATCTCCCAAAGGGTGTTATGAAGGTGGTCAACTTGGTGCTTTCTGGGTGTAGAGGTATCTGCCAAAACCTGGAGGCGGCATCCAGTGACGTGAACATGGTAGCGCCACTGAGTTTAGCAGTAATTTCCTCAGCAGTTGGAAGGACGTACCTCTCTCTCCTTACAGCCTCGTTTAACCTCTTCAAATCAACACAGATGCGCACCTTCCCATTTTTCCTTGGAACTGGCACCATAGGCGCACACCAGTCAGTGGGCTCAGTCACAGGCTCAATCACCTCATTTTCCTCCATGCGTTTTAATTCCTCTTTTACTTTTTGCAGTAGAGGCAACATGACGCGACGAGTAGTGTGCACTGTGTATAGTTCAGCATTATCTCTTAACAGGATTTTAACAGTTTTCGGTTTTGAGTGTTCCGTGCTCACCGAATGCTGTGTGGACTTCCTCAACACGTTTCACAAGCCCCATCGTCATTGCTGTGGCTTTCGGCCACTGATGACGTATACCGGAAAAGAGTATGGCTTTCCTTTATATTCTGTGCTAGCTTGGAACTTTCCCAAACAGTCCAACTGACCACCTGGGCTGCAGAGTGTGATATTAGGTGACACAAATTTCTTATCGGGAACTAGTTTGTTGAATGCCTCTTCTCCCATAATGTTTACATCTGCACCCGTGTCAATTTTGAATTTGACCGGTGTTGTTCCAATTGTAAACTGTATTGTCCATTGTTCATCACTTCTGTTTTAATTTGTGACTGCACCCAGGAAGTATGGTGTCTCTGTCACTTCTCTGACTGATTTACTGTAACATTTCTTTTCCCAGTGACCCACCTTCTTACACTTGTTGCATGTAGAGTAAGAGTTCCTGGCTGGGCACCTTTCCAGATCTCTGTGTTTCAATTTTCCGCATTTTCCACATTTCGAGTCTCCTTGATCACTTTCTCTCTTTTTAGATTTCCACTTAGGCTTTCCTCTGCCTAATCCTCTCCCGCGGATTTCCTCTACCGCTGCATGTGACTCCCCCTGCTGGTGAACTACAACCTCCTCGGACTGGCGAACAGTTGTAATGGTTTGGGCAAGTGTAAGATCAGCCATTAGCTGCAATTTACGTGACAGTTCCTTGTCTAAAATGCCCACAACAATGCGGTCGCGGCTGTGTTCGTCTCTATTTACACCGAAGTCACAGTGTTCTGATAACTCATACAGGGCTCTGATAAACATTTCAGCTTTCTCACCGGGCCGCTGCGATCTCTGGTGAAAACAGGCGCGCTCGTGAATCACGTTGCGTTTAGGATAGAAGTATGCGTCGTGTTTTCCCAACACAACGTCAATCTTCTCTTCCCCCTCCGTCTCAAAGGTGAAAGACTTGAAAATGTTTTCAGCCTCAGGCCCCATGGCATAAATCAGCGAACTGACCTGCACTTCGCCGTTCTCTTTACTCAGTTTAGTGGCCAACCGAAATCGCAGGAAACGTTGATTCCAGTCAGCCCATTCATTTGGACGATCAAAAGCTAAACTTTCCGGAGGATGAAAATTGGCCATCTTTTCAGAGAAGCAATGTGTCCGTCAAATGCTTCTGACACCATGTAAATAATTCAAATGTCCACACGAGTCTCAGACTTCAATGAATACTTTGTATTGTTGAACAAATGTGCAGGTAACATACGGGCCAGTGCTAAACTTAACTCTCCACAACTGTGTGCGTCTCCCTTAGGGTAACGCCTACTAACGTACGTGTGTAGTAGGGACGTAGCAGAATGCCCTTAGAGGTATAAAGCCAGTAAGCCACATTTACATGTGCACATTGTATGACAATGACAAACGCATAGAATGCCATCATAGAATTACCTTAATGTATTTATTGCGTCCGAATGTTGTTTTAGAATGTTGCAAGTTAGGAATACCAGTGAGGAAAACAAAGTCATATCTATTCTCAGGACAAACATAAAACAAACACAACATGCGCAGGGCTCGCAAAATCGCTAGCCCGACGTCCCGGGGCTATTGTGTTCTCCAGTCGGGCTACCGGTCTGCCCGACGGGCTCTCTGAAATAGTGTAATCAAATTCACCCCTAAACTTCTGACTCGCCCCGAAAGCGAGTGTACTGTTAATAAACAAGAAAATGAAGAGAAGAATGCTGATATGTGTTATGTTTTTCACTGACATAACATGTATAAAACACTTGTGGCAAACCACGTTCAAATAACACAGCCAACATTCAGGGATACTTTACTTCTTCTGAGTTTATTATTAAGGAACACAACTAATAATTACAAGTGGCAGTGCCACCTACAGGCACAATGGGGGAATAGCAGTATTACATACATAACATTTCCTCCCCTCTTAATCAAGAAACAAAGAAAACAATGCTTTCTCAGTTACACAAAAATTATGCATTTTTTTATTTATTTTTTTCTAGAGGTAGAGGGTAGACTGTCTCTTGCCTCGAGCCAGTTCGGGGATTATTCTGCCCCATGTCAGAACAGGCTCACTAACATAACTAATTTGATTTGCCTCCAGTGTTGGAAGGGTTGTCTTTATCTTCCGGCCCATGAGTAGCTCTGCCGGGCTTACGCCTGTGGTGGTGCAAGGCGTTGACCGAAAGCACATGAGGGCGAGCAGAGGGTTTTCTGCTTCAAGATTCTTTTAGCGGTCTGAACCCCTCTCTCTGCATGTCCGTTCCCTTGAGAATTGTGTGGACTTGAAGTGATGTGTATAAAGTCGAACTCTCTCGCAAAGTCTTTAAATTCCTGGCATGAAAATTGAGGGCCGTTGTCAGACACAACCTCGTCTGGACAGCCAAATCTCGCAAACACTGTCTTCAACTTCAAGATTACCTGCGAGGCAGCGTGTCACGGTTTATGAATTCACGGTCTCCTTGTCCCGTGTTGTGCGTTGGGCGGGGTCGCTGATCACTGCCGCTGATCAGTCACCAGCCGAGTCCGATCAGCACGCTAGCTGCAGCTGATTAGCAAACCCTATTTAGCCCCTCTGTTTTCTCCTTGTCTTCGTTGTTGGATGTTTCCTGTGTTCCTGCTTGTCTCATGTCCCCGTGTTTCCTGCCTGTCTCCAGTTTCCGTGTGTTCGCTCATTCCCGCACTGCTGATCGTCATCGTCATCTTCCGGTTCTCCTGTCTCCACGACAACCCTGGCTTTCACGGACTATAATTCTCATCACCTTCATCTCCGTTGAGGCTGGGACTACCCACAGCGTCCCTGTGCTGCCAAGTGCCTTCCTGACGATCATCTTCTCATCTGCTACCCATCATAAATAAACGTACCTTTTTACTTGCTTTACTTTCCTCTGACTTATTATTCCTGACACAGCGGTTGTCGGCAGGTGAAGTATTTCCAGGAACCGGGAAAAATAGTCTGACACGACAAGGTAAGTGTGTTTGTTATGATAGCACAGGTCCATAGCAAGTCTCTTCCAAGGCCGGTCAGGAAGGGGGGTAGAGATGAGAGGTTCTTTCCGCTGGCTGGGTTTCATCTCACGGCATACCTGACAGGACTGGACTGTTTGTTGGATTGCTGATGAGATGCTGGGCCACCATACGGACGCATGGACTCGCTCTCTACGCTTTGTCAAACCCTGGTGTCCGTCGTGTATTCGGTTCAGGATGTCTGTTCTCAGCACATCTGGAATCACCATACGGCTGCCTCTGATGACGATCCCATTGCATTCAGATAATTCAGCTTTCATGGGAAAATACTCTGATTGCTGCTGGGACATGGCCTATGTACTCTGGCCACCCTGACTTTATGTACTGCAACACCAATTGTAGGTTACAGTCGGCTGCTGTAGCTGTCTTTATGGCCTCAAGCCTACATGGAGTTGCAGGCAGGGCATCTACAATGGCTGCTATATAGCACGCTACGTCTTAATGAGTGTCAGTCTCCGTTTCTAGGCACTGCAGTGGACTCCGTGAGAGTGTGTCGGCCACTGTTAAGGTCTTCCCTGGTGCATATTCGGCCATCGGTTTAAATCTCATAAGTCTCATGAGTAGTCTTTGGCACCGTATTGGCACGTTGTCCAGGTCTTTCTGATTCATGAGTGGCACCAGAGGTTTGTGGTCGGTGACCAATTTGAAGCTCTCAAGGCCACACAGGTATTTTTCAAATTTCTCACAGGCCCAGACGCTCGCCAAACACTCCTTCTCAATCTGTGCATATCTGGTCTCGGCATCAGACAGGCGACGTGAGCAGTATGCCACAGGTTTCCATTCCCCTTCATGTAGCTGTAGCAGTACTCCGCCTATGCCATAACTGCTGGCGTCAGGTGAGACTGCAGTAGGCCGGTCCACATCGTAAAACTTCAGGACTGGAGAAGTGGACAGGATGTCTTTAATCCGCTGGAATGCCTCCTGCTGAGAGTGGTCCCACGTCCATACTGACTTGTACTTTAACAGGTCATAAAGTGGCTGACACACGGTGGACAAATTTGGAATGTATTTCCCCAAGTAATTGAACATGCCCAAAATATGCTTTAGGTCTTGCACGTTCTGTGGTGGTGGTAGCTCACGGATTGCCTTGACTTTTTCAGGGTCAGGTCTCACACCTGATTTGTCAATGACAAGACCCAGGAAGTGAAGCTGGTCCTGCCTAAATTTACATTTTTCTTTTTTTAGCTTCAGGCCGGCTGACCCGATCCTTTCCAGCACCTTGCTGAGACATTGGTCGTGCTGCTCTGGAGTATCTCCATACACGAGGACATCATCCATGAAGATAGCCACGCCTACCAGGCCGTTGAGGGTCTCGGTCATTTTGCGTTGGAAGATTTCCGGAGCACTCATGATTCCGAATGGGAGTCTTTTAAACGCATATCTCCCAAAGGGTGTTATGAAGGTGGTTAACTTGGTGCTTTCTGGGTGTAGAGGTATCTGCCAAAACCTGGAGGCGGCATCCAGTGACGTGAACATGGTAGCGCCACTGAGTTTAGCAGTAATTTCCTCAGCAGTTGGAAGGACGTACCTCTCTCTCCTTACAGCCTCGTTTAACCTCTTCAAATCAACACAGATGCGCACCTTCCCATTTTTCCTTGGAACTGGCACCATAGGCGCACACCAGTCAGTGGGCTCAGTCACAGGCTCAATCACCTCATTTTCCTCCATGCGTTTTAATTCCTCTTTTACTTTTTGCAGTAGAGGCAACATGACGCGACGAGTAGTGTGCACTGTGTATAGTTCAGCATTATCTCTTAACAGGATTTTAACAGTTTTCGGTTTTGAGTGTTCCGTGCTCACCGAATGCTGTGTGGACTTCCTCAACACGTTTCACAAGCCCCATCGTCATTGCTGTGGCTTTCGGCCACTGATGACGTATACCGGAAAAGAGTATGGCTTTCCTTTATATTCTGTGCTAGCTTGGAACTTTCCCAAACAGTCCAACTGACCACCTGGGCTGCAGAGTGTGATATTAGGTGACACAAATTTCTTATCGGGAACTAGTTTGTTGAATGCCTCTTCTCCCATAATGTTTACATCTGCACCCGTGTCAATTTTGAATTTGACCGGTGTTGTTCCAATTGTAAACTGTATTGTCCATTGTTCATCACTTCTGTTTTAATTTGTGACTGCACCCAAGTATGGTGTCTCTGTCACTTCTCTGACTGATTTACTGTAACATTTCTTTTCCCAGTGACCCACCTTCTTACACTTGTTGCATGTAGAGTAAGAGTTCCTGGCTGGGCACCTTTCCAGATCTCTGTGTTTCAATTTTCCGCATTTTCCACATTTCGAGTCTCCTTGATCACTTTCTCTCTTTTTAGATTTCCACTTAGGCTTTCCTCTGCCTAATCCTCTCCCGCGGATTTCCTCTACCGCTGCATGTGACTCCCCCTGCTGGTGAACTACAACCTCCTCGGACTGGCGAACAGTTGTAATGGTTTGGGCAAGTGTAAGATCAGCCATTAGCTGCAATTTACGTGACAGTTCCTTGTCTAAAATGCCCACAACAATGCGGTCGCGGCTGTGTTCGTCTCTATTTACACCGAAGTCACAGTGTTCTGATAACTCATACAGGGCTCTGATAAACATTTCAGCTTTCTCACCGGGCCGCTGCGATCTCTGGTGAAAACAGGCGCGCTCGTGAATCACGTTGCGTTTAGGATAGAAGTATGCGTCGTGTTTTCCCAACACAACGTCAATCTTCTCTTCCCCCTCCGTCTCAAAGGTGAAAGACTTGAAAATGTTTTCAGCCTCAGGCCCCATGGCATAAATCAGCGAACTGACCTGCACTTCGCCGTTCTCTTTACTCAGTTTAGTGGCCAACCGAAATCGCAGGAAACGTTGATTCCAGTCAGCCCATTCATTTGGACGATCAAAAGCTAAACTTTCCGGAGGATGAAAATTGGCCATCTTTTCAGAGAAGCAATGTGTCCGTCAAATGCTTCTGACACCATGTAAATAATTCAAATGTCCACACGAGTCTCAGACTTCAATGAATACTTTGTATTGTTGAACAAATGTGCAGGTAACATACGGGCCAGTGCTAAACTTAACTCTCCACAACTGTGTGCGTCTCCCTTAGGGTAACGCCTACTAACGTACGTGTGTAGTAGGGACGTAGCAGAATGCCCTTAGAGGTATAAAGCCAGTAAGCCACATTTACATGTGCACATTGTATGACAATGACAAACGCATAGAATGCCATCATAGAATTACCTTAATGTATTTATTGCGTCCGAATGTTGTTTTAGAATGTTGCAAGTTAGGAATACCAGTGAGGAAAACAAAGTCATATCTATTCTCAGGACAAACATAAAACAAACACAACATGCGCAGGGCTCGCAAAATCGCTAGCCCGACGTCCCGGGGCTATTGTGTTCTCCAGTCGGGCTACTGGTCTGCCCGACGGGCTCTCTGAAATAGTGTAATCAAATTCACCCCTAAACTTCTGACTCGCCCCGAAAGCGAGTGTACTGTTAATAAACAAGAAAATGAAGAGAAGAATGCTGATATGTGTTATGTTTTTCACTGACATAACATGTATAAAACACTTGTGGCAAACCACGTTCAAATAACACAGCCAACATTCAGGGATACTTTACTTCTTCTGAGTTTATTATTAAGGAACACAACTAATAATTACAAGTGGCAGTGCCACCTACAGGCACAATGGGGGAATAGCAGTATTACATACATAACATTTCCTCCCCTCTTAATCAAGAAACAAAGAAAACAATGCTTTCTCAGTTACACAAAAATTATGCATTTTTTTATTTATTTTTTTCTAGAGGTAGAGGGTAGACTGTCTCTTGCCTCGAGCCAGTTCGGGGATTATTCTGCCCCATGTCAGAACAGGCTCACTAACATAACTAATTACAGTTTTTGTCTTTAAACCAACAGTCATCTTCACTATGGTTAGTCTTTCCACATCGTTTGCATTTGTTTGCAGTCTTACTCTTTGATAAAGACAGTGCATTTACCGTCAGTGATCCGCTGAGTTGGTGTGCTTCACGTGACGCCGTTTCCATGGAGACCGCCAACTCTACCGCTCTCTGAAACGTCAGTGCAGACTCAGTCAACAAGCGCTTTTGAGTAGCCTCACTCTTCAAGCCACACACAAATCTATCGCGAAGTGCATCATCCAAATGTCCCCCAAATTCACAGTGTTCTGACAATCCTCTAAGCACTGCAACATACTGTGTCACCGACTCGCTCTCCTGATTCCGCCGGTGGAAACGAAAACGCTCCGCGATGACCAGGGGCTTCGGAGAGAAGTGCTGCTGTAGCGTGTCTGTGATGTGCTTGAAGCTTTTCTCTCCCGGTTTGTCCGGCGCGATAAGACTTCGGAGTAGTCCATATGTTTTTCCTCCGATCACACTGAGTAGCACAGGCACTTTCTTGTCTGCCTCAATACTGTTGGCTTCTATGAAGTGTTCAAATCTTTCAATGTAAGTGGTCCACGGTTCGACGCTTTCATCAAAACCTTCCATGTGGCCAATGGTAGCAGCCATCCTAGCTAACCTAGATCACTTTAGCTACGCAGAGAAAACATTATAAAAGTTGTAGTAACGTTACGCCTAACTACTCACGATTCACTGTAGTAGCTCCTTCGTGGTAATTTTAATCCACCTCGTCGCCAATTATGTTATGTTTTCCACTGACATAACATGTATAAAACACTTGTGGCAAACCACGTTCAAATAACACAGCCAACATTCAGGGATACTTTACTTCTTCTGAGTTTATTACATAGACTGTAAAAAAAGATGGACGACGCCCCTTCGCTCTTTTCCATTGGAGAGAACTGAAGCCGCCAGAGTCCCGATATGGCGCTGACATATTGGAACTTGAGTCTGCGCAGAAGCGTTTTCGGGACCAGTCATGCGCAGTCGTGAGCAGGAAGTAAAGCCGCAAAATCAAGGCCCCGCCCTCACGCTCGTTGAATCAATCGCAAGCACACGCCCTGCACTTTTCTTAAGTGGCCTTGTCTGCTCCGTTCCTCTCCAATGATGTCTGATGATTGCAGTACCTCGTTAAAATAAGGTAAATACAACTACTAACCACATAGTCAACATTATGAAAAAAAGTCCGTTGGTGCTTCAGTGACTACTTCACACAGAGAACCTGTCAATCACAGCTGTCAATCATGATGTCACAGCACCGTTTTTATAGCATCAAATAACTAACTAAAAACTAACTTATTTTAAAAACAAACACTTGAAATTACATCAACGTGATAGAAACTACAGTAAATGACAGAAACTATCTTTAGAAAAAAGATATGTGAAGTGTAATTTAATTATTTAGTTGGTCTCACGTCCCGTTGAATAACATGGGGAGGCGGGGCTTATGAGCTATACTAGGACCGGTCACCGGGGGGCGATCGAGACGTTTTGGCTTCACTTTTGAGGGCTTTTTATTAAGGAACACAACTAATAATTACAAGTGGCAGTGCCACCTACAGGCACAATGGGGGAATAGCAGTATTACATACATAACAATATGATGGCTTCTCGTTTCTGCATTTACTACGAATTAATCAATAAAGTATGCATATTACAACCGTTCACATTACATGGTCAACACATGTATGACTTTTGCATAATAATGCCTGAATATAAACATTAACAACTTTAAACATTTAAGCATATTCAGCATTTACAATTGCCAAAGTGACACTCTAATCGGTAATATATATAACATTTTCACTAGTATTTAACCTTTATCTAAATAATAACATGAGAATGATGATGTAAAAATACATTTAGAATACAATCCATATTCTCAGTTGAGAACATACTAGGCCTACTTAATTCGTTATCTGATGTATTACATTGAATGACAACATGTAGCCTATTCACTCTTCAAATACAGTCACTCAAATGTAACGCATAACACACAGTTAACAGACATGAGACATCACCGCAGATTAACGATCACGTATGTAAATTGAAGATAATTCATAACGCTAAACAATTTATAGATTCAAATATTATTTCTACTTCTTTAACCATTTATGTGGCGGACTTTCGCGCAAATTGCGGAGCACTTATGCTAACCATGTGCTCAACCACACTGAACTCATGACAAACTTTTACTAAAGTATAAAAGACACATTAACAAAGCCGTTTTCATCATGTTAGGCACAAGATTAATAATGAATGCGTACATGTTGAGAACTAATAGGCTAATACAATTTGTAGCAATCAGTAAATTTAAAAAGTTCAGCTTTAGGAGGAAAGAGACAGGGCATGAGACTGAGAGAAAAAGAAAGAGTGATGGATAACCTCCTTTCTGATGTTCTCGTTTCTCTGATGAGCCTTTGCGTAAATTCCAACGCCGGCGATCCAATTCCCCTACCGTTGACCTCAGCTCTTTATTTTATTTTTTAAGAGTGATTTAAGATCAGAAAGGTTCAGCTCCAATGCAGCTTCTGCTTGTGAGCTTTCATCTCTTGCTTAACCTCAGAAATGGCGTTACAATTATCTTCCGTTTTTTTGGACAGCTCCTCCAGCTTTTTCTCCTGCTTGTCAAATCTTCTGCCGAGGGAGTAAATTGCCTCTAGTACATCCGCATTAGAGATATCTTCCACCTCATCAAGCCGCACTTTCTTCATTATGTGCACTTTGCTAGGAGTGACATTCTCAGCACCGCACTCCTCCAGGACACGCTTGTTAGTTTCAGCACAAACCTCCATCGCATCATCGTAATCATGATCATTTAGTGATCGTTAGTGATCACGATCTTCTCTTCAGAGTTTCGTGCTCTAGGCCTACTCGTCATCTTTAGATGATGAAAAAAATAAAACTCAATCAAACAGTTTGGGAAAAGTCTAAAAATAAGAAAAAATCTTTGAGACTTTACTAGTGGTTAAACTATGCTGCTATCTAGTAGGCCTACGCCATCTTGGCCGGAACCCCAAATTCCCAATGTAAATCTGTGGTGAAAAATGTTCGTTAAATGCAAGGGGACTAAAGCTGAAGTCGGCAAGTCTGGCAGATTGAGTGGATTTACACAATTTTGAATGTTTACAACTCTATTGGCCCTCCCCCACTAATACCCTCCCACCGTGACCGAGTTCATGCTCGTCAGTGCGTGTGCACCAGATTTTCAGTGAACGCGCCCGTCTCATCAGCATCCATCAACACCATGGATTATTTGGAGGTATGCTGTCCTGGCTAATCTACCGATAGATTGCAATTGCTAACGTCATACTCTAAATGAGCTTACTTGATTTTCCGCCATCACTCTTCGTTACTGCGCGAACTTCAGGCGTGTGCATGTGATTGGTGCGCGAGGGGTGGCGTGTGCCCGATCTGTGATTGAGAGTCAGATCTCACAACCCCCTGCGCTGATTGGACATGATGAACCGGGAGCTGTGGATTTTTGCAAAACAAATAACACGCTCCAGGTGGAGTTAAAAGCTCGGGTTTTTTTCTAAAACCACTTTATTTATGTTGTTCTGTCGGATTATAGTGTCGATTTCACTGAATATGATCAAAAAAATGTTGCCGACGGCAGCTTTAAAGGACAAAATAAAACGCAAAGGTATATTTTTGTTTTGCAAGGGGCAGAAGTCACATTTTGTTTTTCTGCAAGAGACTCACTCTACTGATGAAGATGCTGCTTTTTGGAAGATGCAGTGAGGAGAGACAATTTTGTTTAGTCATGGATCCAATCGATCAGCAGGTGTCGCCATATGCCTTAACAATTGCCCTGGGAAGATTGTGACTTTTCAGTCTGATGCTCATGGTCATTGGCTTGCTATGTGGTTAATAGTGAAGGTGCTTTTCTTATTTTAGTTCATGTTTATGGTTATAATAGTAGTGGGCAAAACAAGATTTTATTTTCTAATATTACAGATGTTGTCACACAGCTTAAATCGAAATTTCATAAACATTTTGTACTAATTGGAGGTGATTTTAATCTAGCACCAGATGAGTGGCTGACAGATCTCCTTCTAGTTATACAAGTCACCATTTTAATAACATTATTCAGGAGTTTTGCCAGTCAAATTCCCTTAATGACAGCTGGAGGTTAAAGCATCCTAATGAGACTCAGTTTTCCTGGGTCAAACCTAATGGATCCTCTAAGTCACGGATAGACTTTTGGCTTATTACTGAGGAACATTCTGAGTTTGCCACTAACGTTTCCATTTCTGCCATACAGTTGACAGATCATTGCCTTATTTCATTAATTTTGACGCCAACAATAAAACATACCTTTAGAAAAGACTGGAAGTTTAATGTGGAACTTTTAAAGGATAAAGATTATGTAGTCAAAGAAGAAATTTGATTATTGACATTAAAGATGACCTCACCTTAACTTCTAATGGGAATGAATGGGAGTATTTTAAATTCAAAACAAGGGAAGTTTCAATTCGGTTTGGTAAACAAAAAAACAAAACAAAAGAACAGAAGCAAAGGGAGTTAAGTTTAATTCAAGAAATTAATACCTAATACACAGGAAATGACTCAAGAATATGTTGATAAATTACTCTCTCTTCAAGCAAAGGGAGTTAAGTTTAATTCAAGAAATTAATACCTATTGTAATACACAGGAAATGACTCAAGAAGATGTTGATAAATTACTCTCTCTTCAAGCTAAATTAGATCATTTGTATTTAATGAAAGCACCCAGAGCTTTTGTAAGGTCTCGTGCAAAATGGTTGGAGGAAGGAGAGAAGAATACAGCATATTTTTGTCAGTTAGAAAAGAGGAGACAGAAATCCAATGCTGTTTTTTAGTTTGATTATTAATGAGAAGGTAATCACAGACCCAAAATTAATATCCGAGGAAGTACTAATTTTATAGTGATATTTATTCTTCTTCATATTCTGACAAAAATGGTCAAGAATTTCTAGAAAAGATAAAAGATTTTATTCCACTGATTGATATTGAATTTAAAGAAACCTGTGATGTAGACCTGAGATTGGAGGAAATCGATACTGCTATTAAAAAAATGCCTTTAGGTAAATCTCCTGGTCAGGATGGTCTGACTACAATTTTTTACAAATTCTTCTGGTAAGCGTTTTCTATGCGTTTTAACATCAACAGAGGTATTAGACAAGGAGATCCGACAAGTCCGTATTTGTTTATTTTAATAGCTAAACTTTTGGCAATTTATGTGGGAAAATAGTAAAGATATTAGGCCCTTGAATGTTTTGGGGAGTCAGCTATTAATAAGTCATCTAGCCGACGATACTACTCTGTTTCTTAGGGATGCAGAGCAGATCCCAGCTGTCATTCATTTATTGTCACATTTTTCCAAAGCTTCTGGTTTGAAATTAAATAAAAAAAAAGTGCGAGTTGATGGCAGTACATAATCGGACTGAATCTCAATTGTTTAATATTCCATTAAAAAATTAGGTAAAATATTTAGGTATTGTTATTACTAAAGACAATAAAAGTAGAGAAAAAATGAATTTGGCTGACAATATAACAAAAAGTCAAAATATGTTAAATATGTGGTTACAAAGGGATATTTCCATTTTTGGCAGAATTTTATTACAGAAAACCGAGGTACTTTCTAGGCTGATTTATCCTGCATATTCTTCAGGTATCTCTGACAGGTAGACAGGGGCGTTTCTAGGTTTTAAAAACATCAGGGGCTGAACCCGAAACATTAGGGGCTGGGGTGGGTAATAAGATAACATGATTCGATACAGATAATAATGTATATTGCAGGCCTATATGCAGGGGGCAGACTGGTTAAAAAAATCTTTCCCAGGCACTGTAACCACACCAGCCCAAAATACCACACAGTCACGCACATTCAAATGTGAGGTAGTTAGGGGGGATCGGGGGCATACTCCCCCGAGAAAATTTGGATTTCTCAGACCTATGTGTGCATTTTTAAGGTGCTTGAAGGTCCAAAAAATTTGATGACAATAGCTTTAAAAGCATGTCAGTAGGCAGTAGCATAAATGATTTGTCAAGCAGATAACAGATTCTTAAATATGAGAATGAGGATAAATGTTGAAATGAATGATCCACACTTGGAAATGCAGAAGGTTTCTGCTTATTGTTGACAATACACAATCACATATTCCAAACAGGAATGGCCTTAAATGAGAAATCTTTCAAGGATTATTTTGCATAGATGTTACATTTCAATCAAACACCAGTGCAATCTTTTTGTGTCCAGAGGCAAATTAGCCATTTATATATTAGCATTAAAGATTGGTTTCAGCAACTTGTTTCTTTCTTAAGTTAATCAATGTTTTTGGCACTAATCAGTTCAATTAAAGTTCAATTGTTCACTCATAAAGACAGTCACTTGTCGCCACCTACTGGCTTAATGATGCAAGTTGGGCAAACACAGACAAGCGGAGTGATAGAAACGGTGAAAAGGCTGATACTGGTGAAAAATTCGAACACATTCGAGGACCATACAAATATATATACTTATAAATTATATATTTATACTTATGAATTGTGCTTATAGTTTCTGTAATTAGCAAAGAACATCTGTGTTTAATTAGGAATACATTGTAATAATGTTAATCAAGCTGACTAAATCACTGACTGCGCAGCAGTTAACAATAAAAATACAAAATAATTTAAAACAAAGACAAGCTCATTATACGTAGCCTAAAGGAAATAATATTACAGATCTAGACAAATTGGGTTAGAATGTCATGAACGATCATTTAGGCTAGGTGTATTTTTCACATTTTTGGTCACAAAATTAAAAAAAAATATGGCACAAGTAAGTTTTGATGACTTTTTGTGCAATATTGATAAAATGTTATAATTTTAATGAAAAATTAGCCAAAATGTGTAACATTTATGTAGCCTACAAAGGAATACAAAGGCCCCGACAGGAGTTTTGGCGCAGCTTTAATCTCCCTTTTGGTTATTTCAATACTTAACTGACGACAGAAAACGACGGTACATGCTTCTTTTGCGTGATACAGGGCC
Organism: Rhinichthys klamathensis goyatoka; assembly: GCF_029890125.1. Lineage (NCBI taxonomy): Eukaryota > Metazoa > Chordata > Actinopteri > Cypriniformes > Leuciscidae > Rhinichthys > Rhinichthys klamathensis. The sequence goes on from NW_026606867.1 coordinate 1,398,064, forward strand.
CGCCGCATTTGCGCGTGATATTGAAGAGTGCGCGCCGCGAGCACACGGCTGACACGAGAGGAAAGTTCGTTTTTCTGAGTTTTACCTCTCTGGTTTTACTGACATATAGCCTGATCAACATCTGGTCTGACAGAGGACTGTGCGGCGGTGCTGACTGCGTTATATTTTTTTAATTACTGTGAGATTGTTTGCTGTTGCGCGCAGATCTAGGATAGGCTGAAATCACTCACGTGGTGCGTCTCTGTGTGAGAGACACATATTTCAACAATCATCAGTCAGAGACAGCAGCAAAGCCAAAGCACAATGAAATAAGGCAACGTATGATTTCGGGGGTTTACAAAGGCTATTGTCCGGTTTCATATTTGTCAGTCGACTTTTCAAAATACATTCGGGGCTGCACTCAAAACATTCGGGGCTGAAGCCCCGGCAAAATCGGCTGACGACGCCCCTGCAGGTAGATAAAGGATATAAATCAAATTCGGTATAAGTTACTTTGGAAAAACAAACATTACATAAGAAAATCAGATGTAGTGAAGCCAATCAGTGAGGGAGGTTTGAATATTATTGATTTTGATGTTATGAATGGCACTCTTAAATTGAGGTGGCTCCAAGCTTTCCTTAGGAATAAACATTCTGTTTGGTCTAGTTTTTCTTTAAAAATCGTTGATTCTTTTGGGGGCATTGATTTTCTTTTGAGGTGTGACTTTGAAACATCAAAACTAAACTGTAAATTAGACATTCTCTGGCAGAACCGAACACCGGTGATCAGCGCGAGATGCATGCCGGTTAGAAATGTGTCCGAGTGCGGTCCGCCTTGCTCTGATGTCATGCTGACGTGAAAAAACTCTCGCGACCGCAAGGCGCACGTGTCGGATTCTGCAGTCGCGCGCAGTTGCTCTCCACCGACTGCGCTGATCAGAAGCATGATGGGAAACGACTTGCTGACGACACAGCTTAATGCTCATTGGTTTAAACAACCGTGATGTATTGTTCTCTTTTAAAATGTTTGATTTTAAAACTCTGATATCATGTTTTATGTGTATAAATATCTGTATTAAAGAAAAATGATTCATAAACATGTAGGCCTATTTAAAATGGAATTAAATTAGTACTTTGGGTGTCTTGTTCATTATATTTATTTTCATATTCAAGCAACAAAACTTAAATTACATCCAGTTTATTAGCAACACCGTGCACGAGTGTGAATCCCGCGATATCCATCATTGATCTCGCAGGTGCCAGATCCACTGCGAGAAGAGCGATCTGTCCGGCTTGCCTGCGCTTTTTTCACTCCTCCTCTCAATGCAGCCGCCTACTCTCGACTACATTTCAGGCGAGGCAAGGCGCATCTCAAACAAGCCTAATATAAAGCACCCCTGAACCAAACAATGTCAGCTTCTGTGTCTTCACAAGCGCTCTATGTGAAATCGTATCTGTCTATTTGATGTGTGTTTGTCTCTCTATATGTGGTGATGTCATCAGCCACTATAGGGTTAATTCCCAAATATGGTGTTCCGTGAATATATAAAACAGCTGCGACGGACATCTAGCCAAGCGTGCTATTCCGGGTTCGGGAAGTGACGGCATTCTCGGGGCGCCGGTTTAGGTTCAGGAGTGTGGCTGAGGAGGATGAAGATAAGTGGAATGCCTATTCATCATAGTGAGCCTGTTATTTAACACGCCCTCGAGTGCGCGGCTTGAGTTATCCAACGCAGTGGTACCGGGCGTGGAGGTGTTGCAGCAGGCTTAGCACCCTTCGGGAGGCTAAGAGGACGCTGACGGCTCGCGCTACTTGTTGTAGCTTTTGTTTGCGTGACACAGACAACTCCGGACGGATTGGAGGGTGTCTCACTGATCGGTCGCCTTCCGCCTCTTGTCTGACTTGTCTTTTCTTGTGGACGTGTACGGGAGTTCTAATTCGACCGCGCGGGTCTCTATCTGGAAGAGGACGACGCTCAAGTGGATTAGAACACGCGCTAGCGTGCAGCCTGCCAGGTTATCTCTAAATTGGTGCGGTGACAGTGCGTGTTCCTCGACTGATGGACTGAGAAACGTGGGGGGGGGGTAATCTTGAGGGACGAAGATCTATGTGTGTCTCCCTGATACTTGTATGTTATTCTTAGTGGTTGGTTTAATTTGGGTTTTGTATTGTTTGCTCTTTTTTTTGTGTTTGATCCCCTGGTTGTGATTTTGTTTATTTTGTTGTCAAAAGAACAGGGAATGACCCACCATCAACCCCTATTGTGCTGATTCCGGTCCATTAGTATCAGCAGGTTGCTGGTGTTACAATCGAAGAAGGACGGCCTCTTTTGGCCATGTGTGACCCATCCACTTCGTAGACCTAGTTCATGTGTAAAGTGTATGTGTCTTTTGTTTATTACTGTTGTATTGACTGTTCTTGTCTTTTCCCTTCAGAATCTGGGGGATACGTGGTTCCTGAAGTCTTCTGGGTGTGGTGGTGGTTTGACTGACAGCTTGCAGTGTTCACAGTGTGTGGAGTGTGGTGAGAGCACGAGTGATTGCTGTGTCCATCCGATGAGCAAGACAGATTCCCCAGGTTCTGAAGTGGTAGGGGCGTTTCCGTGTGTGTGTGTGTGCGTGAACGCGCGTGTATGTGAAGTTTGATTTATACGCTTTTAGGATTTATTACCAGAGATTGTGTTGTATTTTATTAAATGGTGTTTCTGAATAAACTGTTTTATACCATTCTCATTGTCTGTTATCTGACGCAGCCACAACGTATCTGTGTGCTTTGTATTTAAATTATTGGTGGGTTCCCGGACCGTTCCGGGTGGCGTAGTCGGGCTTAACCTAAAAATCCAAACTGCCACATTTGGCGTATGGTCGGCAGGGTTTTGTAGCTGTCGTACAGATTCAGACACGGTGATGGTTTTTTTGTTTTCTTCTTTGTGTGTGTTTGAGTGGTGACAATACGGTGGATATTCGTCTGGTAAGTGCCCCCCCTACAGTATTTAGGAATGGAGGCTGAGTTACAGGAAATGAGAGATCTTGTGATTCAGTTAAAGGCTGACAATGAGAGACTGCGACAGGAGCGGGCACCAGTTGAGTTGCTTGATCCTGGCGCAGCCTCTGGTAGTGCGTCGCGACCGGTAACGCCCAGTTCCGTCGACTCAAATATTGGTACCGTCGAACGCTTCGTGTTTGTTCCGCGGGAACGGCGTTGTCCAAAATTCAATGGTAGATCCGGTATAGGCATTGAAGAATGGGTCAAAGAAGCAGAAGCGTGTATGCGCATGCGGACTATGAGTGTTGCTGAAAGGGCTTTCTTTTTGTTCGATCATCTTGAAGGAGAGGCTCGAGATGAAATTAGATACCGACCGAGTATGGATAAAGATGACCCAACAAAAATTATTTTAGCATTACGTGAGCTATATGGTTGTGCAGTACCTTATGTTGCACTTCAAGAGGCTTTTTATTCGCGGCGACAATTTGAGGGAGAAACATTACAAGAATTATCCCTGGTACTGTTGGGCCTGTTTGACAAACTTAAACAACAGTCACCGCACGCTATTTTGAATGCAAACGTCATAGTAAGGGACCAATTTATTGAATGTGTGCTGGATAATGCGTTACGCCGAGAATTAAAACAGCTAGTACGGCGTCAGCCTGCTGCAACACTCTTGGAGGTACGAGGTGAAGCTATTCGCTGGGAGCGGGAGGGGATGCCAGGTGGTGCCAGGGGCCGTAGTCAATCTGCACCTTTAGTGCACGGGAATCAATGTGGGGTTCAAGGCGATATGGGGATCAACTCCGAACATGGGAGGCGTTCATCAGAACTAGGTGAATTACGGGAAATATTGCATCAGCAACAAAAGCAAATTGATCAACTTACTCAGATCCTAAACCCGTAGCCAAAGTCCCCAGTTTCGTGGCCGTCCGCCACGTCTTGCGTCCGTGATTTGCCGGCGGTGCCAGCAGCCCGGGCATTTTGCTCGAGAGTGTAATTGGCAACAGCACGTTCCTGGCCTTCCAGTTCATCCCCATGTTGACTCGTTATCTAGCAATGTTAGGTCTGGCTTCTCCAACCAGTCGGAAAACTAGTCTCCACCGGGCTCCCGCGTGTTCTTTGATGGCGCTTCCACGTCTCATCTAGTCTCCTCTTGCCCACACCTTGTCGTTACAATCGGGGGTGTCTCAGTGCCCTGCCTGATAGATACTGGTTCCATGGTATCGATCATTACAGAGATGTTTTAGGTCGTGGTTTGAACCGTGGGGCCAGGATCGATTGCAGTCCTGTCACTGGTTGCGGCTTAGAGCCACCAATGGATTAGACATTCCTTACATTGGCTACATGGAATTAGACATTGGATTGTGTGGTCGTATTGTATCTGGGTGTGGAATATTGGTGGTGCGCGACCCCCCAGGCGCTAATCCAAGTACTCCAGGCATTCTAGGAATGAATGTTTTTAGTCGTTGCTATAGCGAGCTCTTCGGGCAACATGGAGCAGCTTTATTTGATTTACCCTTAGTAACGCGGGATGCAGAATTATCCCAGGCTTTCCAAGCCTGTCAAAAAGTGGATGGCGTTCTTACATGCGGAGGTAATACCAAAATCCGTGGGCGTCGAGTGTGTCGTGTTCCAGGCGGCACTCTGAGATTTGTAACGGCTACATGTTCGTCCATCTTTAGTGGTAAGACAGTATTATTTGAGCCCCTCGAGACCGGGTTACCTGGGGGCTTATTAGCCTCTCCGGCTTTGGTGCGCGTAAGCGGTGGTACAGTTTTAGTCCCTGTGGTTAATGTTGGTCTGCTAGATGCTGTTTTATATCCTACAACAATCCTAGGGAAGCTGCAGGAGGTGTACTTTGTGGATCCTCCCGTGGGGCTGACTGAGGTTCCGACAGCGACTGCTAGGACAGCAACCTGTGATGAGATTGTGGTGTCGGGGGCAGAGGGCGTTGAAAAGGTAGAATTGCAGGGGTTGTCGGACGAGGAGCAGGAACAGGTGAGGGCTCTCCTTTGGCAGTTCCAGGATGTGTTTTCCACTGGTGAGAGAGATCTGGGTTGCACTAACCTGTTGTCTCATGAAATTCCTCTATTAGATGAAACTCCAGTCCGACAACGCTATAGACGTATTCCTCCATCGGAATATGAGTTGGTTAAGACTCACATTAGTCAGCTTTTAGATGCTCAGGTGATCCAGGAGAGTTGCAGTCCATATGCCTCCCCGGTGGTATTGGTAAAGAAGAAAGACGGTAGCCTGCGCTTATGCGTAGACTACCGCCAACTCAATTCTAAGACTCGAAGAGACTCGTTCCCGTTGCCTCGAATTGAGGAAACCTTGGATTCTTTAACAGGGGCCCGCTGGTTCACGACATTAGATCTGGCCAGCGGGTATAATCAAGTCCCTGTTGCGGAGTCTGATCGTTATAAAACGGCCTTCTGCACACCCTTTGGGCTATACGAATGGAATCGTATGCCCTTTGGCCTGTGCAACGCACCCGGAACCTTCCAGCGTTTGATGGAGCGGCTCTTTGGCGATCAGCGACACCAGTCTGTCTTATTGTACCTTGACGACATCATAGTGTATTCCTCATCCGTGCAACACCATCTGCAGAGATTGAGGATGGTGCTGGGTCGCCTGAGAGCCGCTGGCCTCAAAGTTAAGCTGGAAAAGTGTGCGTTTTTCAGGGAAACGGTGCAGTACTTGGGACATGTAATATCGTCCCAGGGGGTGGCTACAGACCCAGGAAAGGTTGAGGCCGTAGCGCAGTGGCCCTGCCCTAAGACGGTATCGGAGCTGCGGACCTTTCTGGGTTTCATTAGCTATTACAGGCGATTTGTAGGGGGGTTCGCTCAAGTAGCAGCTCCGTTACATCAGCTAGTGACCGAGGCAACCAAAGGGAAAGCGAGTAGACGGAGGCAGGAATTGGCACCTGGGTGGTCGGAACAGTGCGAGCAAGCGTTTCAGACGTTGAAGCAGAAACTCACTACCGCGCCGGTCCTTGCCTACGCAGATTTTAGACTTCCGTTTATTTTAGAGATTGACGCCAGCTATGTAGGGTTAGGGGCCGTGCTTTCTCAAGAGGTCGATGGCAAGGTGAGGCCAGTGGCTTACGCTAGCCGAAGTCTTCGGCCAGCAGAGCGCAATACGGCCACATACAGTTCTATGCGTCTTGAGTTTCTGGCCTTAAAATGGGCTATGGCAGAAAAATTCCGCGAATACCTGTTAGGTCATCGATGTATTGTCCGTACTGATAATAATCCGCTGAGTCACCTGGCCACTGCAAAATTGGGCGCTACAGAACAGCGATGGGCAGCCGAATTGGCAGCTTTCGATTTTGTTGTGCAGTATCGATCAGGCAAGTCTAACCAGAATGCAGACGCGTTATCGCGGTTACCTTCTGGGGAACAGCCCGCAGAGGACAATAGTCAGTCAGGTATGGTAGTTCCCGAGTTGTTGAGGCGTGCGGCGGTTGTAGATCCAATGGGACCCACCGCCGTGAGGGCTGTGCAGGCTATACCAGGTCGATCTGGGCTGGAATTGCTGGCTCTGCAGGAGGAGGACCCTGTTATTGGTGCAGCCCTTGGGTATTGGCGTCAAGGGCGAGGACCAGGGCCTCAAGAGAGACGATCCTTACCTAATCCGGTGTTAATATTACTTCGACAGTGGGATCGTCTAGAGGAACGGGAAGGTCTGGTATATCGAAGGGTCCGTCGTCCCGATGGTGGTGAAGAGGTGCTCCAATTGGTGCTGCCTGCTGTTTTGCGACCTGAGGTACTGACCCAATTACACCAGGGCCATGGGCATCAAGGCATCGAGCGCACCCTGGAGTTAGTGCGACAACGATGCTACTGGCCGGGGATGTCGGCCGATGTGGCTCAGTGGGTGCAGCAGTGCGAACGGTGTCAACAGGCCAAGGGGGCTGCACCCGTGGCTCGGAGTTATATGGCACATTTATTGGCCTCTCGCCCGAATGAAATAGTTGCCCTTGACTTCACCATCTTGGAACCTTCTCAGTCGGGGCAAGAGAACGTGCTCGTGATGACAGACGTTTTTAGTAAATTTACGGTGGCAATCCCTACTCGGGATCAACAGGCGGAGACCGTGGCTCGTGTCCTGGTGGGTGAGTGGTTTTATAAGTTTGGCGTTCCAGGCCGAATCCATTCGGATCAGGGCCGAAATTTCGAGTCCCGTCTTATCCAGCAGCTGTGTAACCTCTACCAGGTGGGCAAGTCTCGCACTACACCATACCATCCAGCGGGCAATGGGCAGTGCGAACGGTTTAACCGTACTCTGCACAATTTGCTGCGGACTTTGCCCACCGGGAGAAAGAGGGACTGGGCATCCTGTTTGCCCCAGGTGCTGTTCTGTTATAACACCACCCCCCACCAGGCCACTGGAGAAGCCCATTACTATCTGATGTTTGGGCAGGAGCCTAGATTGCCGGTGGATTTCCTGCTGGGTCGGGTGCAGGAGCCAGTGGCTGGTAGGGTCCATCATTGGGTGGAAGAGCATCAGTCCCGGCTTCAAGTGGCTTTTGATGGTGCCCGTGAGCGACTGCAAGTAGCCGCCCAACATCGGAAGGCCAAGCATGACCGGCAAGTAAGGGAACAGCCACTAGTTAAGGGTCAACTAGTCTACCTGCGCGAGCATGGGTTTGTGGGACGTCATAAGATCCAGGATCTTTGGAGCTCGACGGTATATCAGGTAGTCCAGACTCCACGAGACGGTGGGTCAGTGTACACTGTGGCACCGGTGCAGGACCTAGAGAAGGTTCGTCACGTTCATCGGGCGTCCTTGAAACCTCGTAATCAGAATAACCCAGTATGCACTGAGTCCTTGGTAGGGCATGTTGAGCCATCGTCACCCCCCGAGATGGAGGACGAGCTGGAAGATGGGGATTTAGCTCGTCTGGTGGTAGAGGCCCCGTCGGTTACTCCAGGGGGTGTAGAGGTGAGTAGGGCTCTATTGGAGGCTAGGGTTAGTCTAGCCCCGGGAGCAGAGGAATCGACTAGCCAGCCTGTAGCGAGAATCCATGGAGGTGGCGTTAGCTCTCGGCTAGAGCTAGAACCCGTAGCTTCAGGACCGCCCACTATGTTGGAGGGTGTGCCAAGACGAACGGGCAGTGTCGGGGCAGGTCAACACTCCAATCGGTACCATTTGCCGCGAGCGTTAGGAAGTGAAATCCATCAGGTTACTGCTAGTTCTAGTTTGGGCCCGGCCTGGTTCAGACCATGGGACCAGTAGTGTTTTTCATCGTCGGGACTACGATGACCAATGGGGGGGTAGATTGTGGTGATGTCATCAGCCACTATAGGGTTAATTCCCAAATATGGTGTTCCGTGAATATATAAAACAGCTGCGACGGACATCTAGCCAAGCGTGCTATTCCGGGTTCGGGAAGTGACGTCATTCTCGGGGCGCCGGTTTAGGTTCAGGAGTGTGGCTGAGGAGGATGAAGATAAGTGGAATGCCTATTCATCATAGTGAGCCTGTTATTTAACACGCCCTCGAGTGCGCGGCTTGAGTTATCCAACGCAGTGGTACCGGGCGTGGAGGTGTTGCAGCAGGCTTAGCACCCTTCGGGAGGCTAAGAGGACGCTGACGGCTCGCGCTACTTGTTGTAGCTTTTGTTTGCGTGACACAGACAACTCCGGACGGATTGGAGGGTGTCTCACTGATCGGTCGCCTTCCGCCTCTTGTCTGACTTGTCTTTTCTTGTGGACGTGTACGGGAGTTCTAATTCGACCGCGCGGGTCTCTATCTGGAAGAGGACGACGCTCAAGTGGATTAGAACACGCGCTAGCGTGCAGCCTGCCAGGTTATCTCTAAATTGGTGCGGTGACAGTGCGTGTTCCTCGACTGATGGACTGAGAAACGTGGGGGGGGGTAATCTTGAGGGACGAAGATCTATATGTGACCCGTCACGGAAACCAGGGACACAAGTCGGCAGCACAACTTGCGAGCAAAATGAGAAAGAAGCGTTTTTTTCCAAAATTGGTGATTTCCGCTTTTTTGCAGAATCTGTTAGTTGAGATCACGAAGAAGCCTCTCCATGTTTGAGATAACAGTATTGGTATATTTAAAAGCGTACATTTTGAGGTTGAAATCGGCTTGTTTTTCGGAGATTCTAGCATGCAGTAGGGGCGTGTCATTGTCTGTGTGTATTTCCATACTGAATAGCCGCCGGCGCTTTTGCCCCCGCCCCCCAACAGCGTGGCTACTTATTATGCAGCACTCTGGCCGGCTCTGTCTGATATCAAAATTCAATGAAGATCGATGCCGCAAAGATAGTCGCAGACGAGCTGAACCGTGGCAGTTACACCGAAAATGTTTTCGCCGCACTTTGTGGGCTCGGGAAACTGAACCGGAGGTATGGGCGCGGCGCGCGCGCCCTCGGTGCTTGAATACGGCGGCTCGGCTCGCTGACAGCGGTGGCTAACTGTTTCGTATGTGACGTCCCGATTGCTTTGAATGGGGAACGTTTTGTGAACAGGGAACAGACTTAATGGACTGGCAACAATCTCCATAGAACATGAACTGGCACAGAGAATCGAAATAGAGGATGCAGTTAAGACCTTTGCTGCGATGAAGGCCTGCCGTGCGCGTTTCTGAAACGTAAGTTAAGCTTTATTTGCTCCTTAGTCGTTATGTAAGATGCTGAACCTGCTGATGATATAATGTGCTTGCGGACATTTCATTTGTGTGTGTATACGCACATAAGAAAGTGGTGTAAAGAGATTTGCAACAGTAATCTGAGGAGGAAATATGATTATTTGGAAAATTCCTGTCATGACTGCTTAAATAAAAATGCCAGCAGGCATTTACCTCCTGCATAAACTTTAATATTCTTGACATTTTGGGCACACGCACGTTGCGCACTATTTGCGTTATATGTAGGCCTATGGCTTATTGGTCTTTGTGTGTTGTTGCTGGTTTTGCGTTATATGTATATGGCATATTGGTCTTTGTGTGTTGTTGCTGGTTTTGCGTTATATGTATATGGCATATTGGTCTTTGTGTGTTGTTGCTGGTAAACGTTGCAAATAGAGGGGCAGCACAATTGTTTTTCGCCTAGAGCGGCAGAAGTGCATTCGCCGGTCCTGGGGGTGAGTTTGCATTAAACATTAAAGTTTGTCGTTTTGTTTTAATTCTAAGAACAGGTACATGTTATCTCATGTTTAGTCTGTTTAGACCTTCCCATACCTACCTATTGTTATTAGCTAGCTCAGGAAAGAAAAAAAAGTTGTAAAGCACAGGGGGAGCTTTACAGGGGGTATGGCTTATCTAAATGAGATGTAAATGAGCCCTATTGTCACTCCCAGCAGCAGAGAGAGGTGAGAACTGCACATCTTTCGAGGCGGTTTTCTCCACTTTTAGTTTTTTTGAGTGCCTAACTTCAAATGGCTACAACTTCTCCAAATATTATCAGATTTCCATGTGTTACACATCGTTGGAAAGCTTGGAGACCACACTTTCAGAATCTGTGAATAACTCAAAATGCTCCAGAACGACTTGTGTCCCTAGTTTCCGTAACTGGTCACATATGTGTCTCCCTGATACTTGTATGTTATTCTTAGTGGTTGGTTTAATTTGGGTTTTGTATTGTTTGCTCTTTTTTTTGTGTTTGATCCCCTGGTTGTGATTTTGTTTATTTTGTTGTCAAAAGAACAGGGAATGACCCACCATCAACCCCTATTGTGCTGATTCCGGTCCATTAGTATCAGCAGGTTGCTGGTGTTACAATCGAAGAAGGACGGCCTCTTTTGGCCATGTGTGACCCATCCACTTCGTAGACCTAGTTCATGTGTAAAGTGTATGTGTCTTTTGTTTATTACTGTTGTATTGACTGTTCTTGTCTTTTCCCTTCAGAATCTGGGGGATACGTGGTTCCTGAAGTCTTCTGGGTGTGGTGGTGGTTTGACTGACAGCTTGCAGTGTTCACAGTGTGTGGAGTGTGGTGAGAGCACGAGTGATTGCTGTGTCCATCCGATGAGCAAGACAGATTCCCCAGGTTCTGAAGTGGTAGGGGCGTTTCCGTGTGTGTGTGTGTGCGTGAACGCGCGTGTATGTGAAGTTTGATTTATACGCTTTTAGGATTTATTACCAGAGATTGTGTTGTATTTTATTAAATGGTGTTTCTGAATAAACTGTTTTATACCATTCTCATTGTCTGTTATCTGACGCAGCCACAACGTATCTGTGTGCTTTGTATTTAAATTATTGGTGGGTTCCCGGACCGTTCCGGGTGGCGTAGTCGGGCTTAACCTAAAAATCCAAACTGCCACATATATATTATGGAAAATGGTGCTTTGGCTCGCTTTCCCCAGGGCTCGGGTCCCGCTGCTGCTGAGGCACAGCGAAGATGCTCGTCCTGGGGTTCGCAAATGGATTTAACAGCGGGGTTAGAGACGGGTGATCCCCTATCTCTTCCTTTAACCGTTGAATCCGACGCTTCAGTTCGCGAGTCAGAAGCACGCGCTGCGGTTTCTTCTGCTCGCGCTGAAGCGCAAGTGCAGCAGCACTCCAGTTCCAAGGAACTGGATGTTGTGAGCTTGGGAGATGAGGATTTTGCATCACACACAGTCACACACACACAAGAGGAGCTTTTGGAGGTTGTCACTCGCGCTGTTGCTAGATTAAATCTGGACTGGCCAGCCGGTGAGCAGGGATACTTGAAGAGATACCTGAAGAATATGCAGCCGGTGAGCAGGAGTCAGAAGGACTACAGGAGCCTGATCGAGACGGTACGCAGCACAGCGCTTGAGGCAACGATCATCGTGTCTGGACCGCTTCCCACGTACCGACTAGGACAAGAAAGGTTCAGTAGACTATTTGCTCTAAATGAATGGTTAATGTCATGGTGTAATGAACAGAAACTGCTCTTTGTAAATAATTGGAATCTGTTCTGGGAGCGACCTAGGCTCTACCGTGCTGATGGCCTGCACCCCAGCAGAATCGGAGCGGCTGTGCTGTCGGACAACATCTCCAAGACGTTGCACACCATCTGACTAGTAAGTCAAAGTCTAATTCACAGTCTTTGCTGTCCCAACTTAATTGATATAAGTAGTGTAGAACATTATATAGAAACTGTGTCTATTCCTCGTCTAGTGAGGCCAAACAATAAATCTAGTGTAGGATCTAGGAAAAATCTTATTGTAATTAAACCAGAAAATCTAAATATCAGTGAACAAAAACAATTTCTAAAACTAGGTCTTCTAAACATTAGATCGCTCACACCTAAGGCGGTTATTGTAAATGAAATGGTCACAGATAATAGCTTCGATGTACTTTGCCTTACTGAAACCTGGCTTAAACCAAATGAGTATTTCGGTCTAAATGAGTCTACTCCGCCAGGATACTGTTATAAGCATGAGCCCCGTCTGATCGGTCGTGGCGGCGGTGTTGCAACAATCTATAGAGACATTCTTAATGTTACTCAGAAAACAGGTCACAGGTTTAATTCGTTTGAAGTACTTGTGCTAAATGTTACGCTCTTAGATGTAAGAAAGAAATCCCTATTATCTCTAGCCTTGGCTACTGTATATAGACCTCCAGGGCCCTACACTGATTTCCTAAAAGAGTTTGCAGACTTTCTCTCAGATCTATTGGTCAATGCCGATAAAGCAATAATTGTTGGAGATTTTAACATACACGTAGATAACACAAATGATGCGTTAGGGACTGCGTTTACAGATTTATTAAACTCCTTTGGGGTCAAGCAAAACGTCAGTGGTCCCACTCATCGTCTAAATCATACACTAGATTTAATTATATCATACGGAACCAATCCAACCGATATAGATATTATACCGCAAAGTGACGATCTCACTGATCATTGCATGGTAACGTGCATAATACGTACTGCTGAAATTTGTCATGTTGCGCCGCGTTATCGACCAGGCAGAACAATCCTTCCAATCACTATAGATAGATTCTCAAATAGCTTACCTGATCTATCTCAGCTGCTCAGTGAACCCAAACAAACAGATGAACTAGAGGAAATGACCAGCAGTTTGAGCACCATTTTCTCTAGTACATTAGATATTGTTGCACCAATTAGATTGAAAAAGGTTAGAGAGAAAACTAAAGCACCATGGTACAATAGTACTACACATGCTATCAAGAGAGAAACTCGTAACTTAGAGCGTAAATGGAAAGAAACTAATTTAGAGGTCTTTAGAATCGCGTGGAAATACAGTATGTCACGTTATAAAAAGGCTCTAAAAGCAGCCAGGGCTGAGCATCTCCGCAAACTAATAGAAAATAACAAAAATAATCCAAGGTTTTTATTTAACACCGTGGCTAGACTAACAAATAAACAGACATCGCCAGAGCAAAATATTCCGTTACAGTATAGTTGTAATGATTTTATGAATTACTTCAATGAGAAAATAGAAAGCATCCGAAATACAATTGTAAATGTACAATCCTCTATGGTGTCTTGTGATTCAGCCTCAATTATCGCCCCTCAAGAACAACTACACCGCTTTACAACTGTAGGATAGGAAGAGCTAAATAAACTTATCATTGCATCTAAACCAACAACATGTTTATTAGATCCAATACCCACTAAACTACTGAAAGAAGTGTTACATGTAGTGGAAGAGCCTCTTCTCAATATTATTAACTCGTCTTTATTCTTAGGTCATGTTCCAAAAATATTCAAGCTGGCAGTTATAAAACCTCTTATTAAGAAACCGCAATTAGATCAAAATAACTTAGCAAATTACAGACCCATTTCAAATCTTTCATTTATGTCTAAAATACTAGAAAAAATTGTGTCCGCTCAATTGTGCTCTTTCTTGCAAGAAAATAATATCTATGAAAAATTTCAGTCAGGATTCAGACCGCATCATAGCACAGAAACTGCGCTAGTTAAAATTACAAATGATTTACTTTTAGCTTCTGACCAAGGCTGTATCTCAATACTAGTTCTACTCGATCTTAGCGCTGCGTTCGACACTATAGATCACAAAATACTCTTGGATCGACTACAAAACTACACTGGTGTTCAGGGACAGGCATTAAGCTGGTTCAGATCGTACTTATCAGACCGTTACCATTTTGTCTGTTTAAATGGGGAAAAATCGAAGATAACGTCAGTAGACTATGGAGTGCCGCAAGGATCGGTGTTAGGCCCTCTGCTATTCTCAATATATATGCTGCCACTTGGTAATATTATAAGAAAACATGGAATTAATTTCCACTGCTATGCTGATGACACTCAATTATATATTTCATCACGACCAGATGAAAACACTAACCTATCTAAATTGACAGAATGTCTTAAAGATATAAAATGCTGGATGACGTGTAATTTCCTGCTATTAAATCCAGATAAAACGGAGGTATTACTTATTGGTCCAAAAAACTACCCACAAAATCTCTTACAATACAACTTTAATTTAGAAGGATGTCCTGTTACCTTATCCACTACAGTAAAAGACCTGGGTGTTATACTAGACCGCAACTTGTCTTTCGAAAATCATATTTCATATGTCACAAGAACTGCCTTTTTCCACCTTAGAAACATTGCTAAATTACGTAACATGCTATCTGTTTCTGATGCAGAAAAGTTAGTTCATGCATTCATGACCTCGAGACTAGATTACTGTAATGCTTTATTAGCTGGTTGTCCTGCATCTTCAATAAACAAGCTACAGTTAGTGCAAAATGCAGCTGCTAGAGTTCTTACTAGGTCAAGAAAATATGATCATATAACACCGATTTTATCATCTCTGCACTGGTTACCTATTAAGTTCCGTATCAATTACAAAGTACTACTACTGACCTATAAAGCCCTAAATGGTTTAGCTCCTGTGTATTTAATGGACCTTCTATCGCCCTACAATCCATCGCGTTCTTTAAGATCCCTAAATTCGAGGCTTCTGGTCATTCCTAGGATATCTAAGTCCACTAAAGGAGGGAGGGCGTTCTCACATTTAGCTCCTAAACTCTGGAATAGCCTTCCTGATACTGTTCGTTGCTCAGACTCGCTCTCCCAGTTCAAAACTAGATTAAAGACGCATCTCTTCAGCCAAGCATTCACATAATGCTTACCTTTTATACCACTGTTGAATCAGATCGAATGCATTAATATTATGAACAGCAGCTACGCTAATTATTTCCCATCTGCTTTTCTGCTGTTATCCCGAGGTAAATAGCGTTCGTCAGCTCCAGTTTGTATCCAGCCTCTCACGGAGACTTCTGATGCCCCAACACCTGCGATGAGACGACTCGACGCCTGTGAAGAGATGACTCAACGCCGGCGATATGTTATGCCCTAAATTAATACATGATGATTAACTAACTATATTCTTCTATGTACATTTCTGAAATGCACTTTCTGTAAAGCTGCTTTGAAACAATATGTATTGTGAAAAGCGCTATACAAATAAATTTGAATTGAATTGAATTGAGTCATGTCAATCAAAAAGTAAATTAGATGAACGATTTCTGCCATCTAGATCGCAACCTCCAAAGCGGGGCTTACCGTTCTTTCCTGACCTCCATACTGAGGTGTCGAGGTCATGGATTAGACCGACATCATTCAGAGTTTTTAACCCAGCGACATCTGAATATTCAAATATAGTAGGGTTAAAAAAACATGGTTATACGGCGATGCCTCAGGTGGAAGAGACGCTCGCGAGCTATCTCTCCCCCGAGTCTGCATCGTCGCTGAAAGCCCCGCAGCTGCCCACTAAACCAGTAAGAACGACATCGGTTTTAGTGGGTAGGGCATACTCGGCAGCAGGTTAGGCGGCCGCCAGTTTACACACTATGGCGGTCCTACAGGCATATCAGGCTGACTTATTAAAAGACATAGATGATGAATGTGAGGAAGTGGGGAGAGATACAATAGCGGAGATCAGGAAGGCAGCTGATCTGTTTCTTCGGGCCACCAGGGAAGCGGCAAAATCTATCGGCCGCTCTAAGGCAGCTCTGGTGGCCACGGAGAGGCATCTCTGGTTAAATCTTTCTGACATTAAAGAAAGGGATAAAAGATTTTTGTTAGATTCTCCTGTCTCCTCTACCGGTCTTTTTGGCGATTCAGTGAATTCGGTCGTCGAAAGATTTCAAGAAGCGAAAAAGCAGGCAGCTGCATTTCAAAAGTTTCTTCCCCGTAAGGTCTATGTCTCTGGGGCTGCTGGGCGGGAGCAGCCCCAGCCGAGTATGTCCTCCTCTCATAGAGCCCAGCAAAAGGTGAGTGTGGCTGTCCGTGCCCCCCCCCCCACAGAGAGACTGGGGGTCGGGACAGCGCGCTCAGCCAAGGTCTTCCCGAGGTAGAGCAGATCTGAGGACTGTAATTATCTCCAGGAAGGCCTCGGCGAAGAAGTCCTGACGCCAGGGGCGTCAACTAGATCTGCATCAACTAAATCGGGCAGTCAAGAAGTTAAAATTCAAAATGCTCACGTTGAAACAGATTGTGTGTCAGATCAGGTCCAAGGACTGGTGTGTCACAATAGACCTAAAAGATGCATACTTTCACGTCTCCATCCTTCCGCAACACAGGAAGTTCCTCAGGTTCGCTTTCGGGGGCGAAGCGTACCAGTATCGGGTTCTTCTGTTTGGCCTAGCACTGTCACCCCGCACGTTCACAAAGTGCGTGGATGCAGCTCTGGCTCCTTTGAGACTCCAGGGCATCTGCGTGCTGAACTATATAGACGACTGGCTCATCCTGGTACAGTCAGAACATCAGGCGGCCCAGCATCGAGATGCTGTGCTAGCTCATATGAAGACGTTGGGGTTTAGGCTAAATGTAAAGAAAAGCGTGTTAGTTCCACAACAGAACACCACTTTTCTGGGCGTAATATGGGACACAAAGACCATGAGAGCCTGTTTGGCGCCCGCCAGGATAAAATCGATCCTGGAAGCCGTGCGCAGAATAAGACTAGGCCAGTCACTCACTGTAGTACAGTTTCAGAGAATTTTGGGTTTGATGGCAGCAGCGTCCAACGTGATTCCTTTTGGCCTGCTGTACATGAGACCCTTACAGTGGTGGCTCAAGACCAGGGGGTTTTCCCCGAGGAGAAATCCGTTTCGCATGATCAAGGTCACGCGGCGATGCCTTAGTTATGTGGAAAGATCCTTGGTTCTTGTCCCAGGGTCCGGTGCTGGGAGCTCCTTGTCGTCGCTTAACGCTAACGACGGATGCTTCCCTCACCGGTTGGGGGGCGACCATGAGTGGTCGCTCAGCTCGGGGTCTGTGGAGCGACCATCATCTTTCCTGGCACATAAACCAGTTGGAGATGATGGCCGTGTTTCTGGCACTCAGACACTTTCTCCCAGACCTCAGGGGCCACCATGTGTTGGTTCGCACGGACAACACAGCGGTGGTCTCCTACATAAATCGCCAGGGGGGTTTACGATCTCACCGACTTTGGAAATTGGCACATCGAGTTCTGGTTTGGGCCCAGGGGAAGTTGCTATCAGTTCGAGCACTGTATATTCCGGGTTACATGAACAAGACGGCAGACTCTCTGTCGAGGCAGGGAGTGGTGCCGGGGGAATGGAGACTCCACCCCGAGGTGGTGGAAATCCTTTGGAGTCGATTAAGCTCAGGTGGATCTGTTTGCGTCTCGAGAGACAACGCACTGTCCCCTATATTATTCCCTAACGCATCCAGCCCCTTTGGGGTTGGATGCCATGGTACAGACGTGGCCGAGGTAACGTCTGTATGCCTTCCCCCCCCCTGGCATTACTACCAGGAGTTCTGGAGAGAGTTCGCCGGGACGGGGTTCGGCTCTTATTGATAGCCCCGTTCTGGCCGGGCCGAGTGTGGCTCTCAGACATTGTGTCTCTCCTCGAGGGTCCTCCGTGGGAAATTCCGGTCAGGAGGGACCTTCTCTCCCAGGCGGCAGGGTCAGTGTTACACCCGCGTCTGGAGCTATGGAAACTGTGGGCCTGGCCTCTGAGGGGGATCAGCTCATAGACTCAGGTCTTTCTACTGAGGTAGTGAAGACCATGTTACACTCTAGAGCTCCTTCCACGAGGAGGCTTTATGCCCTAAAATGGAGAGTTTTTCGTTGCCTGGTGTACAGGCCAGTCTGTGAATCCAGTTGACTGCCCAGTTGGTTCAGTACTAGATTTTCTTCAAGAAAGGTTTTCTTCGGGGTTGTCTCCCTCCACCTTGAAAGTATACGTGTCAGCTATATCTGTCTATCACGTTCCTATAGAGGGTGCGTCAGTGGGAAGACACCCATGGGTAACTCGCTTCCTCCGTGGTACTTTGAGGCTAAGGCCTGCGACATGCTCGAGGGTGCCGACTTGGGATTTGGCCATTGTATTGGAAGGTCTAGCCCTGGCCCCCTTTGAGCCCATTGAAGAGGTTCCAGAGAAGTTTCTCACATTAAAAACTTTGTTTCTTCTTTCTATCTCTTCTCTTAAAAGAATTGGGGATTTACAAGCATTGTCAGTTGCTCCCTCGTGTCTTGAGTTTGCGCCTGGTATGGTGAAAGTGTTCCTGTTTCCAAAGGAAGGATACGTGCCTAAGGTCCCCACTAATGTGGCGGGTCCAATAATGCTGCAGGCCTTTTCTCCGCCTCCATTCCAGAATCCGGACCAGGAGAAATAAAATTTACTCAGCCCAGTTAGGGCTTTAGATGCCTATGTCCACAGAGCTGCACTGTGGCGCAAGTCTGATCAATTGTTTGTGTGTTTTGGGTCCCCGAGTAAGGGGAAGCCCGCATCTAAGCAGACTTTAAAGGGTCACTCCACCCATTTGCATTAAGAGGTCCATTGTTAGACAACCAGTCATACTATTGAATGGTCGTGCAACATTCTTTCATTTTCCCCTGAGACGAGAGAAATCTACTATTTACCTTTTTCACTTCCTCCTACAATGACGCAAAAATCGTCATTTGACGTCATTGTAGGAGGAAGTGTAAAAAGGGGGGATTTCTGTATAGACTACAAGCACAAATTCCCACCCTTTCAAACCCGCCCATAGGGGGTTGGACCTAATGCGCTAACAGAGCTATCACAGATCAGTGGGTGGGACTTCACTTGCAGATACTGAAAGCAATATCAGCCATCTTGTTTATAAGCTAAGCTAACAAGCGCTGTGGATATAGGAAGTTACGACAATGACGGAAGAAACTAAACATGATATGGAAGAAGAGGATTTTGAAATTCTGCTGCTCGAATCCGCTGTTCGTGGCTATCTTTACGAGCCCCAATATAGTGAAGAGCAGCTGAGGCTGATGGTGGAACAGGAGGCGGCTGCCTGTCGCGGACGAGGAGCCCGGGCTGGCTTGAGCTGGGCGGACTGCTGGTGCGTGTGCTCTCGCTGTGCGCTACGGACACAGATAGAGTCCGTCTGCTGCAGAGAATTTCAACAAGGCAGTTTCTCCTGGACGAAATCTCTGAATCAGACGACCACACGGACGTTTGTGTTGTGATGTGAACCATCCTAGTTTCGCCTGACTGAACATGCAGGTATCATGCAATAATTCACCATATAGAAAGAAATACAAACGAGTAATTCACTAATGAGTTTGCCAATGTAACGGGGTTCGTTGTTGTGGGAAGAAGGAGGCTGGAACCGGCGAACATTTAAACGTTTTAATAGTAAAATAAACAAATACAAAACAAAAGTATAAGCCAGCTGGCCACACACAACAGAAACAAAACATAAAATCAGGCCTGTTCCTTTTGTGCTTCCGCTCCTCCGTGAGAGATATGAGACCGCTGCACAGGTGCCATTCATTATCACTCGCGTCGTCCTCTCACGTCCCTCGCCCTCGTCCTGCTCGCCACAACTAACTAGACATTTTTTGTGAAATGAATTTTAAACTCATTTGGCAGCTAGCCTTCTTGTAGACGGAAGAGCGATTTCTCTGATGTTTGCGCTGTTCTGGATTAGTGGGAGTGGCTTGCAGAGCTGTGCAACATGGTGCATTGTGGGAGTTGTTGTCTTACATACAAATGCGCCCCAAAGTTATTTTCTGTCTTTTCTCGGTCAAGAGGGCACCAAATTTAAAATTTCTTTTACATTTCGACTACATATATAACCCACTTTCAATAAAGATTAA
The DNA here is from genome assembly GCF_029890125.1 of Rhinichthys klamathensis goyatoka. Classification (NCBI taxonomy): domain Eukaryota; kingdom Metazoa; phylum Chordata; class Actinopteri; order Cypriniformes; family Leuciscidae; genus Rhinichthys; species Rhinichthys klamathensis. The sequence continues at coordinate 1,418,065 of NW_026606867.1, forward strand.
TGTTGAAATGGGTGGAGTGACCCTTTAAGTAAGTGGATAGTCGAGGCTATTTCGCTTGCATATGAGGCGGCCGGTCATCCTTCACCACTAAGGGTCCGAGCCCACTCGACTAGGAGTATGGCTGCTTCTATGGCCCTGTTGTCAGGGGTTTCACTTCAAGAGGTATGTGATGCGGCAGGGTGGTCCTCTCCGCACACCTTTATAAAATTTTATAACCTGGACGTGGCTTCTACTCCGGGTTCTTGGGTGTTTCTAGTATAATATGCATTACGATTTCACATATACAGGCACTTGAGGATTATGACGACGTGGATATTCAGTTCCCGCAGCGCTTGACGCAGCGCGAGTTCCCTTGAAAGGGAACGTCTCAGGTTACGTATGTAACCATGGTTCCCTGAGAGGGAACGAGGGAACGAGACGCTGCGTCGCTTTGCCATACTCCTGGCATGCCTGTGACCAACTTGTTCGACCTATCAGAAGCTGACATTGTTTGGTTCAGGGGTGCTTTATACCTTCCTGGTCAATGACGTCACCCGCCTATGACGTCTCGTCACGTCATTGGACTGATTTCACGAGTGCTTCATGACGCAATCACGCAGGGGCGTTCCCGCAGCGCTTGACGCAGCGTCTCGTTCCCTCTCAGGGAACCATGCTTACATACGTAACCTGAGACGGTTTCCTGTTTACAAACATTACAGGGTGCATGCGCATACCAGAGGCAGAAAGCCAGATTGGTGAGCTGGTCCGCTACTGCAACAACCTTAAGTATTGAAGCTTTCCTTATTGTTTGATAACTGCTGACTCAATAAAACGTGATTTTAGTTGGATCTGTTTGTTTGTCTTAATTTTGCAGTGTTACTGTGTGTGATATAGGCTGTAGGCTATGAATTATCATGTTAGGGTAGTAATGTTAGCAGTGCAGCATCTTTCATACTTTTCCATAAAGATTTAATGATCTTCTTCAAATCTTTAAGACTCGTGCGTAACAAAAAAGCCCTTAAATTATATAATCTTCTGAAGGTATTTTTTTGATTAACCCCCTTGTGTAATAATTAATTTATTATTTAATTCCCTTTTTTGTTCTTTACGTTTCTTTAGGTTTATGGTGTTTATCTATAGCCTAAAGGCCTGTACACACCGGGACGAATATCGGCTCGCGTTATTCGTCAGCGTTTTTCAACGCGTTTTTTGTGTTCACACCCAAGCGATTTTCGCTGACGATGAGCCGAGTGAACACGCAAATTCATTCCCTGACATTAGATGGCGCTTAATGTAAAACAGAAATACCCCGGTCCACAAAGTGGCGCTGCGCAACTACGCTGCTGACACTCGCTTGTCACTCAGAAGAAGAGAGCAAGTTTGTCGCGTTTGTTATATGGTTCTTTATTGTCGTTGGTGTCTCTTTATAAAGACACCAACAAGACCAGCAGCTCTACTCATCTAGCCTTACATCTTCCTCGTCTTATTTCTTCCCGGCAGAGTGTAGACGCTGTATATCTTCTTCGCCATTACGTATGTGTGCTCGGCAAGACCGTTTTGTGTTTGAGCGCCCCCAAGTTGTGTTTTACTGTAACTTCAGAAGCTCCAGACACGTGAGCAAAAGCGCCAATCTCATTGGTCGGATAGTTTTTGACGCGGCGCGTCAAACCAAAAAAACGAACCCGAGGCGTTTTTAAAAAAATGACGCTTTTACGCGTGGCGTTTTACGCGTTGGTGTGAACACTCACATTGGCGCCCTTTGTTTAGTCACGAGGCGTTAAACGTCGGCGAATAACGCGCGCGAAATTCGTCCCGGTGTGAACAGGCCTTAACAGTTACTGTTTGCTGCTATTTTGACTTCTTTGAAATGTAATAAGATTCGTCTTTTGAGGTTTGTTTGGTATTTTGTATGTTTCTTTAAGCAATAAAACATATAAAGATAAAAACATTGGGAATATGTTGGGCGGATGCACGCTTGGGTTAGTATATCATGAATACATGTATGCCTGCCTAATCCATGCGCTAAATTTGAACAGATCCTCCTCACTTTGCGACCTAAAATAGTCTAGAAAATCCCAAAAATATTTGTTGCAGAATGCTGAACACATTTCAGATATATTGGATGAGTCCCGACCATAGGGTCCCGACGAGCCGCGGCTGCATAAAACGTTCTAAGTACAACAGGGCCGGCGATTGCTATAGGCGAACTAGGCGGTTGCCTAGGGCGACAAATGTGTTGGGGGCGCGGGCGCCCTCTAGTGTCGCCCCTGGCCTACTTCCCATTAATCATAGAATTACAATGACAAGCGAAACAAAAACATATTTATTAAACATGATCATCCTAAGGCGCCCCTCAGCCATACGTTTAATTACTTGTCAACCTGATTATTAGATTGAATGGATGATTATTGTCGATCATTTCCTAAAGGGGGGGGGGGCGGGGGTTAGTTGCGTTACGTTACGTTCTATGGTTACGTTAGGCAAGTGCTCGGCTGCTGCGCGCGCTGATCGAAAATGAAGCGGTCTAAACCCTCTGGTGCACAGGGACGAAAACGGAGAAAGCAACAAGATAAATGAAAGCCCAGTATAGAGGTAAGTCTTCTCATCTCATCCATTAAGGTGTCAAATGTTCTGGCTATCGGGACAACCGGGAGATTCCCGCGGGCCCGACGTGCTTTTTGGGCCGATACATCTCATACTTTTATTTTTCTATTTTTGTCTTAACGGCCCATAAAACTCGCACATCGGTGGCCCATTCGTTTTGTTTTGTTTTGCTTAATTGGCGGCGCTGGGTTACTTCCAAATATATAACTTACTTTCAAGTATAGAAATTTTTACAATACTCATGAAAGTTTCCTTTATTTTTCAGTGCATTTGTTTTACAATATAGCCTATGGCAATTACTGTCATGGGATTAATATTATATCTATTATTATGTAGTAGTGTAATGTAGACAGACACTGTAATTAAAAGAGGTTTGAATTTTTCTTTGTTCAATTTGCACACTGAATATGGGTTGGAGCTTTTAGTTTTGAACTCTCAAAGTGCACCAGATTGATGAATTTAACATTAAAATGCACAAAATTTTCTTACGGGGAAATACCCCCGAAACCCCCTTAACCTTGTAGCAGCCCAATAGATTGTAGTAATAGTAGGCCTAGTGGTGGTAGTTGTAATTTATCTACTAAAAGTTATTTATGGTCAGATAAAATATAGTTGTACAATGCAACTATGATATAAATATCCTTGAACGTTCTTTGTAGCATTTGTTTGAACAATTTATTGTTTAAGTTTTTGAGTAACTATAAGAGCATGTTTAGTTTAATAAATACTTATAATTTTTTTAAGGGGGGGGGGGGTATATAAAACTCATGATATATAAAACTCAATATCGCCTAGGGCAACCAAAGGGTTAGAGCCGGCCCTGAAGTACAACGTTCATGGAATGTCCTTATGTCATTTGTACTCAATGAATGTTCTCATAATGTAGAGAGAAAACGTTGCGAGAACACCGTTCATGGAACATCCTTACAATGTTATTTTTACTTGATGAACATTCTCATAAGAGAGAACGTTCTTTGAACAACATTCGCGGAAGGTCTGTATGATGTTATTAATAGCCTATTTGCTAAATGTTTTTGGAATGTTTGCATAAAACGTTATTTGTGTTACATTAAGTGTTATTTGTCAAAGTCATTTTTTTGTAGGCCTAGTGCTTTTCACAAAACATATTGTTTCAAATCAGCATTACAGAAAACCATGATGTTATAATGTTTATAATAGCCTAAAATCTTAATGCCTTAGTCGCATAGCAGATTCCCAGCTCAGGGAACGTTCTCAGAACTTTAGCTAACGTTTTGGCAAGGTTCTCCTAAAGTTATGAACAAAAGTTCATCCAGTAGGCTTGGCTAACGTTACTAGCTAATAGAACGTTCAAAGTTATCTGGTCTATCAAAAAGTTCGCAAAACGCTAGCAGAAAAAAAGTTATATTGTTTCCCCCAGGCACTCCAGTTTCCACCACAGTTCAAAGATATTCATCATAGTAAAAAGTGGCGATAAATTGTCTGTGTATGAGCCCTGTGATAGCCATCCGTCCGGGTGTTTAGGCCCACAGGCATTGCAACAGTAATCCTAGGACAAGTGGTGTGAAGAATAGATGGAAGTAGAAGCAATGTTTCCAGGGGAATGTTTGGATGATTTATCCATAAGAAAAAAACGTTCTTAAAACATTAAAAAAAACTGGACGTTTTGAACATTTAGAAAACATTCAGAAATAACGTTTTCATGACATTTTCAATATGGTAGCCTAGAATGTAATGTTCTGACGTTCACATAAACCAAGAAAAAACGTTCTTAATAGGCCTACATTAAAAACCTGGATGTTTTTAACGTTTAAAAACCCTTCAGAAATAACGTTTTATAACTTAATGGGAATGTTAGTAAAACATGTAAAACAAACTGTGCAGGCTGGTGGTGGTGGTGGTGTGGTGTGGGGGATGTTTTCTTGGCACACTTTAGGCCCCTTAGTTTAAATGCCACGGCCTACCTGAGCATTGTTTCTGACCATGTCCATCCCTTTATGGCCTCCATGTACCCATCCTCTGATGGCTACTTCCAGCAGGATAATGCACCATGTCACAAAGCTCGAATCATTTCAAATTGGTTTCTTGAACATGACAATGAGTTCACTGTACTAAAATGGCCCCCACAGTCACCAGATCTCAACCCAATAGAGCATCTTTGGGATGTGGTGGAACGGGAGCTTCGTGCCCTGGATGTGCATCCCACAAATCTCCATCAACTGCAAGATGCTATCCTATCAATGTGGGCCAACATTTCCAAAGGAATGCTTTCAGCACCTTGTTGAATCAATGCCACGTAGAATTAAGGCAGTTCTGAAGGTGAAAGGGGGTCAAACACAGTATTATGGTGTTCCTAATAATCCTTTAGGTGAGTGTATAGGCTATATATACACTCACCGGCCACTTTATTAGGTACCCCATGCTAGTAACGGGTTGGACCCCCTTTTGCCTTCAGAACTGCCTCAATTCTTTGTGGCATAGATTCAACAAGGTGCTGGAAGCATTCCTCAGGGAGTTTGGTCCATATTGACATGATGGCATCACACAGTTGCCGCAGATTTGTCGGCTGCACATCCATGATGCGAATCTCCCGTTCCACCACATCCCAAAGATGCTCTATTGGGTTGAGATCTGGTGACTGTGGAGGCCATTTTAGTACAGTGAACTCATTGTCATGTTCAAGAAACCAATTTGAAATGATTAGAGCTTTGTGACATGGTGGAAGTAGCCATCAGAGGATGGGTACATGGTGGCCATAAAGGGATGGACATGGTCAGAAACAATGCTCAGGTAGGCCGTGGCATTTAAACGATGCCCAATTGGCACTAAGGGGCCTAAAGTGTGCCAGGAAAACATCCCCCACACCATTACACCACCACCACCAGCCTGCACAGTGGTAACAAGGCATGATGGTTCCATGTTCTCATTCTGTTTACGCCAAATTCTGACTCTAACATCTGAATGTCTCAACAGAAATCGAGACTCATCAGACCAGGCAACATTTTTCCAGTCTTCAACTGTTCAATTTTGGTGAGCTCTTGCAAATTGTAGCCTCTTTTTCCTATTTGTAGTGGAGATGAGTGGTACCCGGTGGAGTCTTCTGCTGTTGTAGCCCATCCGCCTCAAGGTTGTGCGTGTTGTGGCTTCACAAATGCTTTGCTGCATACCTCGGTTGTAACGAGTGGTTATTTCAGTCACTGTTGCCATTCTATCAGCTCGAACCAGTCTGGCCATTCTCCTCTGACCTCTGGCATCAACAAGGCATTTCCGCCCACAGAACTGCCGCTCACTGGATGTTTTTTCTTTTTCGGACCATTCTCTGTAAACCCTAGAGATGGTTGTGCGTGAAAATCCCAGTAGATTAGCAGTTTCTGATATACTCAGACCAGCCCTTCTGGCACCAACAATCATGCCACGTTCAAAGTCACTCAAATCAACTTTCTTCCCCATACTGATGCTCGGTTTGAACTGCAGGAGATTGTCTTGACCATGTCTACATGCCTAAATGCACTGAGTTGCCGCCATGTGATTGGCTGCTTAGAAATTAAGTGTTAACGAGCAGTTGCACAGGTGTACCTAATAAAGTGGCCGGTGAGTGTATATTATATATGTCTGGTTCCCCCAACCAAAAAAACACACACATATATATTTATATATATATATATAATTAACTAATTAATTTAAAAGGGATAGTTAGTTCACCAAAATTAAAAGTTGATAGTCAGAAAAAGAGCAGAAACAGAAAAAATCTTCCTAGATATTAGCTACATGTTAAGTCAATGAACATGGCTGGTAGGCTACTGACTCTGAGGTAAAGTTGACAGTGATTCTACATTTGTAAGGCTTGTTAGCTCTAAAAATGCAGGAGAGTAGGATCCAATTGCCGCAATACAAAACAACCAAAAATTACAAGGAATAGAACAACGATGAACTCAGGAAACTGAAGCACACCAACAAACAGCTAGTGAGTGATGTTACGCCTGTTACCGAGGCTTCGAATGAAGCTTGTGTCAAGATAGAACGTCAGTCAGTAGTCTTCCCGCTAGTGAAATGACGTCACCGGTGACTTTCGAAGCCTCCTCGTTTGAGTGCAGCAGTGCTTCGAGAAGTGGTTCACTTTTAGCGGAACGATGTGTTTTGATGTAGTTTTGTCTGTCTGCGCGGATCCAGCGCGTCAGAAATAGAAAGCAGCACCCGTTTACTGTCGACGACCGTTTAATGTGGACAGAATTTAATGGGTTCCATGTGTTTTTGGCGCGACGTGTTAAGCCTTTCGTGACAAAGGCTGAATCCGAAATCCGAAAACCACCCCCTAAAAACCCTCAATCCATGTTAGGTTAGTCCACTAATACAGTTCATGTCATATGTTCATATCAAATTATTATGAACGCTTCTTGTTTGCTGATTGGCTGCAGTTTGTGATAATCTATGTTAAGTTTCAATGCCAAATTTTAAAACCGTTTGTTCAACACTCTGATATATAATAATTATATATTATATAGAAATATAATTATCTTTTTTTTTTTTTTTAGAAAATAGAAAGATTTAAATAGATATGTGAAATGAGAAATAGAAATGAATTATTTGAAAATATTTATAGAAATTTTAATAACATTATACATGTATTTACTGTCTTTTTAAAATGTTTATTGCACATTTTGCACATTTACAATGCAAGACAGGCAGCAGCGTACCTATATCATAAGGCACACCACATTTATAACATGCAAAAAAAAGAGCATGATTTGAAATGGAATGGACTCATGACCAAGATGTAAATAAGAACAGAACTAAAATGGTAAATATTTTGTCATAAGGCAACATTTCAAAAGGCTACAGCACTGAAAATCACAAAAAATACCTAAAAGCTAAATTAAGTCAATTTATTACATTTATTGTCAAATCAATTTAATTTTATGGACTAGCACACACACTGTATGCAGTACCCCATTTATACCCTTTTTGTACATCATTAACTCTCTCGTATTTCTCACTAAGGGGTCACACTTGTGACACTCGGCAGTCAATAACTTCTTTGTAATGAAATGAATGTACAATATTTTGGTCCAATACCATTTATTCTTTAATATTTTGTATTTTAAGGGGGTTTTGTGCCACTAGACAATATTCACCTCTAAATTGTGCACAATTTATATATAAAATAAAAAAATACTCAATCCCTATCTTAGTATTAGGTTTTTTATTTGTATATGTATTTAGACATTATCAAAGACTAATCAACTTGGCAGGTGTTTTTTTGTGGAATGTACCCACAACAATTGCTCTGTATTTTCTTATATACCCATTCATGGTGGTAATTCATGTGGATCATGTGTGACTATTTTCTAAGACCATTTCCCCTTTTTGAATCATGTCCACATTTTGTTTTTTATTCAATACGTAACATCTTTTGGTCTAATATTACCAAAGACCATCAGAGGGTTAAGGACAAAAGGAACTATCCATAAAACCAACTTAAGGAAATCTAATCTAAGTGATAAAACACAAACACCAGGCAACATAACTTTATGATTCTGAGTCATTTTATTCAGATGTGCAGAACATACACATAAAATAATTCACTTTATTAAGCATTAACATTGTTTTTCCTCAAAAAAAGTCTACATTCAAGAGAACAAATCACTAAATTCTTATATCACTGAAATAATAGCTCTTTACACTGCTATTAATGGGAAATATAAGCTTCTCATTTGCCTGTTTCTGTGGTACAATTGCATATAGCAACTACAGAACAAGCAAAGATGTTTCATAATTAGAGCGTTTATTTTTAGGCACTTCAATCAAAGGGAAAGATAGTATACTAGCAGTAACACATTAGAGACGAACTATAACTGCCAAATCGGGTGCACTCTAAAATTAAAGCAACAGCATAAAACATCCTTGAGGTCCTTGAGATGATCAAGAACACAAACATGGATCAAAAACATTCCCTTAGGTACAGAAATAAAAATGTGCTTTACAATTCCGTTGTTGTCATATTCATTCTACACAGAGTAAAAGAAGACATTCAATATCCACATAAGAATAAAGACATATTATCCTTAACTTAAAGCAAGTGGGGAAATATAGCAGAATAAAAGACAGACAGAAAGCAACAAAGTCTTTTAAATAGATACTGGTAGATAAACAAAAGACAATCATTTTCAACAGATAGATAGGAGCTATACAGGGAAAAAGGAAATTTGTCAGGAAGCAAAAATACTGCTAAGGGATTTTAAGTCAAGAAATGACTGACAGCCCTACACACAACTGAAAAATGCCATGGACCAGACAATAAATTATCTGTTTGTTGTGATCATTATGGCCGTTGAAACATGGCCAAATAATCATTATTTTGGCTCATTTAATAAAAATAAAAAGTAATGGAATGTTCACAAAATGAACAGAATGCTTGGAAAGCCCACATTAAGCCAAATTAAAATACAAAGATGATATACATTCACAGCGTGTACGACTCAGAATGGTCATACAATTTTAGAGACCTTCAACAGCTTAACGTGCATTGATTAAGATCATAAGAAAATTAGCAGGGACCTTTATGCATTTAAATGTAAACAATTATGCTACAATGAAATTTCACTGCACTTTTGTGTTCGAAGAGAAACCGATTACATAAATTACAAAAGCAAATGCAGAATTTGAGAATGTGGTCTATCATCTAACTGTCCATTCCATCGAGGAACTCTCCTTCAACGATGTTCTCTAGGCGTTTCATGACCTGATCACTGCTTGGGGGTGGGTAGTCCACAGCATAATGTGGGAGGTGTGCGGAGGAGCCATTAAAAGAGCAGCAGAGGGTGCTGAAGAACGGCACGAGATCCACGATGGAGCAGAGGGAACGCAGTGTGAGCAAAGGAAACACCAATCGTTCTGTGCTCGACTCTCCCGCTGTTCCATTCAGCTCCTGAACACAGCCAAAATATTTATAGACTGACAATTGGGTCTACTTGTGAAAAAGCACCATCTTTACTGGTTCGGTGGTGCTGAGACACAGATATTTTAAGCATGTCTTGTGTAAGGAGATCTTACCCCATAGCGTCGGTTTATTCCATCTAGTATCCTAACAATATGGGGTTTACATTCTTTTTCGCCTTCCATCAGAGTGTTTCCTGGTCCATCATAACGGTCAACATCTACTTCAGGAATGAAAGCCCAGCGATACCTATAAATAAATATTGGCAAGTGATTAAGAGGTCATGTACAGTAAATTTTAGGGTGTGGAGCATATCAGAAGTCATTTATGTTGGGCCAGGCATGACAGGTCACCTAGAAATAATACAGAACCTAATGATCTATTACTGACAGCTGCCAATGTTAGGGCAGCCATGACAGTCCACTTAGGCCAAAAGACCTAATAAGAAGTTCACCATGTTATATTAATAGTGCCTGTACCTTAAATAAAAGGTCTTTGTGAGGTTAGGTGCGTAAAGAAAATGAATATTTAAGAAATTTTGTTTTTTCCTTCCGTGGAACACAAAAAAATATTTTGCAGAATGTCTGAGCCATACTATGAAAATGCGTGATCATTTATATTGCCAAGCTCCACAAAAGGATAGAAGTGGAATACATTTTTTTAAAAGTAGTCTGAATTGTGTGCTATATTTCAAGTCTATAATATATTTACTGAAAGAAGATTTAAATATAGCACACCAGGACAACTTTATGGTGATTTTTGGACTTATTTGACATGGCAGTAAATACCATGCCTATTTTTATTGTATGGAGAACAACGGCTTTAAAAGACTTCAGGGCAAGTAAATGATAATGTAATTTTGTAATATTTGGGTGAATTAACCCTTTTAGCCCCACGTACACTACCGTAAGACCGGTGCGACTTTTTACTGTTTTTGAAAGAGGTGTCTTATGTTTACCAAGGTTGCATTTATTTGATCAAAAACACGAAAAACACAAAAAATGGTTAAATATTATCACCATTTAAAAAAGCCATTTTCGACTATTTTAAAATGTAATTTATTCCTGTAATTGCAAAGCTTACATTTTTGAGCAGCCATTACTTCAGTTGTCAGTGTCACATGATCCTTCAGAAATCATTCTAATATAGAAACATTTCTTATTAATTTCAATTTCAACAGAACAGTGTTTGGTCATTTGACCATTGGAGAATGTCCAACCACTGCTTCTGTTCTTTAGAAGTTTAAGTAAACTAAAATTTGACAATAATTCATAAAAACATCTATAATAATGCTCAATTGGACTGTTTCTCGTCATTTATCACAGGTATGGCAGGAGTACATGCATACACACAGTTCACATGAGTCTCACATTTGAAACAGAGGCATCTGCTCTGGAGGGAAGGACACAGCGGTGTCCAGGAACTTGCAGGCTGACAAGTACATGTCCAGCTCTGCCTGAGGGAAGCACAGTAGACCATTCTTGTCATGGCCACCTCGCAATTTACTCCTGAAACAGAAAGATTTTTTTCCATGAAAATTGAGGGAAAAAATATATACAGACAGCAATTTGTCATAAAGGGAGACTCACTTTGAAACTTCTTTGTCATCCAGCAGTGTCTTCTCAAGGCGGTTAAAAATGCGTATCTGAAATATTCAATATAGATTTTCAAACTGCACCCAACTAAAAAAAACATTTAAAACAACTGATGAAGCATTTGAACACAAAGAACAAATGCTCTTTGTGAGGAGAGGACCACTGGCATATTTCTTACCAGCTCAGTGACCATGATTGGCCAGAGAGAGGTGAGATGTTGTGGTGAGATCCTCAACAGGAGAACACGGAACATGAGGAACATCTGAGCTGACACTGAAGGAGTCTGTCCTACACGCAGGTTCTCTGTTAGACGCTCTAGAATATATTTGATGAAGAAAGTGTTAGCTTGAAATTTTTCCTATGCTACATTACAAGTAACCTATATTTGTTTTCCACACAGACTCAGTGATACCTTGTATGAGAGGCAAATAGAAGTGGTACTGGTCATTCTCTCCGCTAAACATGGCAAAAGCCTGTCGTTTCAGTAGCATGGGCTTCTGCTCAGCGCTGTTGAAGAGCTTTAAAGAACTGCTCTGCATGCCTACATATGGTACAACATGAACCCACACAATACAAATCAACACACTGATCATACAACAAATGACTGTCTAAAGCAGAAATATGTACATATACTCACTCATCAAGTCTTTGAACATTGTTTTCTCATGAGTCAGAAGATGGTCTACGATGGATCTCCAACTAAAGCACAATATGAGAGTTTAGTGGCTTATATGTACTGTATATAGGCCACGCAAACTATTTGACTATTTTGATTTTATGCGCATTTACTTGATAAAAACCACTACGTTAAACCAGAATAAAATTTACAGTGTTGTATGTATCTTACTGGCAGGAACACGAGGACTCCATTGTGAAAAACATTGGGTCCATGAAGAGTTCCAGCACCTCTTTCTTCCAAGCTCGTTTAGTGTAAGCATATCCACTCAGATTGCTCAACAACTGAGCACCCGCACAGAAACTAGGCATGTTATAGGCACTGAGAGATAGAGATATAAATTGAGAGACAGCTATGGATACATCAAAAGTGAGTAAGAGTTTTAAATAGGGGTGTGATGATACACTTAGCTCATGAGTAGGGTTAGGTATCGTCTACATTTTAACTGTTTACATTCGGTGCCGGTACCCAATGGTACCTTTTTTCGGTACTTTAGGCATGTTTACATCAATAACTGTAAAGAAACTGTAAGTCATTTATAGAATTGTTATTGACATTATGCCAGAGCTGCCTTGGTCGCTGTCTGCCATTGTCTGTGATGTTTGAATATTCATAAAAAGTGCATTCTCAGGTACCGAAATTTGGCACCGTTTGATTTAATGTGAATCGGTACTCGGTAGTACAGACGTAATTCGGTCGGTGGGTGCCATTAAAAGTACCGAGTTCGGTACCCAACCCTACAGATGAGACGATACAAGACGATATTTTAACACTATTTTGAATAATTCTTGAATTACGAAATATATGACTGGAAAAATAGTCTTTTATTAAACTGAAGTTCACAAAATGCAAAACAATGCAGGTGCATTTTGAAATGTTGTAATTAATCATCTTGTAATGAATGTCACTTAAGTTCTACTATCTGAGTATGAATTATCATATGCACTAAAAGACAGAACATTATAATGCAAGTACTGTAAAATGTTTTGCCACAAAACTCAACTCCATTATGCTGATATCTTAAGACAGCTTTTCACATCAACGAGAAATATTGGCACGTTTTAATATCGCGAGATCTCGTCACACCCCTAGTTTTAAATGAAAATGATCTGACACCAATGTCATATGACAATAAATAGACAAAAGCTTCTGAATAAAATATTAAGCAGTATTTACAACTACTGTATAATTTCAACTGAAGTGCTTCTTTAGCATACTCACCTGTGATTTTTTAGATAGGGAAAAACATAATACATAAGACGGGAAATGAGAGGCACAGCTTTCTCCTTCTCATCACTGCGATAGACCATGTCCAAAAGAGGAGCCAGAACCTACAAACACAATGAGCACAAATGAGAACACTGGTAATCTATTGCATTTCTTCACCCAATTTCACCACATGTCTCTTACCTCAGCCAGCAGAACCAGAGCTTGTACACTGAATACAGATGGCACTGAAGATGACACCATAGTGCTACCCTGGCCAGCACACTCTGAGAGAAAGGCATGAAAATAATCCATTTTAAAACTGCCTCTGTTTCGAAGTAGGTAATACAGCTAAGCATTATTAATTGCATATGTTGGCAATACAGCAATGGGCATTATACTGTAAATATATGATTTTCTGCATATGTTTACCCTCAAACTCATTGCCATCATGGTCATCTTCATCTCCCTGAGGACAGACTTGAGGCTGTGCTTTCACTTCCAGGTTACGGCTCAGCCAGCTAGTCTGCTCAAGAGATGAGCCTGCCACAGCTCCCACCGCTTCTAGTATGCGCTGGCTCACTTCCTGTTGAGGGTACAATTACTATGTAAACGTATTTTGACATTTCTACTATATCAACAAAATCTCTCGCTGTATCGGTCCTACCTGCAGTTCTTTAGTATCCCTCTTGTTGTCGATATTGGGAAGTCTATTCACACAGTCATTAAGGATGCTGCAACAGTAAAATAAACAGAAATCAGTGTTTCAAAAGACACTTTACCTTCCAATAGTATATAACAAGAAGTTAAGAACAATAATTGTTTCATGTAATTAATAAGAGCTCTTATTTATCTTTAAGAGTTTTCTGACTGCCTTTTTAAAAATGTTGCATTAAACAACTAGGCGATGGAGGTGTCATGAGTGGTTTCCAGGACATTGTAATGTGGTTGCTAAGGTGTTCTGATTTTGTTATTAGTATGTTGCAATGTGGTTGCTAGGTGGTTTCGTACTGGTAAATTTGTGCACCAAAGGTTCATATTTAGGGTTAGGGTTTGTTCAAATCTCTATGAGCAAACGTAATAGTGAACGTAAACGTTAGTTTATTCACCCGAGGAGCAAGAAGTGTCCAGGAGGGGCGAGGTTAAGCTGGGCAGATTCTCTGAGCAGACAGAGAAGAGGATTGATGTTCTCCTGAAGAGCTTGAGCGGTGAGACTGCAAAAAAAAAGAAAAAAAAAGACCAAGGACATTACCATCTACACTCCACTAAAAACGTCTGCCTTGTAGAACAATACAGTCAAAGCTGAATCTTCCAATGTACAGTAAACAACATCTTTGCTTAAACTGGATTGCAACAGCTCACTGGACTATAGTCATTTACAGTAAAAGACATTATATGATAGGAAATTAGATAAGGTACAATTAAAATCGAGAATGATGTCAATGGAAACTTTTACCTTTGAATGTAGACGTAGCTGAACTGTAGCATTGGAATGTCAACTAAAGTAGTCTTCTGATAGTGAGAAAGAGATTGATCATTAATACATGATGTAATTCGATAGTTAAATATCTGTGTGTGCACCCACTTAACCCATAGTCACTGTTTGGGGTCATTATGACCCCACTGGACTTTTCCTTGATTTTTTTAAAATGTTCCCTTCATCTCAGGGCCATAAAACTCTGTGACTTTTCCTACATAATCTATCTAAATATGCACAAAAAAACTGGGTTCGATTCGGTTGTTCTAAAGGTGTGTAATTTTTTTTTTACCATTTAAGGGGTTTGGGGTCAAATTGACCCCAATTGAAAATGAATGGGAAAATGAATAAAATGACTTTTTCTATTTTGTTTGTCAAAAAAATAAAAGTAAATCCATTATAAATCTGAAATGTTCTACATATAAACCAAGGTCTGGTCCTAGAGCATAAATAGAAAGTAGAACAAACTTTCTATCTCATACACACACACAGACACACACACACAAACACACATGTCATGACTGCAACAGAGAGCATTTTTACAGAAATTGGCAAATAAAATAAACAAAACTGGCATAAAAAAAAAAAAAGACATATAAATCAAGGTCTGGTCCTAGAGCATAAACACAAAGTAGAACGAACTTTCTATCTCATACACACACACACACATACACACACAGACACAAATCTATGTGACTGCAACAGAGAGCATTTTTTTTACAGAAATTGGCAAATAAAATAAACAAAACTGGCATAAAAAAAAAAAAAATCACATATAAATCAAGGACTGGTCCTAGAGCATAAACACAAAGTGGAACGAACTTTCTATCTCATACACTCATACACACACACACACAAACATGTATGTGACTGCAACCGAGAGCATTGTTACAGATATTGGCAAATAAAATAAACAAAACTGGCATAAATCTGTGTGTGTGAGAGAGTGCAATACCTGATCTCCTTTGATCTGATGAGGTTTCTTCACCACCTCTCTGATGAGCTGCAGTATGGTGTCCGTACGGAGTGTGTTTAGTGCCTTCACAAGGTCCACCAAGGTCATTTGAGAATCGCTAGCATCTGGTAAAATCTATGCATGAATATAAAAACAAAATGTAAAAACATCATTCCAGTAGTCTATAGTATGACATAATCTCATTTTTGCATTCTGATAGCTATAGTTAACCTTATTTCTGGAACGTCTTTTGCGGCTCTTCCTGCTACTCCATACAGCAGCCACAGAGGCCATGACCTGCACCCCAAACTGCTGAGTCAATGGCATTAAGAACTCCAGAACCTTTTGCCTCAAGATCTACAGAGAACAAAAACATACATACGCACCATTAAGCAGTCAACAAGATGGCATGATGTTTAAGTAAAGAAAATTATATAAAACATTTTTGTTTATTCAAGTATGAGATATACCTTTGTGCCTTTAAAGTACACAGAGGTGGGTGAGGCTCTGCTGCTACGGGAGGAGTCACAGCCTTTGACCACACCCCAGAGTAAGGCCATGCTGCTAATCATGTGTGGAAACTCCTCCAGAATGGCATTGCTAGCATTTCGTAGGTCTGGAACATCACAACCAGCAGCTGTCTACAGGCACAAAAAAAAAAGAACATAAGTCACATTAGTGTCACATTTGAAGCATTCTTACATGCTCAGTGGTGATCCTGACATTTTTAATGTCCATGGCAAGATCAGACTTGATTGTAACTACAACTGTATGTGGATGTATATCAGGAAAACTGGTGTATTTGGTTGAATTTTATGGTGCAAACTGTTTTTGCAAAAGAAACCACAATGCTATACTCCTACTAGCAACCAACAGTACAGAAACTTTGCAACTTCAGATTCAGAAATGTAGTCAGTGTGAACAGACATTGAGAGCTATGAGAGTTACATAGGAGGATTTTGCCTCACTAGGCAAATGTCTATGTCACCTATGCCAGGATCTGCCACTATTTTCTTTAACGGGTGCGGACATCTTGTATATCTTACCTTCTTGTGGTCTAGAAGACAGTAGTGTGTGATAGTGGTCAGACCTTCCAGTAGTGTCAAAGGATAGTCAGGCGCTATGTTCTCCCTCTTTAAGGTACCACTAAAGAAAGCCACAAAATAAAAGCCAAATTCAAGCTATGGTTGCAACAAAACAACAACATGTAAGTATTGACACCTTATCAGACACTTCATGTGCACCCACTCTCACACAAACGCAAACAACCACACACATTATTTACTTATGTGAAGCCTTGATTCCATCGTGCTCGTGCTGTTTAACCAGTTCATCCAGGTTCCTGCAGATCTGGGCAATTATGGGTGATACAATGATGGCCAGTGATCGTCCTAAATAAGGCAGAACTTCACATAGCAGAGTCACCCAGGCTGGGTGCATGGCGCAGCCATACTGTGGGTGCAAAGCTCGGGCTGCTGCTGACACAAACATGCCTTGAGCGGTGATAGGCTGACTGACTATGTAACGCACTGCTTTGATGGACTGCTGAAACATCACAGCAGTTTGCCACTCTCGAGCCAAGGCTGAGGAGGGTTGTTCTGCACGTCGCTGTGGGTTGGAATGGCTTTGATCGGGATCTTGTGACTTGGAGTGTGGTGGACACACGTGGTGCTCCAATACAATAAGAACCTTCAGAAGCTTCAGTAGGACAATCTGGAGTGGGTGCTCAGCCCAGGTCCCATCCCGGCCAAAGTTGATCAGGCTCTCTTCTGAGATCTCCCTTCCGTCTTCTCCTTGGTCTTCTTCAGGCAACGTGTGCTGGTCAGGCCGATCAGCTCTCTGGCAGACATACATAGAGGCGGAAAGTGTTAGAAGGACGTACTGCTGCACCTTGTAGCCCCAAAGAAGGTTGCGGACAGCCTCCAGACTAGCAGTTCCCTTTGCCTCTCCAATTTGAGCTTGCTGGGCCACCCTCACCAACTGGATCATCAACTCAGTCAGTACCTCCACGCTTTTCACCTGCACCTCCCGATTGGCCTGGAGTTGGCAATTGGGAACACTAGCATAGGAGGGATAGTGAGAGCGGAGATAGCGCATACAAAGGCAGGTGAGTAGCTCTAGAAGGAGGGTTGGTGGAGAAGAAGGAGAAGGTGGTGAATGGAGAGGAGAAGACGCTGGCTGGGATGGGCTAGGAGTAGCTCCACTTGGTGGAGTTGAGATCTGCAATTGCCCATAGAAGCTGCCACCATCCTGAGCCTGACGGTGCCTCTGCAGAAGGTTCTGGATGAGGTTGAGATGGGCAATGGAGCTGCAGTCCAGAGAAGTACTGGATAAAGCCTCCACAAATGGCCCTGCACTTGTCCGGAGGATGGTCTCTAAAATAGTGAAGGCATAGAGAATTCTCCTGCTCTCGTACTGCTGCTTATAGAGTAGAACATGGCGGAACAGTGAATCCACCGCTTCACATTTCTCCCGCCGTCGCTTCAGCATCCGGGATTTGGCCATGGCCTCCAACTGCCCATCGTCTTCATCACTTGAGAGCGAATCTGAAACCTGTGTTCGTTCTGAATCCACCCTCTGTAGGCCGATGGCTACACCCTCCTCCTCTATGCTACCGTCGTCATGTCGCTGTAAGTAAGGGGCGGAGCTTGAGGTGGAGTTTTCGGTGGAGTTCTGAGCACCACTTGTGTCTGCAGATTCGGTGTGTTCACTTTCCTCTTCTTCCTCTACTTCTTCATCCTCTCCCTCAGTCTCTTCACTCTCACTCCGGGACATTTTTGGGGAGTCTGTGGGTGTTAGATCTGGATCTCGTTCCAACTCTGCCCACAGTGCTTCACGGTCTACTATGGTGATGCGACTAATAAAGCTTTCTTCTGTTTGGCAACCAGGCATCATGTTGTCTTCAGCACTTTTTGTGATGGATTTGTCTCTCCAGCTCAGTGACTTTACATTACCTAAATCACATATACAGTAGAATCAGACACCAAGAATATATATATATATCTTAAATTCATAATTTCCATTGCCCTAAAATAATGTATTCCATTACAAACAAACATTTCAATTGACAAGGTGCTCCATACTTTAACAGCCATTACTCCAGTCTTCAGTGTCACATGATCCCTCAGAAATCATTATAATATGCTGATTTGCTGCTCAAAAAACATTTCTTATTAATATCAGTGTTAAAAACAGTTGTGCTGCTTAATATTTTTATGGAAAATATTAATATTTTTCAGGATGCTCCGATTAATAGAAAGTTCAAAATAAAAGGATTTATTTGAAATATAAATCTTTTGTAACATTATAAATGTTATAAATGTAACATTATAAATGTAAACCATTATAATGTTACATTATAAATGTAAGGTCCTGACTATCTGTGGTCATAAAAAATCCCAGGATGTCCTTCGAAAAAGAGTCACTTTTTTATTGTCACTTGTAACCAATTTAATGCATCCTTGCTGAGTAAAAGTAATAATTTCTTTAAAAAAAAATCTTACTGACCCCAAACAATCAAGAACCAGAATGAATTCTGTCTTCAACACTATGTGCAAATTACTATATTGATTATTTTAGATGTAAAGGTACAATCCAGTTTCCGCTGTATTATAATTGCCAGCACAATTTAAGTTGAATTTTTATTACTAATTATTTGATTTGAAATTGTATTACTTAATTTTGTATCATTTCAGTTTTTATACTACAATGCAAGACCTGAAACTTTAACTCCCAAACTCAAGCTCAGGTACCTCTGTGTATTGATCTGGTTTGTGTGTTTTTGTGTGTCTTGATTCCATACCAAAGGAGAGATTCTGTTTGACGCTTTGTATGGGTGATCTCTGCGTTTTCGGGTCCAACAGTAAGAGTAGCACTGGCTCCAAGATGCGGACCACATCACTGAGGGAAAGAGCCCGCACCAACCAGTTCTGTGCTGCGGCCCTTACACTACCATCCTGATTGTTCAATCTATCTAATACCACAAACAAAGACCTGAGAAAACAAAAGATATAGAGATCATTGAGTGGTTATGGCACGAAATTGTGGGAGAATATTACAAAGGAAGAAATATTATATAACATAATATTTCTATAAATAATTACATAAGGAATATTGTGTATAAACCTGTCAAAGGAGCGGTTGAGAGAAGTGCTGCGATTTGTCTGGATCTCTCGTGTCAGGTGCCACAAAACTGAGAACCTGTGAAGCGCCTCCAGACACACAACCTAAAATGAACACACATAGACACACAATTTAAAAAATGTTTCGGCTTAGTGTGTGTAAAATGTATTAAATGAGGTTTCCCCAGTACCTTGTCCCCACTGAGTAAACCTAAGCAGATGATGCCCTCGCAGATGGATGCAGACGGAGCCAAGCAGTGAAGCCGATAGAAGAGCTCCACGCAAGATACGTGATGCTCTCTACGCTCTGTGTCTAACTGAGCCCATAACACCTGAGATACACGCTACAAGAGAATTGAAGTGAAGACAATAACCAAAGTCACTTTAAGGAAGTCAGATCACTCAGCGGCCATCTTGGTAAAACCGACAGGCAGCTATTTTTTATGTAGACAATAGGCAGTACAATTCCTATCTACTTGAATGGAGAATGACTGAAATCTCATAATATGTTATTAAAACAGTCACGTTAAAGGTTTAATAACGTGTCAAATCAGTAAAGTTTGGGTATCATAAATGTTGCTGCTTTAGCTCAAATCATACTAAAAATTCATCTACTATAACAAGCATGCATATATAATTGAGGATTAAAAAAAATAGGTAATGCAACTATCAAAAGGGAAATTGGCTCTTTAAACTGAATTGCAGGACTTCCATACATAAAAAATAATAAAAATAGTGGTCCATCTCCTGACCCTTGTAATGTCTCTAGAATTACCCTTTTCTATTTTATACATTTCTCATTCACGACTAGGGTTGGGTATCGGTTGGGTTTTATCCGATACCAGTACCTACTCGGTATTTTTTAAACGGTTCCGGTGCTTAAACGGTTCTTGAAACGGTACTTAAGAAAACGAAACCGCACACACTTTATCAAAAAATAATACCCTTTTATTTACAAGGCCAAACTGGACACAATATTAACTTAAATCTTTAAACAATATAAATACAAATAATAATAAAACCAATATAAAATAAAAATTCACATTTACATAATATCAAATAAAACAATATTGTATCAAACAATGTAATAATACTGGAGATTAATAGAGATTACTAGCAGGCAGAGCTGCCAAATCTCACGCATTGACCGTGAGACTCACGCAAATGACCCTTTTCACACGCTCTCATGCACGCCACACACATCCATTTTCTCACGCAGAGAAAAATCGCGGACAAAGAGGACACTGACACCGACAGACAAGGTTACTTTTGATATGGAACAAATCCACAGCTGTCAGATTCTGTCAATATTTTTACGAGATTCACACAATAAATAACGTTTTGGCTCTTTGAAATGTGACAGATCGCTGTAGCGCGTCAGTTTAAACGGCACGTGATACAGCAGCCTACAAATACAAATCCACTGCTTCTTAGCTACGCAGCGTTGACTGAACCTATGAAAGAGAACATCTCTGGTTACTGGTGTAACCTATGTTCTCTCAATAGGGAACGAGACGCTGCCAAGCTTCTCGCGCTGCCGACCAGCTTCCTTTTTCGGCAAAGAAATCTGAGGAGCAGATGGCGCGCGCGCGCCAACATAATATGACGACGTTAGTGCGTCGAGGCGGCGCCCGCGCCATCAGCCAATGAATTGGCTTGATTCTATATGGATTCAGACTATCGGCACACCCAGAGGGCGTTCTGACGCGTAATTTTACACGTGAAATGCAGCCAAACCTTGCGAGCAAGAGCGCGCATGCGAGACAGAGGAGACTGTGCATGTGTGTGTGTGCGTGTGTGCCTAATTAAGTCAGGCACCGAAATCAGGCACCGAAATTGTCGTTCTTATTCGGTCTGGTTACTACCGTTTACGTCGGAACCGGTTCCCTATTGGCACCGAGTTTCGGTACCCAACCCTATTCACGACAGAACAAGCTATAAGAAATGCAACCTGTTAATCATAACGTGCCTTACCAGGTAAAAGTCTGTGGAATCCCCCAGAGTTTTGAGAACAGCTGGGTAGATGGGTGGCAGGGTGACCATTTGCAGCTGTCCGCTCAGTGGGTTAGCATCAGAGTTCTTATAACGCTGGTTTTTATCCTTAATGACGAGGGCTAAAGACTGAGAGTGATTGATCAGCTCCAACAAAGAGGAGATAGCAACATGTTGCACCTAAAAACACATAAATAATAAAAAAAAGTATTATCAAATGATTCAGCTTTCAGAATGCAACAATTAAAGATGTAGTAAAAATGTTTCCATGTTAAAATGTCCTATCCCAATTCATTGTGCAGAGGCAACTTTAAGTAAGCCATTCGTAGGCTGACTCTCCTGAAGAGTGAAGTGTTAACAGTGCATCGCTATCAAAACATTGTTTGTTTGACAGGTCAAATTTTGACTCAACCAATAGTGTGAGTTTGGGGGTGGGGCTACCTGTTTCTCAGAACATTGGAAGATGGAGTGCGTGGACATGTAGCTTATTTTAAAATGTTTAAAGAAATTAAGGGTGGAAATAACAGACAACAAGGTCACAATACAAAGAACATGCATTAACAACTAACTGACATTACAACCTCAATGTCTTTGTTTATGAATGATGAATGGGGGAATGTCATGTGTTCCATTCATGTCTTTTCAAAGCTGTATACATTTCTTTTGCTCTGCAGAACACAAAATAAGATATTTTGAAGAACTTTGAGAACCAAACAACTTTCGAGTTCATTACATTCTATTGTAGAAAACACTGAGATTTTTTTTTTAGATATACTTTTGTGTTCCACAGAAGAAAGAAATCCCTACAGGTTTGAAATGACATGAGGGTGAGTAAATTATGACAATTTTCATTTTTGGGTGAACTATCCCTTTCAATCTCCGCCTTTAAGTACTTGTGTACCTGGTAGTCTTTCGTCAGGCAACACAGAGTCATCAAGGACCTCAGCCACTCAGGAAGGCTTCCCTCTATATCTAAGGAGAGAAACAATCAGTTTATAAAAGAACACATCCATGTGCTGTGACATGTTACATCAGCACAGTTTAATGTAGTATTGGAATACAATTCTTTTATTCACCTGTCTTGTTGAACATAGATGTGTGAAGGTCTTGGTTCTCTTCCTCAGTAAAATACACAGGAAAAGTTGTGCATTCCAGGAGAAGCTGGCAGACTACAGTGAAGGCCTGGCGGCACAACTCTGATATCTCCCCTTTGCCCTTTGACTGGAAACTTCCCATCCACTCCAACTCCACTGGTCTGTGGTCTTTACCCCCATCCCTAGAAGACCCATGAAGGGCATGGATCCTCAGTTTACTAGGGTTGAAGAACTCAGCAAGTCTGTCTTTAATAAGACCCAAGTCTCGGCTGCCTTTCCGTTTCAATGGAGACCGTTTACTGCCTCTAGGAGAAGCATTAGGATCTAGCTGATTGGCTTCGTCCTGTTTCTTCTTCTTCTCTGGATCCACGGCATCTAACAAATGCCTGAGAGATACAGGAAGTGAATGCGAGTGAGACAGAGAGAGAAAAAGAAAGCATGTACAGTGAGTATGCCTACTGTTAGTTGCAGAGACAGAATTCAACAAACTTCCAAGAGGGCCTCAAGATGACCTCAAATGATTTAAAATAAGCTAAAACAACTAAACTTTTTCTTTGAACAACCAGGATTCCCACGGACTTGAAAAACCTGGTTATATGAGCTATATAAGAAAAGTGTGATTTTTAGACCTGAAATAGTCATGTAATTGATAAAATCAATTGGTATTTTAGCAGATGCTTTTATCCAAAGTGACTTAAGAAAGTGTAACAAAAGCACTTTGTCAAAGAGTCAACAATATGTGTAATATACAAAGTCAGGTTTATTAGACGGCTAGATTAGGAAGCAAGCTAATTATATTAAACTGGATATGTTAAAATCAAACTTTTGGAGCATTCACATGGCAAATGAAAAGTCAAGACGAGTGCATTGCATTCAGGAATATATTTTCCCTTGCTAGGTGTTCTGATTGTATATGCACATTTAGTCAAATATAACAGGTAATTTCGGTATTCTATGCATACTGAAAATATGCTTATTGGGCACACACAGGATGCACCGAATTTGTAAATTACCTTGTGATAACAGATGCCAGTATATCCTGCAGACATTTGGACATGTTTTCTATAGTTCCTCCTCTTTTCCACACGTCCTCTGCTTCAGAGTTCACCTCAGAAGCAGCTTCTGATACATTACAGCCTGGTAGAAGGTGCTGTTCAGATGGAGACGCGCTCAGGCCTAATCCACTGTCTTCAGAGCGCAAAGGAGGGTACGGAGCTTCACCTGGCTCTGCCTCATGGGTCTCCTGTCCATTCAGACAGACCTCACTAGTGCTGCTGTCATGGTTACTATTCACCTGGTCACCTTCTTTGACTTTGTTGTTGCCAGTGATCACTATCTATATTGTACAAAAAAACAACAACAAAAAAACAGAGCCCGTTTAATACACACCCATTTCCAACCCATAATATGAATGGCATTAGGATATAAGCTTTAATTTGTTTGATTATTAAAACTCTCGTTATATACTAAATGCAGTGGCCCAAACATTTACACTACTGCTCAAATGTTAAGGGTCAGTAAGATTTCAGACCATATTCCTTATGTAATTATTTAAAGAAATATTATATTATATAATATTTCTTCCTTTATAATATTCTCCCACAATTTCGTGCCATAACCACTCAATGATCTCTATATCTTTCTGTTTTTTTCTGGGGGTTTTTTTAAAGAAAGAAAGAAAGAAAGAAAGAAAGAAAGAAAAAATAGAAAAGAACCACCGCTCATCCGTCAAAAATGTCTTGTAGAGAGGTGCTGCTACAATAAATCATCAAGAATTGTAAAAATACAGCAGCCGCACACTCAAAACACTGTGCAAAATCAATTTGATTTTGCACAGTGTTTTGAGTGTGCGGCTGCTGTATTTTTACAAAAAAATAAAGAAAGAAAGAAAGAAAGAAAGAAAGAAAGAAAGAAAGAAAGAAAGAAAGAAAGAAAGAAAGAAAGAAAGAAAGAAAGAAAGAAAGAAAGAAATTGAACAAAAGTGACTATAAAGACTTTTACATTGTTAAATAAATACTGTTATTTTATAACTTATATTCATCAAAGAGTCCTGAAAAAAATGTATCATAGTTTCCCAAAAAATATCGACATTTTTAATTTTGACATTACTAATAATAAGCAATAATAATGTTTCTTGAGCACCAAATCAGCATATTAGAATGACTTCTGAGGAGTCGGTGACACTGAAGACTATAGTAATGAATGCTGAATTTGTTTTAAAATATATTCAAATAAAAAACAGTTATTACATTTGTAATAATATTTCACAATATTTCTGTTTTTACGATAATAAATGCAGCCTTGGTGAGCATAAGAGACTTCTTTCAAAAACATTTAAAAAAAATTTTTACCAACGCCAAACTGACCCATCATACCTGTGTTTGCTCCACATCTTGTGTCTGCGATTCGGCCTCCATGTCCATATAAGCCACCGGCATCTGGATCTTACTGAGCACTTTAAAACATGCTCTCATGGCCTGTGTGAGCTCCTGTAGGCTGAGGGATGTCATGTGACTATGCAGCGACTGCAGCATGCTGCCTAGCATCTGTGGCAGGTATTGCGTTTGAATCTCTGCATAGAGCTCCTAAAAAGAAACCCAGACCAAATCAGACCAAATGACCAAAAGTTTCAAAAAAGGTTGTCCAAAGATGAATCACCAGATCATACCAAAGGAATAACATCCAACAGGAAGATAATGAGTGTTGAAAGTTCAGTCACTGAAGGAGGGCTGCTCCAGTCTTTAAATAGACCCCTCCCATCTGGATCACTCAGTGAGCTGAGAAACAACCATAACACTAGGTTGACATAATTCTATTTATGTTCACGTAATGCAGTTTATTATGAGTTTGTGCGTGTTTACCTGAGAGAGATTTGGAAATGCCTTGTCATGTAGTGCCAGAGATAATTGCTGCTCATTGCACTCACAAGCATATTGACGGTCTTTATAATCTCTGAGGCGGTTTTATTCTCCTTGATTTTACTGCACACGAGTAGATAATCAACAATTAGAAACAGTGTTCATTTGCATATTATTTACTCATCTTGTACATTTATTCTACCATTCAAAAGTTTGGGGTCGGTGAGATATTTTAATGTTTTCGAACGAAGTCTCTTATGCTCACCAAGACTGCATGTATACAAAATATTGTGAAAATATTGTTAAATATTATTACAATTTAAAATAAGTAATAAGTAAATTATTCCTGTTATGGCAAAGATGAATTTTCACCAGCCTTTACTCCAGTCTTTAGAGTCACATGATCCTTCAGAAATCATTCTAATGTGCTGATTTATTACTATCAATGTTGAAAACGGTTGTACTGCATATTATTATTTTTGTGGAAAACGTGATTCTTTGATGAATAGTAAATAAAAAAACGAAAATAAAAATCTGTGTTGTCACTTTTTTTTTATCAATTTAATGCATCCTTGCTAAATACAAGAATTCACTTCAGAAAAATACTGACCCCAAACTTTTGAACGGTAGTGTATATCCACTCATAGTGAATTCAAATGTAATATAATATAAAATATAACAATATATATTTTCAAATATATTAAAAGGTGTCACTTCTGAATGGTCAATGGATGAATTCTGCAGTCAAAAAAATTCTATAATGGACCTCTATACTGGATATTCAACGGTTGACCCTGACAACCAGTTTTGAATATTGTGATAGTATTATGTTTCTCATAGCCCTTACATAAATAATTTAAGCTGAAATCGATTTCATGCCCATTTATTTGGTAAAAATGCATGTAATCAGTGGGATAATGTACAGTCAGTCACTATTGCAAAAAAGACCCCTTTAGGATGATGCAAAATTGACCATCATGCTGGGTTAATTTGGGATAATGACCGACTGACTGTACATTATCCCTCACTCGTTTAGCCAGGTTTTACTCATGTTTGACCCTTGCTGACTGTTATATCGGGACCCTGACATTATTTGTGTTCTCTAGGATTCAAAATCATGATGTCGGTTTTGCAGGTATAATTCTCTACCAGCTAAGCTACAGGAAAACTTGTCCACTGTGAAAACATGAGCACTGAATTCATCTCTGACCTGTTGAGTTGGCTGCCACTAAGGCTGGTGTTGAGATTATCCTCTCCCAGCATCACTTTACAGTAGCTGTAAAAAGCTCTGACCACCTCCAGCAGCACATCAGACAACACCAATGGCCCTGTAAATGAGAGAATGCGGAGACATGAGTAATAATGTCAAATAGGGCCAAAGTAAAGCATTTTACAACTTACAACTTCAACCATGTGGGTGTCTTTACCTATCTCAGATTTGTCCAATAGGCTAATGATGATGCGAAACGGTCTGAGATACTCTATTAGATTGTCTGGGTTGGCCTCTATATCTTTCTGCTTCAGAATATTTACCAGAGCCTATGAAGAAAATATCAAATATGAGTTTATTTGAACTATGCATGCACAGAATTTTGTACAGTTTGAGTGAGTGTGTTATCTTCTATACCTGCACCAGTAATTCTCTGGAGTGTGTACTGAAGTAGAATGCAGTGTATTCCTCCACAGTGTTAAAGCGACTGGAATCTGCAACCACCCTTCCTCCTTTGATGTCTAAGCCTGACAAAACACACATATAGAAATATACTTAACCATGTTGTTTCAAACCTGTACGTTTTACTTTTCTCATGAGGTTTTTATTTTGTTTTACATACAACGAAAAGGAGACAAATTGCCATAAAAGATCCATAAACATTCTTCCCTTAATAAAAATTCCATTTGTCTTCCATGGGATTACTATTCTCTACTAGATAAATGCCATTTATTTTATGAAACAGTACTGGAGTATTTCTGTGCTATTCTGTAATTGTCTGACAATTTGTGTACAGTACCGAGCATCCATGCATACAGGCGTCGATTTAGAGACATATCTCTCCTGAGCAGGGTGAGTGAGGCAGCAGACACCACACAGATCATCTCATCTGGATTTAGTGGGATGGCACATTCCTCAGGATCCTATAGATTGTTTAAAAAAAAAAAAAGTCTTACACATGGTCTGGGACATGTCAAATGTAGTTGGGAGTGAAGACATGAAGAAAGAAAAAGGGGTTAACCTGGAATGTTGTGAAGGGGAAGAAGTAGAGAAGGATTTCCAGCATGTTTCTCTGGACCAAAACATTAGAGTCTTGTAAAGCGAGGCAAACAGCCTTCACCTGGAGAGGAGAGATGGGGAGGTGTCCATATCAATTACACAATTCCTTCAAAACAACAGAGCTTAGTCAGAGTAGACAGACACCCGGTGTAATTTGACACAAATGTCTGGCTGTGAGGAACAAAAGTACAGTCTGTTCAATATGTCACACCGGTTCTAGGTCATGTCTAACTTTCACAACCCCTACGAAAGATCTGTTCAAAAGTCTGGGGTCAGTAAACTTTTTTTTTTTTTTAAAGAAAATAATAAGTAAGGCTGCTTTAAATTGATTAAAAGTGACAGTAATGACATTAACAATGTTAGAAAATATTTCTATTTCAAATAAAAACTGATCTTTTTAACTCTAATTCATCAAAGAATCCTAAAAAATGTGTAATGGTTTCCCCAAGTAATTAAGCAGCACAACGGTTTTCAAAATTGATAATAACAAAAAATGTTTTCTTGAGCACCAAATCAGCCTATTAGAATGATTTCTGAAAGATCATGTGACATTGAAGATTGGAGTAATGATGTTGAAAATATAGCTTTGCATCACAGGAATAAATACAATTTTAAAATATACAATGTATTTTCAATGCTTTCCATTTTCAACATTCTGTTGAACAGACAATACCTTTTCCATCACAGTATTGTTTTAATTTATGTCAAATTAATGTGTACTCTGTCTACCCTGACAGAGGTCCATTTTTGCATATATTTTCAAACAAAAAATCTTTTTAGTTTAGATGTACAAAATACAATTTTAATGTTATAGAATTATCTCCAAACACATACACACACTTACCACTAGTCTATGGTCTGTTCCAAGCATATACTTCTGTTCTCGAGCAGTGACTGAGTGGTCAAAGTGTGCGACGATGAAGAGTGAGGCTGGGAGCCGTACCAGAGGACATATAAGCACTGAACCCCACAGCGCTCCATAAAACACAGACTGACCCACCAACACCGACAACTTCACAAGCAACGCATCCGTCCTTAGACAAGAAGATAGATGAAGTGGGTTTTGTAACATTGAAATCAAAGCCTTATCAGGAAATACAGTAGTGGCCAAAAGTGATTTTTGGACTAGGAAAACTGAAATCGGCCATATTCTCTGATAATGTAAGTCTATGGAAGACCCATGTTTAAATGAACAAGGACACATACTTTTTCTCCAATATAATCAAGGTAATCTCACTTAATGTAAAATGGGTTACGTATTAATTGAGGCACAGTTGTAGTATGAGTGGCAAAAGAGTTCCTGGTACCATAGTGAGTATGTTGTGTAAAGTTTAGGGTCACATCTCTGAAGTGTCAACTTGTGAATCATTTATTGATGAGTGGTGTTAAGTTGTACCTGTCATAGACCTCAGCGCCCTCCTCCAGTCCAGGCAGCAGGCCCATGATAAAAGCTTGCAGGCTGGGTAACAGTGCCTTCTGAAGGGGCAGGAAGTACCGCTCGTACAGCGTCAACAGAACCGGCTTCACTGACATCGCTGCGTGTCCCAGCAATGGGAAGAGCCCTGAGCTGAAGTGTACACACACGCACAAGTGATTTGATCAATGACCTGGACATTTCTATGTGAGATTCACTCAGTATTTGTCAATGACACCAACCTGTATATGAAGAGATCCTTTGCTAGCCATTTTGTGCCAATGATTTTGAAAATGACCTCATAGGTCTCAAGTGCTTTGAGATGGACGCCACTGGGCAGGGCAGGATGCAAACACTGAGCCAGACGCTTCCCGATGATCAACCGCCGTGGTAACAGAGAGTACTTCAGATTACTTTGGAGAGCCTGAGAAACACAATGAGCGGGAAAGGAGAGCAGGGTGGACGGTTTAACAAAAAAAAAAGTAAAACGTTTTTTTAATGATTTTCTATAGGTATCTATATAAATGTATATGTATATATAGATGTCTGTCTACATATAAAGATATAAAGAACCACATTGATAATAATAATAAATGCAATTGCTTTCTTGAGCAGAAAATCATCATATTAAATTAGAATGATTTAATTAGAATGATATCTAAAGGATCATGTGACACTGAAGACTGGAGTAACAATGCTGAAAATTCAGCTTTGCATCACAGGGATAAATTTAATTGTAAAATATATTAAAATAGAAAATCATAAATAGTTATTGTAATAGTTAACATTTTAATAATATTTCACAATATTACTGTTTTTATTTATTTTATCAAGTAAATGCATCCTTGGTGTGTGAGAGACTTCTTTCAACACATATCTCACTCAGCAACCACATTTACTGAACAGGTAAAAAAAAAAAAAAAATCAACAATAGCTCAGAGGAGGAACCGAGACAGAGGGTTTAGTTTGTTATTGCACAGCACTTGAAACATATTTTACAAGACATGCCCTCAAAAATGTCACTCTCTATACGAAGTGAAAATACTTCAAGTGTGTAAAAAAGTAGATTATAGATAATAGCGTCATGTTAAATATCAAATATCTAAAACAAATACACGAAATCCTTTTATATTCACACAGGTTGCCTGGTAACTCGCATAATATCCGGAAAGTCCCATTGAGCAAACAAGAAAATCACATGCCATATAAAGTGATATAGAGAGAAAGAAAGAAATTTAAATAAGACAACAGTTTTTTTTACATCTGCACATTAACATGGAAATGTTTTTTTTTTAAAGTGCAGAGGAAGGTTGAGACAAAAACTATTTGTCTAATCTTAAGGACAGTGTACACAAGTCCTGTTCAGCGTATTCAAATCAGTTGCACTTTGAACATAATGTTTGAGGTCAAGCAGTAATGTTTTAACCAATGCCTTCATTCAACAGGACTGAAGATCATAAACTGAAGTCTCTCACTTCCCTAAAAAACTGTAACTAAAAACGATCTTAAACTGAACTAAGCAAGCTTCATCGTCTACTTGCAGAGGGAGGTAAAGTGTGCCAAACTGTGTATTTTGTTTTTTTATTTATCTCCCGGTTTAATGTGCAGACACAATTATAAGTTTATCTCCCTGAAACATGTAAAAACTGTCTCTGTGGTGTTTTTCCCCCCAGTGTTTTTGACCTAGGCAAGTTGATGAGACAAATTTGACAAAGAAAGCAGGATATCTTTAAAATTCTCTCTTTTAAAAACATAAATCAGAAAAGAGCTGAAAGAAGTTTTTCAAAGCAAATGATAACCTGAATCTCTAAGTGTGTGGATTTGTTTTATCCAGGCTTGAAGTACCTTGTTGAGTTTTCCTAGTGAGGAGATGAGATCAGCCCATTCACTAGATGATTCAAAGTTTCGCAGCGCCTTCTCAATGACAGCTCCGTAACTACGGTAACGGTAGTCATTCTGAAGCTCGGCTTCCTCAGGATCCATCATGCCTCAGTCATGTCCCAGCATGCTCAGTATCTGTCTATGACACAAAACAGAGAAATCCTGCATTACAACTTATGATTACACAAAGAAAAAAATGCATCATGAAGTGAGGTGAAATCCTGCCAATGACAATCGATTTCTGATCGAGAAATGTACAAAAGGCAAATAGCTGGTAAATAGAGGTGCATGTTAAGGCAAGTAGATCGTGCTTAGGGTTAGGGATTTGAACAAACCTCTAACCCCAAGTATTAAACTGTTTGCTGCATACAATGACCTCAAATCATGTGTGGTTTATTAAAGAGATGTGTGCTATCCCTTTTACATCCCATACAGTACATTGAACCAAGCCATATTTAGTTACCAGAATAATCACAAAGACTGGGATTGAGAGTAAGTAGCGTAAGCAATCCCAGCCACCACCTATAATGTAGCAGGCCATCGCAGTTTACATTCCTTCAACAAAAATGGAAAAAAAGAGCAAGAACAAAGGAAGAATAGTATTTATATGAAAAAAGATTTTTTGTTTTCAATGTACAAGTCTGTACTGTCACCTTTGTTCAGTTTAATGCATCCTTGTTGAATAAAACTTTGTTTAAACTTACTGACCCCAAACTTTTATATGATAGTGTAAATGGCATATTATTTCATTTCCAGTACTCAATTTCTGAAAACTTTCCTAAAAAAAAAGGATTACAAAAATGCGACAGTACTGAAATAAACCAAAACCCAAATGAAATAGGACAATAAGTAGCATATAAATAATTGTAATACCGTCCAAGTGTCCAACAGAGACATCAATGGATTACAGATGGACACAGCGTCTCTTTTTCCTCCCTTGAGCTCATTGTTCTAATACTTGCCAGGAATGCAGGGGGGAACAACAAAATACAGGCGAAAAGTCACATGAGAGGAATCAGTGCCCCCGTAGCGGATTACACTTTCAATGCAATCATATTCGCAAACCTGCAAACCGGCCTGAATGGGTCAAACTGGTGGAAATGGACAGATTAATTGCAGAGCAACAACTCATAACAACAACATATCCAATCACGTCAAATGACATACTGACAAAATAAGGGCAAAAAAGGCAAAAATGTCTGTATATTCTGTGTGGGCCAGCTCATAAACAGACAGACATTACAAATATATAGGCTACGCACCAAAAACAACAGACAAGTAGAAGACAGATACTGGTCTCTGCTTAGATATGGTGACATCTGTTAGCTCTCTGGTGATAAAAGCCCTGATAACATGCACAAGCACACACACACACACACAGTGAGACTTACATCTGTTCAATCTGACGCTATGAGCATCAAATGGGCATCTAGAGATTTACAGAGGATTTAAGAGACAGAAGCAAGCCCCAAAACACGTGCCTGTAGAACACAAACACACCCAAACAATCTGATGATCTATAAACAACTACTCCAAGCAATCTACCTGTTCATCTTTCCGTTCTTAGTTTTACCACCACCCAGAAATATACACAACAACTCCAGTCCAACTAGTTGATATGCTTCTGAATATTAAGTACTAATTTTCATCACTGTAAAAAATATCCTGTTAAATATAGGCCTACGGTAAAAAACTGCAGCTGTTGTTGACATTTTTATTGAATGGTAGTATATTTTACAACTTATAATTATATATTTAGTTAAGTGATATAAATAATTGTAATATACCTACTTTAACAACCAAAATCTGCCTTTTTACCTTAAAATGTGCCGATAACCACCACAATAATACAGGTGGTACAATAGAAAGCCATAATGATGAATCAGAGTTCATCGTATTCGTAAGTGACCTGTTTATAAAACATGGTCAAAACTCATTCATAGACAGTGCACAGGGTCATACAAAGACAAAACACCATCAGGGTAACACACATGACACTAATATGCAATAAACTAACTAAACAACAAAAAAATTTACACAAAAAACACTAATGTGTGCATTACTGATAACAAAAATAAGAGGAAACAAAATTATGTATAAAAAATGTAATCATATGTGATGTGTAATGCAGGGAATTCTGGGAATATTCTTTTACTGTTTTTCTGTAAATTATATGGTATTTCATAGTTTTTAGTGGCAAAAACCATAACTTTTACAGTATGATAGATACAAGAAAATTACATATAATATGATGTTAACATTTACACTTTTTCACCTTATGTGGTAACTTACAGTTAACCAATTAACATTTTTTTCTGTAAAAATTACAAAAAAATGTTTATAGTGTACACTTTTATTCACACATTAAATAGATTCAGTGTCTGGCAGGGGGAGGCATAAAGCCAGCATAGCAAACACAAACACTCACACAATTATCCTAGCTTATGTTCTTAATATCATCAGCAGCTTACAGTCATTACAACAGCAGCTCATTAAAAAAAAGTCCCAAGGAAGCATCATGAAGCCTTTAAAATTATGAGGGTGGTTATTTTCTACATCTTTTACACTGCTTGCCTGAAAATGAAGAGGTTTATTTTTCCGCAACTGTTGGAATATTCCTGTGTACATGTAATCAACATATTGTGAATAAGTAAATGAAGATATGTACATTATTTTGCTGTGTTTTCTCCTGTAAATACTGGAGATGCTCAATATTGCCATTTTAGTCATTTTGGTCAGTAACTCATTTAACCCAATGAATGAATTCTGACTAATGTCCTAAAAAATATAATACAAGAGCATGATAAGGTAAAGAGTTCCTTATAGTAGTTTATTTTAGTGATAAATAAACTAGTAAACTAGAATTACCTTTGATTGAAAATGAGTAGATTTGAATGTTTAGTGCTTATAGGGTGTTCTGTTCACATAGTGTACATAAGGTGTTTACATATGACTGATTAAAACATATGACATGACAGTTATCTTATTCAGATTTTTTAGAAAATGGAACATTGGCTTAAACATGGGCTTACAGAAATCAGGTTAACGTGTTGTGGTTCTAAATTCTGAAATAAAATCAGGATATTCCTGTGCATGTACAGTACACTACTGTTTAAAAGTTTGGGGTAGGTATGAATTAAAAAAAAAAAAGTTTTTGAAGTGTCTTATGCTGACCAAGGCTGCATTTGTTTGGTTAAAAAATACAGTAAAATGGTAGTATTGTAAAATATTATAATAATTTAACATAACCACTTTCTATTTTAAAATGTATTTTTTTTCCTGTAATGGCCAAGCTGAATATTGAGCATAATTACTGCAGTCTTTACATGATCCTTCAGAAATCATTCTAATATGATTTGGTGCTCAAGTATCATTTCTTATTATTTTCAATGTTGCAAACAGTTGTGCTGCTCAACATTTTTGTGGAAACCATAATATATTTTTTTCAGGATTCTTTGATGAATAGTGTTATTAATAGAAAGTTTAAAAGAACAATATTTATTTGAAATAGAAATCTCCTGTAACATTATAAATGTATTTTTTGTCATTTGATCAGTTTAATGCCTCCTTGCTGGATAAAAGTATTAATTTCCTTTTAAAAGGAAATTATAAAAAATAAATAAATAAAATATTCTGCCCCAGATGTTTTAATTGTACAAATGTCATCTATACTTTTTATTTCCAGATTACAGTACTCAGTTTATGCACCATATATTGTGTACAATCTCCATTTTCTAAAGGATTGATTTGTCAGCCACTCTACAAAGCATATACAAAGTCAGCTCTCCCTAGGCCATGTTTTTAGTCTACAAGGTTGCACATAATAATATTGGTCTATTGATCTGGCCATTAATAGTGCTTCTCTTAGCAGCATACCAGAGAAACCAGTGCACTGGGTGCCGGAGAAATGTACTGCAAATGGATATATGTGTGTATGTGATAAATACATAGACCTTCATTTCAGCGGTCATGGAAGCTGGATTTCTGATATACCCCTTTCACAATGTTTGAGCAACAGATTCATTCAAGCAGCAGTGAGGCACAGCAACACAACAAACAGAGACCATGTTATGTAACTCAAATCTGTCCTTGTTACATCCATTGACTTTCTGGCACACTGAACATCATATCCATTCTGTGCATTTTCATCCTAAAGAGTATAACCTCATGGTTTGACCGTTAATTACTGTCCATTTACAATCCACATTTTACATAGTGAAAATGCATTTTAATAAAAATAATAAAATAATAAAATGAATGAATTAATGAATGAATTAATGAATGAAAGAATGAATAAATAAATAAATAATATTTTTTAACTATATTTGTCTCACCTACTGTTAGGACAACCAGCATTATACATATGAAAGCTATCCTCTATTTGAACTAAAGTCATGATTACAGAGGTACCTATAGTGATGGTTTACAATAAACTCACCATGAATATTTTATTACATCCATTAAGACATGTCATGCTATTGTAAGAACTGAATGACTCACCCACTGCAGCAAAATAGGATGGTCGACAGATCACAGGGTCTCGCGCCAAATAACGATAAATCGACAGTTTGGAAACAGTAAAAAGCGAGAGTAAGAGAGGACAGGTACGGTACACTAATATTCAAAGCTTCAATCAGCTAGCCTAGAATTGGATCGTTCAGCTGATTTCCACCAAACAAACAGTTCATTTGCGTACACTTCCTGATGGGCGGAGGGGAACAAACCATATGGCGATGACAAGAGGGGTGTTTGCAATACATTATTTTAAGCTTTTATTGCACTCTTGGTTTATTTTGTGTTCATATCCATACACATTAGATATTAAACATAATATTAATTTTGGTATCCGTTTTAGTGTTGCTCAAAAACACGGTATTTATTAGACAGCTATATTCTTTGTTAGCTTTACCCCTATTCTTTGGTATCTTCCAGGATGTCGTCTGTTTACATTTCTCGCACCAAGTTGTCACATTTTACAGCGGCTGACCATCAGTGCTGCATTTAGTGATAACAGCGCTTAGTTTACATAGGCATCGTTACACCATAAATAGCTTTTAATGTGAGATGTAGAGCAGCAATGACCATCAACTGAAAACATGGATGGATGAATAGAGAGAGACTGTCTGACAGATACATTTGGTAGATGACCTTTTGTAACTTGTAGCCTACCTTGTTTGAATCAGCCTGCTATTATACGTGCTTTTGTTTTCAGTATAGTATCATCATAGAGTAGCATCCCAATCCATCGTTCTGCCTCATGTTCCCCATAATCCCAGTAAAGATGGCAGCCGCATTACAAACTATATAGTCTTATCGAG
This sequence comes from Rhinichthys klamathensis goyatoka, assembly GCF_029890125.1. Classification (NCBI taxonomy): domain Eukaryota; kingdom Metazoa; phylum Chordata; class Actinopteri; order Cypriniformes; family Leuciscidae; genus Rhinichthys; species Rhinichthys klamathensis. The sequence goes on from NW_026606867.1 coordinate 1,454,417, forward strand.
ACTATGGAACTCTCTGCCCACTGAATTAAAACTGCAGACAGACATGATCAGCTTTGGCAAAGTTCTGAAACAATGGCTGAGGTCAAGTCAAAGCTGCACACATGGTAATGCTGTATGAAATGCATAGTGATGATGTGTATTGTTTACCTTCTTAAATATTTTACTGTGTACTGTGTTTTGTACTGTGTTTTGTATATTGTACTGTGTTGTGTTTTGTGAAATCTGTAGCCTCCTATGGACAAGTGTTGTAAATTAGCAGTTTTGCTACAACACTAAAAAACAATGTATCTGGTTTGTCCAATACTGTTGTTATGTCCATATATATATATATATATAAAAAAAAAAAATCGATTCCCTATATTAGTAAGGACATTGCATAGACTTCCATTGATTTTATATCAGGTTAATGATGTTTTTATGGCCTAACCCACCCCTTACCCCTAAACTTACCCATCACAGAAACGTGCAAAACACTAGATTTAATTTTTTTTTTTTTTAAATTGAGTTAAAGGGATAGTTAAATTAAAATGTCATCATTTACTCACCCTCATAGGTTCCAAACCTGTATGACTGTTGAGAAACACAAAAGAAGATATTTTAAAGAATGTTGGAAACCAGACAGTTGACGTGAGCCATTGACTTCCATAGTATTTTTCAATGGCTACCGTCAACTGTTTGATTGCCAACATTCTTTAAAATATCTTTTTGTGTGTTCATACAGGTTTGGAACGGCATTCTGTCACGTGTGGCTGTAGTGAAGCACATGGCAAAGGAGATTGAGAACAAAAACAATCTTTACCCCTAATGACCAGTACCATTTGTCTACTGACAAAATTCCATGTACAAATTGTGCGTTGCTAGTGCCCTCTTGTGTTTATTGTGAACACATTGACCATCAGATAATGCTGGGTATGACAGTGAAAGCAATTTAAGTCAGGAGTCTTACCTTCATGAACATAATTCAAAGAATAGTGAATATTAAAGATACAAGATATATTTTAGATAAAGATCCGTTTAAAAAGACACCTATAAACTTTGTAATAAGTGAAAGAATTAAATATTTGAAAACCCAGCTTTGAAATTGCTGAGTGAATAGGCTTTAAACCAATGATTTTAAAATCTGCTTTATAAAACATAGCACACATCAGGCTGAAACTGCACAAGTTTTAACTGGCTCTATGTTTAACGGATCAAGGCAGAATAATTAATTTCATTTTGTTTATTTTATTAGTCATTACTCCAATTTGCAGTGTCACAATCCTTCAGAAATCATTGTGATATGCTGAATGAAAATGGATCTACTGGTAAATATGTAAACTATGATAGTTTTACAGGACTCTTTGATTAAAAATTTCCAAAGACAGCATTTATTTGAGAAAAACTCAGTCTTTAGTATTTTACCTTCAACAATGTTTCCCCCCACTCATTTAGAGCAAAATTACAATTTAATGCATTAGCAGTCATACACTTTAGTTTAGGTATTGTGGCAGCGTTTTCCTCAATCGGAAATGCAGTAAGATTTAAAAGATTAGCAATTCTTCCAAGTTACATTTTCACTAAATACACACTGTAAATATAATTTGATATTTAATATCATACTAAACCCCTCAGAAAAAAAATAATAATAATACCATACAGCTTAAATGTTACATAATATTTATTTGGAACACAACTGGACAAGATCATTCAACTACACAATAGCAGAGAGGACGCTCTTTCTTCAACTCCTGAATCTTATTAGAGTAGGTCTGGACAGTCCATAGGACTTAGGTCTCCCTGATCAGCTTGGTGAGCTTCTGGATCTTTGTCTTGGTAGACATGTCCACATACTTATCACCAATGCTCACGATCATGCCCCCAAGAATAGAGGGATCAGACTGAGAGGAGGAGGAAGAGAAACACACATTAAACCTCTGTATTATAATAAATATAAGAAATCACTTTGATAGAAGCAATTTATTGCACGTGTTCTTTTGCAACCCTAACCTTAGAAAAAACAAAACATAATGCTGACCCGAATACCCTCTTTAAAAACCTAGTCATCTTAATTTTAAAATTAGCACTTCAAAATTAAATGAAGCCCACCCTCTGGAACAAGCCCTCCTACCTTGGTCTCAAGCTTAATAGTTTCTCCCTTTGCGAGGAAACCATTCAGTGCCACCTTCAGCTCTGCAAGATTAGCTTCATCCAGAGGCTGTTCAGACATTCAGCATAAAAACACACAATAAAGACACTAAAATAAAGATTTTATTCTACATTAATCAAACACTTTTTATGCAGAGCAGAACAACATTTAAAACAAAACATTTATCTTTAGAAATAATATTAGGGTTAAAAAAAAAGGAAAAAAGTAATATGTACAAGGCAAGCAAACAACCATACATTTATGCATGGCTTACCTGAGCAGTGGTGACTGAGCATGTGACCTCTCCTCTGTGGGCACTCATCATTTTGCCAAAGGCTGTGATGACATCAGGGGTCAAGGTCAAGCGGCCATTTTCTGCCAGGACATCTGTAAATCAAAACAATTGAAAAAAATGCAAATATATAATACACTTTGTTCTTGATTTTATAAATACAACAAATATTAATTTCAATGTGCATGTCTTTTTTTACTATATAGGACACTCCCTTCCAGACTTCTACAATGTGATTAAAATAACAGTAATTTTCAGTGAATCAATGAAATGGCTGATCAGAAAACTCACTGATGAAGTTAATGGTGATGGGGGAGAGTTTTGCCTTGATCAAGAAATCAACGAAAGTCTTCTGTTTGACACTGCGCTTGACATGGGGGTTCATCACAATACCTGACAGCTTAGGATCCTTAATCAGGCTCTAGGAAGAGGGAAAATGACAAATCCAGAACTTATTGAAGCACTGTGTAAAGCAAGCAGAAACAAAGAGAGAAATTTAAAGGGAAACTCACAGCCACACGTCCAAGTTCCTGTTCAACCTTATCAAGGTTCTTCTGCTTGCTGGCAGCAGAGAACAGGGCAGTAGCATAGCGTCCCTCGACCCCATAGACCTGGATAGGAGGCTGAAGAAACACTACAGTAAGAATTATCAAATTATCAACAAAAAAAACCCCCTGTAACTACTATGGCACTATATCATGGTATATACAGTAAATGCATTAGTATAAACCATGGAGTTAAATCAACAGCTAAATAACAAAATGTAATATACTATTACAACACCACTATTTCACCAAAACACCATAATTAATTTACTACCAATATCAGAACTGAAAATTCTACACAACACGTATACTGTGTAAGACACTTTTAGAGTACTTGTTCTTTTCTTTTATGACACTGATAGCTAATACGTGGTTTAGGTATTTTAGGTGAAACTGTGGTTACCATGGTAACTTTTATAGGTATGGGAAAAATTATGCATTTGTCCTTTTGCCCTGGTATGAAATAAATAACTTTTTTTTTTTTTTTTTACCTTGATAAGTTTTGCTACTGGTCGGATCACAGAGGTGCTAAACTGACGCACCTGTAGAGAAACAGAATAACTTTCATGCAGATTTGACAAATATAACAGACTTTCAATGACACGACCTGGTCATAAATATAAACATATGCTTTTCATTTCAGTATTGTCATTTATTGCGTCTCAAAACCTACTAAATTACATCATATGATAACTTAAATTTTTAAAACGTATGTCCAGTCACATTTTCAGCATTGTATGCTTCAGCATGTGAGGAGCAGAAACTCGTCAGGTTCTAGTTTGCAGTTTTGCACAACTCTTAAATGAATTTATTCAATTAATATACAACTCGAGACGCTAATGAACATTATTAACTTTATAAAGGATTATTAAGATCTCACAAGAGCACAGGGTTTGAATCACTGTACATGTTGCGGATTAGACACTGCCTGTCAAGGCCTCGTTCAGTTATCAGACAAATCATCTTGGCTTAAGCCTGTCAAATATTTACAGTTTCAAAAGATCACATAGATTTAACTACACGAAGCCAAACAGCTCGTGGTTTTCCATACAACTGACAAGGTTTTTAGAATGTCATACCTGCAGCCCCAGTCCAAGCGCTGCCATTTTCTCCTGCGACTGTGTAGGTCAAAAGCACTGCGCATGCGTGCAAGTCCGGGAAGAAATACGCAAGAGCCGCGCTTATGTATTGTGGGAAATGTAGTTAGTCATATCAGTGGAAAATTACTCGGAAAGATCACGGGATTCGGGATAGTTAACAAATAAACCGCTTTGGAAACAGCTTTAAATATTAATACAACTATTTTTTTTATTTGGAACAATATACCTTATATAAATCTACATGTGTAAAACGTCTTTAGTTAAAGCCTTGAGCTATTTAAAATGTAAGATAAAGGCTATACTTATTTGATGTAAAAATCTCCAAATTATATCTTATAATTATCTTAATAAAAATGCAGGTTTACCAAACCTGATATAACCTTAACCCTGATATAAGCTTAACCTTATGTTTGCAATTTAATTTAGTTTATTTTGTGTGAAGATATGCCGGTGCAGCTCCTCATGAGCATAACAGCTGCATTTGACATCATGTCAAAATTACCCAGATCACTGATATTGATAAAGATGGAACATAATCAACGAGTGTGTTTATTTATGTGTTTTATTCAGCTTCAAATTGTAGGTGGACACTTCAGGTGCACCTGTGGGGTGATAGGGACTCTGTGGATATGTTAGACTTCGATTTACTTATAGCTAATTCGCTAATTAATTTACTTTAGCTAATAAGAGGCTGTAAAATCGATTGCAGTTGGATGAAATGAAAACATGCAATATAAAACTAAGGTAAAAAAAACTTTGTAAAGAACATTCTTAATGAGCATTGTAAACCCCACTGCTCAGGAATCTTATGATGCATTTCCAGATTGTTCTTTTGACTGCAAAACCTAAGAGGCTTAGCATGAGCCCTTCCAAAGACTGTCTCGTTTAGTCCTGAAGCCGGTTTGATCGTGGCTAAAGAAGGGGGATTTCTGGCAGTTTCCAGTATTAAGCAAGGGACTACAAGAGGTGAAAAGTCATGAAACAATAGCTCTTGTAATTTACAGTAGGCGTGACTTAATATGCAAGTGACCTCCTTGGCCACGTCACGTTTACTCATACACACCAAATGTAAAAGGGTCGAGCGGAAGAAAAAAGGAGTCGATGGACGTTTATAAAAGGCGCGTTTGCAGCACCATTCATTCCAAAGGACTGAAATCTACCATTACTGAACTTTTAAAGACCTTTTGTGCGAGCGAACATATCCTGCACCCTTCTGCGTTGAAGCTGTCAGACACTGATGGAGAGGATCACCTCGCTTGGAGCTGTTCGTTCATTCTAGGAACACGCGCTAATCAATTCTTTATTTCAAGACTATAGCCTATCCTAAGAATGGTAAGTTGTATCTCAAGTGTAACCATTTTATCAGACAGGAATTGAGAAGTGAACTGAATCAATGATCCGAACAGAATAGGTCTTGCAAAGTGACTGTATTTGTAGCGGCGTATAAATGCTTCATATTCGAAGAATTCGGTAATTTAGTAGTCAATATCTGCACGATAAATATTAAATCTTCTAAGGTACTGTTTTTCAAACGACATGACGCAGCATACGTCTTGAATTAAAGGGATAGTTCATTTAAAATTGAGCAAGGAGGCGTGACAGCTCGGTCCCCATTCACTTTTATTTTTTAGCCTAGATTCTATGAAAATTAATGTGACTGGGGCTTTTTGGAAGAATGTCATACAGGTTTGGAGGGTTATTAAAACAAATGTTTGTTGAAAATGTTGATTGTAATCTTCAGCAAAGAACCAGCAATCCAACTGGTCTGACTGTTGTTTACTAAAAAAATATCGTTCTGTCGTAGTGTCGTCCGACGAACGCTGCTTTCCAGAAATTTCGCAGGAGTCGCAGCGTTTGAGTTGTAGTTGGTGTTTAAGCAACATAGTAAAATTCCACGCATAATGAATCAAATTTTTCCAAACAGGACATGTCAATAAGCAGTTGTAGGTCTTTGTTTTAAATTTTTTTATTTAGTCACCCATCCTTGAATAAATGGTGTAGGTCTCTTTTGTGTTACTGTCATTATTATTATCGTTTAATTAAATATCTTGATCAATAAGTCGTTGCCATTGGTTACTAGAGCACATCTGAAGGTGGTGTGAGGTGAATTGTCTAGCAGTGGAAATTTTCCTCCTTGCCCACCCCTCCTCTCCATGCTGTGTCTTTTCTTTTTTTCTTGGCCAACCAGAGGATCCATAAAGAGATTATCCCAGTCTGGTTGGTTGTTGTTAGATTTAATGGGATTGTTCATCCAAAAATGAAAATGATGTCGTCATTCACTAATTTTTTATGACTCTTTTTCTGATGTGGAACTCAAAAGAGATGTTAGGCACAATGTTACAGACTGGCAGTCAAGGTCACCATTCTCATTGCTGAGACTTGTCATTCTGCCTACCATCTGTTTTGTGCTCTACCCAGGCCTGGTGGCAGAGGAGGGGGGTATACCTGAGGCTGTGCCAACATGGACTGGACCCCACGATTTCATTTCAGTGTCTGGCCCCCCTGAGAAATATAAATGCCCCCCAAAAACGTGTGTCCTGGCGCCAGGCCTGTCTCCACCTAAGAATGAGAGTCAAACGAATTTTGGAATAATGCGAGGATCAGTAAATGATGAAATAATTAAGGTTAACTGTCCTGCACAGAGGGCATCTGTTTACAGTATTGACTCAGTATTTTTGTCATTTGTGATATGTTGTCAGTTATGCTAAATTTATAGCACTGATGTGCATCTGCAACCTGATAACATCACAACAAGTCGTGTCATACTAACCTGACTCTGCCAGATGGATTTGCTCCGCATATCCATCTGGAAACCTTCCGTTGAAGTAGTTTTGGTAAGGGGCGAAAATACTGGTTAGCTGATTGGCCTATGTTGGTGATAGACGGGCCAAATCAACCAATCAGATCAACGAAGCATATGACGTACTAACAGAGCGTAACTTTTCCTCTGAGAAAAGCCTCCAGAGCAGTGTTTTGCTCTTCTTTCAGTGAAGAAATACTCTGTAATTCCGATAAAACTTGCTCGATAGCCACGCTGATGCTAGTTTCATCCGCTGAAGCCGACATGTACTTTAGACTGAACTGTCGCGCTTCTCGTTGCGTCACACCTCAACCCGCCTCAAAGCCAACGCTGATTGGACGTTCGTTTGGTGAACTGCTCCCAAATTTTCTTTAACGGAAAGTATCCAGACTGATCTGCGAGTGAAACCTTGAAAGCTCGCGAGATCAGGATGGTCTCACGAGGCTAGTGTCATACAGTGACCGAGTCATGGTGTCATGGTGGTGCTTTTTTACAAAGATAAGGCCATGATGAAAGGTACTGTTGTAATCATTTCTTAATGTGTATAATTTTAGACAGGGTAGGGCATAATTTACCTGGTTTATAAAAAGCCTGGGCTATGAAAAGTAAAGTAAGGAGTGGTGGCGGACTTGTTTTTTTTTTTCATCGTGTGTCTTTAACCAAGATTGGGAAAAATGAAGACCGCTATAGTGAGAGGGGCAACAGTCAGAGCAGTTTTGTTTGGCAAGGGTTGCATATGGGTAAGAAAAGAAATTTCTTCGAAATACCAACAGGCGGCAGTAGTCACTCTTATTGACGTTCCTTAAAGCTGCAGTCCGTAGCTTTTTTTGGGTTAAAAATTATCCAAAATACATATTTGAGAAAATACATAACCAGCCAGTGTTCAAAACTATCTGCTTGCCTTAGCTGGATTCAAAGCGGTAAGCTTGTAATAATGTTTTTAATCCCAGTGGTACTGGTGGATTTCCGCGGGAGATTCGAGCATGTCTTTGCGTCATTACGTCACATCTGTACACATAAAGAAGGAGTCTCGGCTAGTAGGCTATATTGCGTGTAAGGATGCTGGAGGTGGAGATTTATAGCCTTTTCTCTGATATAATTAAACTTATCAATTTGATGGCGGATCCAGAAAGGTGGTGACATTTTCCGGTGAAAATTATTATGTTGGTCATACTTCCAAAAAGAATAATCTGTGATTCTGAATGCTAGTATCCACACCGGCACGGTGACTGACCGCCTCAGTCTCCTCAAACATTGTGTTCATCCACGCTGTGCCGTGTCGAAGTACAACTTACGTAAAGTTGATAATTCCGCAAATGACTGCAATTGCAGATTTCGAACAGAGATGGCGACAAAGAGGAAAAACTGCGGACGAAATAAAAATGGACGAAAAAAAAAAAAAATTAAAAAAAATTGCGACTTTTAGATTATAATGATGATGGTTTGCTTGTTTTATCATTGTTGATCACCCTATTGGAAAATGGAGACTTTATTAAACGGTGTCTTTGTTTTTTTTATTGCTGTTATTAATTTATTTTAGGGACACACTGATATTAAAATCCTGACTGTGATATGCTGATAATTATTTTCATGTTATGGCTGACAACTGATAAATTAGCTAATAACAAAATTCCATACTATTTTGTTTAAATAAATAAGAAAAACACTATGAACTGATTGCAATAATTTTAAATGCTACTCCACATTATAATGTACTGTATGAAAAATATTAATTTTGAAATTCACTGGATTGCATTTAACAGTGTTCGTTTTTTAAATATTAAGTGAGGCAAAGTTAATCTACTGTAAATGTAAAAATGGTGAAATGAGCATGTGCAATTAAATATCCAATATTGTCCAATACCGATAAATTAATAATGGCCTGGTTTCACAGATAGGGCTTAGATTAAGCAAAAAGTAGGCCTTAGTTAAATTAGGACATTTAAATAGCTTTTATTAACGTGCCTTAGAAAAATAAAGATTACTGCCTTACTGTGTGCATCTTGAGGCAAAATAATGGTACTAAGAGTTCAAACATCAATTTTAGTCTGAGACTAGGCTTATGCCTTGTCCGTGAAACTGGGCATAAATGTATGTATATTGTCTATGTATATTTGTTCAACAAAATAACAACTGTAACAATGTTATCAAAAAATCTTTATCAAAATGTTATTTTCCCGTTTTGTGGTAAAGTCAGTGCATAGTAATAATGAATGATCTACACACTTGATCTAATGCATGCCATGTCTCTTTCTTTCTGTGTTTGCTGTCTTGCAGGAATGTAAACTCTTGCCATTTCTAGACCAGAAGCCAGAGACATCCTCCCCAAAATAACTCTTGTGCTTCATGAGAGCACCGTTGGATTACCAATCAAATATAAACCAAACACAAACCAGATAGAAATTCATCTGACAGATGGCGGATGCTTCCGTTTCCTTCTAGAAAGACAGCAAACCAAATGAATAAGAGATTTTATGTGCATTTGCTTGCATCTTTACTCAAATAGACCTATTTTTTTCAGACAATTGCATTTTGAACTGTGATAGTAACTTAAACATGATACAAACAGGACCCATGATGGAGGCGGCGGATATTGCAGTTGTTGCACTTTATTTTGTACTTTTGCTTGTAATTGGTCTGCTTGCCATGTGGAAGTCCAACCATAGCACTGTCAGTGGCTACTTTCTGGCAGGTCGAAATATGAACTGGGTGGTGATAGGTGCCTCACTCTTTGTCAGCAACATCGGCAGCGAGCATTTCATTGGTCTCGCTGGTTCTGGTGCAGCAAGTGGTTTTGCAGTGGGCGCCTGGGAGTTCAATGCCCTCCTTCTTCTGCAGCTGCTCGGCTGGGTGTTCATCCCTGTCTACATCCACTGTGGAGTTTACACCATGCCAGAGTACCTCTCCAAGCGCTACGGAGGCAAGCGGCTAAAGATTTACTTTGCTGCCCTCTCACTTCTTCTGTATGTCTTTACTAAACTCTCAGTGGACTTGTACGCAGGAGCTCTTTTCATTCAGGAGTCTCTTGGCTGGAATCTATACCTGTCAATCATCTTGCTTATCACTATGACTGCCTTCCTGACAGTGACCGGTGGACTGGTTGCTGTGATCTACACGGACACTCTACAGGCTGTGCTCATGATTGGCGGTGCTTTGACCCTTACCATAATCAGTCTGGTCAAGGTAGGCGGTTTGGAAGGGGTGCGGGAAAAATACATGGAAGCAGTCCCCAACGTCACAGCCATCCTGGCTAACAGCAACTTCAGCTTCCAGTACACAAACTCCTGCCGAATCCATCCCAAGCCAGATTCTCTTAAGCTCCTACGAGGACCGCTTGATGAGGACATCCCTTGGCCAGGCTTCCTGTTGGGTCAGACACCCTCATCCATTTGGTACTGGTGTGCAGACCAAGTCATCGTCCAGAGAGTATTAGCTGCCAAGAATATTGTCCATGCTAAAGGCTCCACACTTATGGCAGGAATTCTTAAGGTCCTTCCCATGTTTATCATCGTTATTCCAGGAATGATCTCACGAATATTGTTCCCAGATGAGCTGGCGTGCATCGGACCAGAGCACTGCATGGCTGTTTGTGGCAGTCAAGCTGGCTGTTCCAACATCGCCTACCCTCGGTTGGTCATGAACGTGATGCCGGTGGGTCTCCGAGGGTTGATGATGGCTGTGATGATCGCTGCCCTCATGAGCGACCTGGACTCGATTTTTAACAGCGCTAGCACCATCTTCACATTGGACATTTATAAAATGCTGCGTATACGTGCATCCTCCCGTGAGCTGGTGGTGGTCGGCAGGTTGTTTGTGATCTTCATGGTGACTATCAGCATCGCTTGGGTGCCTGTCATTATTGAGATGCAAGGTGGCCAGATGTACCTGTACATCCAGGAAATTGCAGGATACCTCACACCTCCCATTGCTGCCCTGTTTTTACTCGGAGTCTTCTGGAAACGTTGCAATGAGACCGGCGCATTTTGGGGCGGTATGACTGGGTTTGTGCTAGGCACCACCCGCCTCTTACTTGGCTTTGTATATCGTGAGCCAAGATGTGACCAGCCTGATGAGCGTCCAGCTTTCATTACTCATGTCCAATACATGTACATTGCTGCCGGGCTGTTTTGGATTTCCGGGCTGGTGGCTGTGGGTGTCAGTCTGTGCACGCCACCTCCAGAAGTGGAGAAGATCAAGCGTACCACAATCTGGGGCTTGAGAGAACTTAAACGGCTTCCTGTGACTGAACGAGAAGAGATGTACAAACTCACTAATGGCAATGGTGTTCTCAAGAAGGATGTGCCTGAGGATGTCCAGAAGGAGAGATGTCTTGATGGGGCTGACATGAAACTTCTTATGCCCTCGCCTTGTGACCAAGATCCCGAGACCCCCAGCACAGAGGCATCCACACCAATGGAGCTGTACGGCAATGGTCATGTAAAGCTTGTGAAACGGAAGGATGAAGGCAAGCGTGATGAAGAGAGCTGCCCTCAAATATTTGACTGGATTTGTCAAAAGGAGAAAATGTCTGTTGTCGAACCCAAAGTCATTGAAGAAGATGAAGGAGTTGTTCGTGAAATGCTTTATGAACCCCCTAAGATCAAGCTGTTACTTAACTTAGGCCTTGTATTGGTTTGTTCACTGGGTGTTTTCATGTTTGTGTACTTCTCCTTGTAATGTGCTGATCTTATCATAAGACCTGAAAGACAGCACATTTATATGATCTATTTGTTTTTATAAGCCATTTAGGGTCTGTAATATTTACAGTGTTTTTTTTTTTTTTTTTTTTTTTTTTTTTTTTTTTTTTTTTACAAAGTCTTTTTCTAGAGTCTTTTAGGGACTCTAAACATTTTGAATAATTCTGATAGAAGTTATTTATTGTTTCTCCCCGGCTCTGTGTCACACACCCTTGAAATATTTAAACTCTTCCTTGTGGTATGTTGATTATACAAAAGCTACTGTTTCAATAATGCATTTGGTCGTTTATGGTTGGTCAAGTTAAGCAACTGTAGGATTTACTGTTTTTCTTCTTGGTGAATTTTGCCTTAATTTTGTCACTCGTGTAACTGGTGTGTAATATTTCCAAAGTTTTATGTGAAATGGAAATTGTGAAAATTATTAATTTTAAGTGAAAAAAAGGTGGGAAATTTATCACAAGATTCAAAGATTTTATTTAAAAAAAAAATATTTTGCATAGAAAGATGCCATATCACTAAGGTGTTGTGCCGTCTGATTAAACCTGGTACCTTGCTGTACATTCCCAAATACGAGTAAGACTATTTAGGTCCCTTAATGTAAATTGTAACTGTAACTCTGTATGTAATTTGGTGTATTTCTGAGTACTTTCATTTCTTTGTATTTAGAGCTACTTTAAAAAACACCAAAATGCCTTTTGTGCAGAGCATAAGCTGTAAAAACCCTGCTTTATCTTCATGTTGGGAATATGACATAGTTAATGTGCAAAAGACTCCCAAGATGTTATCGCTCCAAAACAAACACAGTCTGGTCATGTGGATGTTACTGAATGACCCTCAGAACCACCACAGGAAAGACTCAGAGAACACTGTCATTCATGTTGTAATCTGATATTATGATATCCCAAAACAGGTTATTTCGACTGGGATGTCCAATTTTGATTGCTGCGCAAAAATAATATCTTGTTCTTCTAGAAGAAGAATTTGAGTATGGCTGCAGTAACAGGCGTTACCTGTTGTTGATCTGCTGTTGAATGCTCTATTTGTTCAGACAAATGGGAACTGGTGGATGGCCTTAATGAAAATGAAATGGGCGTGAGGGATTTTGTAAACAGATGTAACGTTTTTTTTTTTAAGTGCAAGCTCGCAATGTTGTATTTATACTTTGACATTCAAGTCCATAATTTTAATGAAAATTTATCCCAAAGGTGCAACAAAATTATTTTGTCTTCATTCAGAAGAGTTATGCCAAAAGAGATATTAGGAAGAGGTGCAACATTTATTTTGTGTCTCCTACTTTTTTATCAGCCTTTCAAAAATCCTTATCATACCCAAATAAAATAAACTGGGGTTAAATTGGCTGATTATTGTTTTACATTTTAAAATAAAAATGTATATTTTTAAATTCATTTTTATACAGATACTATCTTTGTATTGGAAAAGAGGTACATGAATAAAAATAAAGTTCAATAGAGACCTTGTTCTTTTATGCTTCTTTTCCCCAAATTACTGATTTGGTTTTGGACTCTTATGGTCCTTGTCAATCTTACTGAAGTGATTACCATTTCTCTGCAGGTACCAGTTCATCTTATTCTGGTTCATAGCATTTACACTAACTGAATCACTAAGTCAATACTGTGGTGTGATAGTTATATTATTGCTTAAGCTGTAATAAATTAACTACTATGTGTTGTGAATATCTGAGGCCTAATTGATTGATCCAAAACTTATATGATCTCTGGCAATACCATACCAACTAACTACTATACTTGCTTAGGGGGGGTGGAAGTGATTGTTGGTTTTGGATACACCACAGATTTTCAAACCAACACCCAAAGCTTTTGAATATTTATCCATGTATTTAATAGTAAAATTATGAGGTTCTATCTTCTTTTCTTTCTTTTTTAAGGCACTTTTATGTTGTTTGATAATGTGAATTTTAATAGACTGTTACGTTACTTCATTTAACGTCATCCTCTAAGGTACTTTTTTAACATGGCCTTTTATGACAACAAAAGGGTTTTGTGATTTATTTGATTTTAATGGATCTTGTTTTACATTTGTATTGGATGGTGTATAGATTCCAGATATTTCTTTTGTGCTTTAGTTTAGAGTGTGTACATCTCTTAACGTTCCTTATGTTTCATAAAACTGGCTTCATCGATTCATTGTGAAACGTTTCATAAGCTTAAAAGATGCATATGGAGTTTATTGCTCTCTGATCTGTTCAGACATACACAAATGATTTGTACATTTGCTACTTTTATTATCAAAAGTTGTGGATGAATAAAAATATCATTCATTTGAGAACGACAAACTGCGTGAGCTTGGTTATTTGACTTTAAATCTTGTAATATATTGTATCATTTACTTGCATGTTTTTATTCTTTAATTATTCTGTTATATTCCAAACAATTGACTTTCATAATCCAAACAACACTGCTTTTCAAAATGACAGTTTTACAGTTTTGTTTGTGGCTCCATAATGTCTTGTAGAGATGATTATCCTGTGTTTTATGACATTCATTAATTTGCCATCAGCATAATACATAAAGTTATTTAGTCCTGCTGTTTATCCTTAAACTAATATTCTGCATAAATATGCTAATCTATCTACAATATGAAGACAATTAGGCTAACTCACATTAAACACATATACAATTAGAATCATCCATTGCACTAATGTATTTTCTAGTATTTGAGGCTTATGCACATGGTGCATCACAATATGTTCCCATACACATATTTTTATGCACATTTTTGCATATCGCATAAAAAAAAAACACTGGATGAAAACACCATAAGCATAAATTAATAAAAAAAACTCGCTCAATTCAGTCATAATTGTTTTATCCGATAAAGCCATGCACATAAACTACGATGGAGCATTTACTGAATAAATTCCTCAATACACATCAAAAAAGTCATGTGACTTTGCGCGATTGTTCTGAAATAATTGGTGGGGGCTTAGTCGGGGGCTGAGTAGCCTAATAGGTGAAAAACAGTATGCCTATTTGACAAAAGAGGTATCAGAAAGCACAGTAGGCTACTCATAAAAGAGAAGGAAAAAAGTACCCGGATGACCTACTTCTTCAGCGAGATTCTGAAGTGTGCACACGATGGACACTTTACTATCCCATGAGGCCACGGGAGAGGATTTGTGAATGGCAGTGAAGCGACGCAACTGACGCAAGTAGATAACATGATAATAACAACAATGCAAATGTATACATCCTTGTACACCAGACAAAACAGACACTAGCCTATACATACATGGATCTCTCGGCAACGTCACCACTTCTTGCGCACGCAACCGGGAGGCAGAAACTGAAACTTTCCTTGGGGGCCGCCATTGTAGCAGACTATCACCTGCTGTTAGCGTTCCATTGACTCCCATTCATTTTGCCAAACCTTTACAACTTTACATCTGAGGCGTCCAAAGACTCCATTTGTCCATTATTTATTTCTAAAGAAACACAACAATGTATAAAAGGCTCCATTACTTTGTATCTTACGTTATGGCCCCGTAGAAGTCGTTTTTGTAAAAATAGGCTAACGATTGCGTCATAACCACGGGACTCCCTGTCGCAAAGTAGAGAAATTACCGTATAGACAGGAGGAGAAGCTCGCAGGCAATCGGGGGGACGTGAAGGCATAACGTCAAGGGAGAAGCCCATAGAGAGTTGTAAAGTTGCTCCTGCTGCTAGCTGGACAGCTCCTACTCACGCTCTCCTCGCTGCAAGATTCGGAAGGGAATGATTCAGATTCCTCTTGGCACAGCTACTAGAAGACGTACTACTGTCAGACAGGTTGCTCACGTCACATCTACGTCGTCAAGCTCAGTTTGAGCCTGCGCAGTGCGCTCTGCCATCAGGAAGTGAGTGCTTCTAATTCACTTTACTTTTCTCCGTTGAAATCTATGGGGTCACTGTGTCCATTTCTTTTACTGTCTATGAGTAGCATAGTGGTGGTGTCTGTAACATAAACAAGCGTAACATAACTTATATAAAAACAAATTCGGGCTGTCCAGTAGATGCTGCACTGCTAACATTGGCTATTACATTACTAGCACAGATCCAGATCCAACTAAAATCATGTTTTATTGAGTCAGTATAGTTATATACAAACAATACAAACAATAAGGAAAGCTTCAATACTTAAGGTTGTTGCAGTAGCGGACCAGCTCACCAATCTGGCTTTCTGCCTCTGGTATGCGCACGCACCCTGTGTTTGTAAGCAGGAAACCCGTGTATACTGTCTAATAATTTAATAATACGGGTTTGTTGTAAATGTCATTTTGTTATATTTTTTTGATTAAATGTGTCAGTGGCAAAGGCTGGTATCACTGGTATTGTATGAAAGCTTTCATTTGTCTGGGATCCCAAGACCCTGTGTCTTCTGACCTGGTTCAAAGAAAGTAGCCTACCCATAATACCTTACCTAAATATGAAGATCGTGGAATTACATTTACAGAGGATTTGTTTGTGATACATAGGCCTAATATTTAAAGTCATTTTCTCTTATGCATAGTTTGCAATGTTGAGCATTATAACCAATCACACACGTTTCTGTTGAGTTTAGGAATGCAATGTCCAATCAGAGGCGTTTTGATTCGTTGTTCCCTGACTCATTGGATGTAAATGTTTGCTTTATTCGCAAATGTTTTATGCAATATTCCAATTTTGTGCATAAGTTAAATTCACAACTTTGGTTGGAAACATAGCTTGTGACAAATATTATTACACGTTAGATGTAAAGTCACGCAGTAGGCTATTTGACATTTGCAGAACTGCTGTATATAGACATTAGTCTGCTTCAATTACATGTAATACATGCCTTTGAAAGAGTATAAAAGATTTCAGATTAGGCATTGCTTTAAATTAACAAGTGCATTGTAAAGGATAAAGTGTTTTGCAGTGCCACAGAAATGCTACACCTTCCCTTAAACACTCACTGCATCTTCGCTTGTCCTTGTTTCCCTTCTCTCTCTCTCTCTCTCTCTCTCTCTCTCTCTCTACTGCATGGCAGTTTGTATCTGCACAGTATTTTTCCATTTAGATTTATGTTAGGAATGGAGGTGACTGAGTGACTTGAGGTTGAAAATGCGTAGGTGAATAATTGTTTTGCCCTAACTTCCTCCTCGCACTATATGTTTGGTAAAGCCCTGCAGGCCGTTATTAGGGTGTGTCACTACTGGATTTGATGATGCTTTCTGAGAAAAAAAAAACAAGGACAATGTTCCAAGAATCCATGAGTGAGAAACTCTGTTTTGACTATGGCCAAAATACTTGGCCATAATTTGGTAGATTCTGTGGCTTTCCATTTGACCTGTATGAGAGGATTCATGTCTAATCAAAGGGATAACCTTGAGTTCAGCATTGATAAAGAGGTTTAAGTTTGGACTTACTATTTATCAATGAGCAATATTTTAAAAAGTGTCCTCAGAAACTTAGTATTATGGCTGACATATTGAGACTTTATGATTGATGAGAGCAAATGCAGAAGGCAGTGTAACATGCAAAGGGAAGTCTGAAAGCATCAATTTAATAGGCATTATTTTACCTATTCAGTGTTTAACAGCATCTCATCAGATACAGAGCAATTCTGTGAAGACACCTATTTATTTGCTCCTCTGTTTAGTTAATGTTACTGTGCCCTTTATTCTTGCTCTGTATTTCCTCCTGAGGTTGGTGCTGCTACTACTGGCAGTGGAAAAGTACTGGCAAAACAATACCGTGGGCTGCTCTTTGTTCATTGTTGCAGCCGGAAAGCAACAGTGAAGAACAACAAATCTATTTCTACATCTATTAGGCATGCGCATTTAAACTGACCACTTGACCATTATCTTCAGGACTAAAGGTCATAACTGTGGGAAGTGCACTCATAGCAGAATACGTCACTCCAGTTGATGAGAAGGCACCTTGCATGCAAATAAGGTGCAACACATGCTGATTGTTAGTGACTGTGCAATTCAAAAACTAACATAACATGTTCTTTTACAAATCATTGTCTTTTGTTCTTTTACAAATCATCTAAATAAAAGAAATTGGGAGGAAATCCACAGTTTTTGTTTTGTTTTGTTTTTAAAGAAAATGCTGCAATTACCTCCAACTTAAATATTTTAGTTAATAGGCAATTTAGCCTACTTTATAAATTATAATGATAAAAAAAAAATCCCTTCATTTACAGATTTTGCTTCAACTGGCTTTTGGGCACATAATATTAATGTGGTATTATTTTTATTTGCAAATCAAAAATCAGACAACCACGAGACCGCAGCATGATTCACCATAAAATGCAAATGACTCATGATTTTGATTATGAAATGACTCTTACATAATGGCACATGCCTCACTCTTTTTTTCAGTACTTGAGAACATTTTCAAGCAATTTATATTTGTATCATCCACAATTCCGTTTCATTTATTTAAAACTCAAGGTTATCATTTCCTACTGCGTGTTTAGCTCAGGCGCCTTTAACTCTACTCTAAACCTTTTATAATGTTTGGCAACTTAGTTAAAAGAAAAATAGGCTAAAAACACAACTTTTAATAATTAAAAAGTAATATTATTTTAAACAAAAAATTTAATATTAAAACAAAATTATATTTAAAAAACTTAAAGGTTATTTTAAAAGTATCGTGATAAAAAGCATTTTTTTTTAAAACAGAGAAGATTAGAGGCTGTCCATTCATATATTGAATTACTTTACAGTACAGCAATTATACAGTAATATAATTTGTTTCTCCCAACTAGTTAAGATTATGTTATGGTGATGAATACCATATATGTTACTGTATATTGTGTAAATCCACTGTGTAAATACTGTCGTATTATGAAAATACCATCTTTTTTTTAGTTTGTAGCTGTTTTATGTTGTGGGACATTCAGTGCTGCTCGGATGTTTGTTAAATGTTGTCTTGAAGAAACTATTTTTTTTTTCTATTGCTCTGCAAAAATGGCAATTAACCTCAAAATTGACTTGAAAGGTATATTCTTCATTCTTGTGGTGGTATAATAAACTAGTTAACTGAATCATAGCCTAACATTTGAATTCCTTGAAAACAACATCCCTGTCAAGGCTTAGGTAATGTAGTAATGTAAACCTGTCACAAGCAATCACACACCAGGGCAGAGACACATGAAAAACAGCATTGTTCAGCATCTCATATGATGAATCTGTTCTTCTCCACCACAACCCACAGCAAAACAAACACGGATGCCACACATTCCCAAAATTCTATATAGATGACCAGTTAGGCGGTTCCGCTGTCCGGAAGACTCTTCCACTAATGAAATCATTCCACAAAAAGGCATCTGAATGGAAAAGGAATATTTATTGATGCTGGGTTAATCAAGAGGCTTTAGGAGTGTGTTCAGGCCTGTGGTAGCAGACCTCAGAGGAGCCACAATGATGCTAAGTCATCAGAGGACCAAACTGGTTTAGCACAAGCTGTAGAACTACTGATCAAGATTTGTAAAGATGGATCATTGTACATTTTTATATCTGATCTTGCTGCCTGCATAGCTGCTGATGTTAAGCCCATGAGTTATTTGCTTAAATTCTCCTTCATCTCATGCTCCTGTTTTTTCTGCTCAAGTACCTTGGACCGTTACATTACCCCACACCCCTCAGGTCACTTTATTGTGTTACATGTTAAATGGCCCTTTTGATTCTAATCATTAGCCACACTTTTTAAGATCCGTGCTCCTTATTGTAATTCATAATACAGCTGCATGCACCTACACCTGTTCTCTTTATTAAGTAGTGAAACTTGATATAACAAAAATATTTTAGCATTTAAAAAAGTTTAGCATTGCCTAATATGTTTTACCATTTAGGCACTAATATGTACACTTTTGGTACAAAAATGGACCTTTTGAAAGGGTGCCGCCCCAGTGACAATGGTAAAAGTCAGAAGGGTGGAGGGTAAAGAGTTTGACACCCAGCGACAGGAACTGGGTGAGGCATGATGACGCCAGAAGGGACAGACTTCATGGAAAAATACATGCAGTCTTTGTACTTTTTCATTTCTTTCATTAACCTAGAAGTTTATGTCTGTTTAAATATAATAAAATCCAAGTAAAATCTAACTCACTTTAGATTTAATTAAAACTTTGCAAAGGGTCCAAGTTCAGAAACAATGAAAGCATTAGCATCTAACAAGAAGCTATATACACTCACCGGCCACTTTATTAGGTACCCCATGCTAGTAACGGGTTGGACCCCCTTTTGCCTTCAGAACTGCCTCAATTCTTCGTGGCATAGATTCAACAAGGTGCTGGAAGCATTCCTCAGGGAGTTTGGTCCATATTGACATGATGGCATCACACAGTTGCCGCAGATTTGTCGGCTGCACATCCATGATGCGAATCTCCCGTTCCACCACATCCCAAAGATGCTCTATTGGGTTGAGATCTGGTGACTGTGGAGGCCATTTTAGTACAGTGAACTCATTGTCATGTTCAAGAAACCAATTTGAAATGATTAGAGCTTTGTGACATGGTGGAAGTAGCCATCAGAGGATGGGTACATGGTGGCCATAAAGGGATGGACATGGTCAGAAACAATGCTCAGGTAGGCCGTGGCATTTAAACGATGCCCAATTGGCACTAAGGGGCCTAAAGTGTGCCAGGAAAACATCCCCCACACCATTACACCACCACCACCAGCCTGCACAGTGGTAACAAGGCATGATGGTTCCATGTTCTCATTCTGTTTACGCCAAATTCTGACTCTAACATCTGAATGTCTCAACAGAAATCGAGACTCATCAGACCAGGCAACATTTTTCCAGTCTTCAACTGTTCAATTTTGGTGAGCTCTTGCAAATTGTAGCCTCTTTTTCCTATTTGTAGTGGAGATGAGTGGTACCCGGTGGAGTCTTCTGCTGTTGTAGCCCATCCGCCTCAAGGTTGTGCGTGTTGTGGCTTCACAAATGCTTTGCTGCATACCTCGGTTGTAACGAGTGGTTATTTCAGTCACTGTTGCCCTTCTATCAGCTCGAACCAGTCTGGCCATTCTCCTCTGACCTCTGGCATCAACAAGGCATTTCCGCCCACAGAACTGCCGCTCACTGGATGTTTTTTCTTTTTCGGACCATTCTCTGTAAACCCTAGAGATGGTTGTGCGTGAAAATCCCAGTAGATTAGCAGTTTCTGATATACTCAGACCAGCCCTTCTGGCACCAACAATCATGCCACGTTCAAAGTCACTCAAATCAACTTTCTTCCCCATACTGATGCTCGGTTTGAACTGCAGGAGATTGTCTTGACCATGTCTACATGCCTAAATGCACTGAGTTGCCGCCATGTGATTGGCTGCTTAGAAATTAAGTGTTAACGAGCAGTTGGACAGGTGTACCTAATAAAGTGGCCGGTGAGTGTATATATATATATATACATATATAAACAACATAGCTTATAAATAAATTATTCTAAAGTACAAATGACAGTATTGGAAATTAGCGTTTTAGTGCGTGATACAATATAGGCCTATGTTGTTCATAATTGAACAGTACTGAATGTATAAAACTGAGGAGATAACACAAGCAGGAGCTCTATTAATATCAGTGAACATTAACAGTGCACATTATTTTGTATGTGCAAACACATACAAATTCTAACTTTCAGGAACATAATAATGTAACTCAAAGCTGCTTTTCTGTTACAATACTGATTTTTTATTTCTATTAAAACAATACTACGTAACTATTGGCCCTCTAGCAGCTGAAGCATAATTTGCAAGCATTGAACTGCGAGTTACTTGCGGAGGAACATTGGTTTGGAATTATGCGAGTTGTGCACTTGTGTTTCTCTTCTGGGTGGATCATCTGATGGTTTGAGGCGTACCGCATGGTGATTGACTGTCTGTCGCCCACCCCCAACTAGAAAGAAAGAAAGAAAGAAAGAAAGAAAGAAAGAAAGAAAGAAAGAAAGAAAGAAAGAAAGAAAGAATCTTATAATCTCGCTTTCTATTTTCGCTCGTGATTCATCAGAGCCAGGTGAATGTTGCTTATTTATCTTAGCCTACGTATAAGCACGCACGGACAAGAGAGTAGCCTATCCAATAGCCCCCCCCCCCCCCCCCCCCCCCCATAGTTGTGTTACTCTCAAAATATCTGATAACACACTCTGAATTCATAGAAATGAAGTTAGATTAATAACTATATATCATTATTTGCTCTTGCTGCCTGCACTGACAATGTTCAGTCCATGACCAGTCATGTTACAATTCACAAACCTCAGGTCACTTTATTGTGTTACATATTATAACGTCCTTTTGATCCTAATCATGCCTTCTAACGTCACAGTGTTTTTACTATGATGCATTATGCAACTTTACTTGGTTCACTTCAGACCCCTCATGTGTAAATCAAATAAACCAAAGAGAATCTTGTGAAAAGTTGTCTGTTTTAAATGAGAGAAAGGTGACGATATGCTTATTTGTATTCTTCTGCCTTTTTAAACATTTTATGTGCCAGTGGAAAGTCAAACATTTCCATCACCTTTCACCCTCTCTCTCTCTCTCTCTCTCTCTCTCTCTCTCTCTCTCTCTCTCTCTCTCTCTCTCTCTCTCTCTCTCTCTCTCTCTCTCTCTCTCTCTTACTTTCTTGTCCTTGAGTAGGCTAAGTCTCAAAGGAACAACATCATACCTTATCTTTGTTTTGAAAGAAAGAAAATAAGGCAGTGTGTATCTGCAATAAACAGGCTTTATTCGATATATATATATAGCCTACTTAATATTTAAATATTGTACTGCACTCTTAAGAATAAAGGTCCCAAAAGAGGGTTTTTACAGTGGTGCTAGAACAACCATTTTTAAATGTCAGTGCTAACAACACAGAAAACACCCAAGGTTCATTTACAGTGTCACAGCTTGCTATGTCCAAAGCTGTGTTTCATTTAAAATATCCAGCTAAATGTTCACATTGTGATTTTCTTTGTGAAGTGTAGAAACTGTGGAATTGTTTTGTTTTGTTGTTGTTGAGAAAACGAATCGGTTACCTAACGTAACCTCGGTTCTCTCTAGATGAGGGAACGAGTATTGCGTAAGCTAGCTTACGCTACGGGAAAGACTCATCTTTTCTGAGAAATTGAAGCCAAAAAATTATCCTATAATTTTGTATCCATTGTCAACGCAGTTACAGTTTTTCTCAATTGCTAAAACACTAAACCCTATTGTCTGAACCAAATGCTCAGTTGCCTGAACCCACTGATTGAATCAATCACTCTTTTGGCAAAACCATAAGCACTTTTCATCTGTTTAGACACAACTTGCCAACACATTTTCATTGTGATGCACCCGTGCTGCATAATGGTGAGCACAGGTGACAAAAGTCAAACACAATTAAAGCACAGTTGTCACCACTTGAACACAACAACTCAAAATTGATCACACTTGTGGCTAATTATGTGAGGGAACATATACAGTAAGCCAGTTCAGAGAGCACTGGTTTGTGAGGCCCTACAATGGATATAAATCTGAGAGGATTCTGAGAGAGTTTTCACAGAGCCCTTAGAGAGTGGTTCAATATGAACCAAGGTTTTACAGTATTACTGTACAGTAATCTTTGCCTTCCACCGTACTCCCCTTTCCTAAACCCCATTGAGGAATTCTTCTCCTCATGGCGGTGGAAGGTATATGAACGCCAACCTTACACCAGGGTAAATCTCCTTTAAGCCATGGGACTTGCCTGTGGTGACACAGGTGTGGAGGCATGCCAAGCCTGGATACGGCATGCCAGGGGTTTTCCCCCGCTGCCTGACCAAACAAAATGTGGCCTGTGATGTGGATGAAGTGCTTTGGCCTGACCCAGTACGTAATGCACTAATTTGTATTTTTTTGTACTTTATTTTTACATGGGCTTACTGTACTCAAGTGGCAAACACATAAGATTTTTGTTTGTTTTTACAAGTGCTACGTGTAAATGCACAAGATTTCTGTTTTGTCTTTTTGTACAAGTGCTAAATGCACAGTTTTTTTTGTTTTGCAACATGCATTTAGCCGTGAACACTAAACATTTATTTCTCCAGCTTCATGTCCTGAGCATTGTGATTTCTATTTTTCTACGTAGTGTTTAGTGACTGTTCAGTAGTGTTTTTAATATTGATTGACTTGGGGCACGATTTGACAACATAGTTCAGTTTTGAGCACAGATTGAACTGTTTTGAGGTGAAAGTTTGGTTTTGCAAGAAGAGTCTGAGGTTTTGTGAATATAGCTTGAAAATTGGGTTTTGTGTTCACAGTTTAGAGAAAAGGAGAGCAGCTTTCAAGAAATGTGTCTTAGCAATCGAGAAAAACTGTAAGCTGCAGCAGACCATGAGCGGGCTAGCTAGCAGCTCATTGGTTCGCTCACAGAGAACTGCTTAAGCCTATGAGGAGACGCGAATGAACTCTCGGCCAATGAGAGTCTGACATGCTCTCATTACGTCAGAGCCCGCCGAAACTGGCGTGGTCAGAGAGTATATTACTGGTGTCCTAGGCTGTAAACTCTGGTTTTCATAGAATGAAGCGAGAACGCTAGTAGCACAAGCACGGCCAGGAACGCAATACTCGTTCCATCATCTAGAGAGAACCGAGGTTACGTTAGGTAACCGATTCGTTCTCTTACGAGAGGTTCTCTCGTATTGCGTAAGCTAGCTTACGCTACGGGAACACCTGGTCAACGCCGTGCGTGCTAAGCATCCACTATGAGTCCCAGGGGAGACCCCAGGGAACCCTTATGAGTGGGAATAAATATATGTACATCTGACAAAGGCCAGCAGAGCGGGCCGGAGATTGTGTAGTACATAAGCACATGATAGAGAGGGACAGAGCGAAACCGGTCTGTGTGAATAACTCCCTATAGTGCAGCTCAACCAGAAGATATAAAAGATTATAAAATCTGACAAAGGTGGAGGGGGAAGCCCATCCCGCTGCCACACAAATGTCATGAATGGAAATTCCGCTGGACCATGCCCACGATGAGGCCATGCCTCTAGTGGAATGAGCCCTGATGCCCAGAGGGCATGGCAGGTCTTTTGATGCGTATGCGGCTGCAATGGCATCAACTATCCATTTGGATAGAGTCTGTTTCGAGGCGGCCGACCCTTTGGTGCGCCCACCGAACGAAACAAAAAGCTGCTCGGATCGTCTGACCGGAGCAGTGCGAGTAATGTATAATCTCAGGGCCCTGACCGGACACAGGAGATTAGAGTCAGAATCGCTATCGGATGCAGGCAGAGCCGATAGGGAAATAACTTGTGCCCTGAACGGGGTACCAATCGCTTTTGGGACATAACCATGTCTAGATTTGAGAACGACTAAGGAGTCATTGGGCCCAAACTCGAGACAGGAAGCGCTAATGGACAGCGCGTGAAGGTCTCCCACACGTTTTACTGACGCGAGCGCGAGCAGATAAACTGTTTTGAGCGAAAGGTATTTGAGGTCCACGATGTTTAGCGGTTTGAATGGGGGAGCTTTCATAGCTTCGAGAACTATGGAAAGGTCCCAAATCGGCACCGAAGGGGAGCGTGGGGGGTTCATCCTTCTTGCTCCCCTGAGGAAGCGGATGACCAAGCCATCTTTGCCCAGTGACTGGCCGCGCCGGGGTTCAACGAACGCTGCGACGGCTGCCACATACACCTTGAGAGTGGACGGGGACCTGCCCTTGTCCAACATCTCTTGGAGAAAAACTAGCAAGGAAGGAACCTCGCATGACCGTGGGTCCAAGTTTCTGTCGGTGCACCATTTAGAGAACACAGACCATTTAGACGCATAGAGCCTTCTAGTAGAAGCCGCTCTAGCCTGCATGATCGTGTTTAACACTCCCTCTGGCAAAGCAACAGGTAGTTGTTGATCACCCACGCCTGTAGCGCCCAGCGCTCTGGGTGGGGATGCCAGATGGTGCCGCGAGCTTGGGAGAGGAGATCTGCTCTGACTGGAATGGGCCACGGGGCTGTCTGTGACAGCTGAGTGAGCTCCGGAAACCAAGTCTGACCCTCCCAACACGGGGCTATGAGGAGCACCGAGTGGCGTGTTTCCCTGATTCTCTGAAGCACCTGTGGTAGCAGAGAAACCGGAGGGAATGCATAAAGCGGGCGGCTGGGCCAGGTCTGGGCTAGCGCGTCCTCGCTCTTTGAGAAAAATATTGGGCAGTGGGTGTTCTCTTCTGAGGCGAAGAGGTCCACCTCTCCTCTGCCGAATATTCGCCACAGCTTTTGGACTGTAAGAGTGTGCATGGACCATTCCCCGGGGGGAATGGGGTTCCTGGACAGACTGTCTGGACCGTCGTTCAGATGGCCCGGCACGTGCGTCGCTCTGAGCGAGAGCAGGTGACACTGAGACCAAACTAAGATGCGTTCTGTCAGCCGGAAGAGATTCTTGGATCTGACTCCGCCCTGGCGGTTTAGATAGGAGACCACGGCTATATTGTCCGAACGGATCAGCACGTGGTGACCGTGAATGCGCGGAAGAAAACGCGTGAGCGCGTTCTCGACCGCCAGCATCTCCAAACAGTTTATGTGGAAGAGGCTCTCCTGAGCTGACCAGGGGCCGAAGGCCGGTGAGCCCTCGCAGACCGCACCCCAACCCGAGTTGGATGCGTCTGTCGAGATGACTTTTCGGCGAGAAAAGGTCCCCATGGAAACGCCCCGCTGAAACCATTCTGCCACAGTCCATGGCTGCAGAGCTGTGATACAGGTCTGCGTTACTTTTATCAGCTGGCGGCCCGTGGTCCACGCACGGTGAGACACACGGCTCTTCAACCAGAGCTGAAGCGGGCGCATGCGCAGTAACCCCACCTGGAGCACCGCGGAGGCTGAGGCCATGTAACCCAACGCCTTCTGACAAGTTTTCAGAGGTGTGAGTCTGTTCATCTGAAAAGATGCGGCGAGACGCTGAACACGGCGCGCGCGCTGTGTTGACAGACGAGCCGTCATCGTGACCGAGTCTAGCTCTATACCCAAGAAGGAGATAGTCTGACTGGGTTGTAGTGCGCTCTTTGTCCAGTTGACAGAGAGGCCCAAAGCTTTCAGATGGTCGAGGAGAACTGTACGATGAGACAGTAGCTCTCTCTGTGATTGTGCCAAAATCAGCCAGTCGTCCAAATAGTTCAGTATTCGCAGCCCCTGACTCCGCAGGGGGGAGAGCGCCGCATCCATGCACTTCGTGAACGTACGGGGTGCTAGGGATAGGCCGAACGGAAGGACGGTGTATTGATAAACCTGGCCTTCGAAGGCGAAACGTACGAATGGCCTGTGAAGGGGATTTATCTGAATCTGAAAGTAAGCATCTTTCAGATCTAGTGAAATGAACCAGTCCCCCTGGCGCACATGCGCGAGGAGTTTTCTGATAGTGAGCATTTTGAACGGTCTCTTCATGAGAACATTGTTCAGAAATCTGAGGTCTAAGATTGGTCTGAGGCCGCCGTCTTTCTTGGGAACCAGAAAATAACGGCCGTAAAACCCCGACACGCTCATAGACAGAGGAACTCTCTCTATAGCCCTTTTGCACAATAGCTTTGCTATCTCTGAACGGAGCAGCGTCACTGCTTCTGGGTTCACAATAGTTTCTAGCCGCGCTCGAAAACGTGGAGGGCGGCGGTGAAACTGTAAGCGATAGCCTAACTTTATTGTGTTTAGCATCCACTGGGAAATTCCCGGAATAGCTTCCCACGCTTTGAAGCGTAATGCTAGAGAGTGAATGGCTACATGGTTCCCGTCGCTGCACATAGCGGGCTGCGTGAGCGCGCTCATAGTGTTTATAACAGCGGGACTTACACTCGGAGAGGAGTTTATGGGCCGTGTCACCGAGTAAGCAGAGGTGGGACGCGCACACGGGCTCGTGGGCGCGCTTATGCACTCTGAAACTCGAGCGGGTTGGAACCGCTTTATGAGAGTGGACTCTGTGTGAGACACGGGAGCTGCAGTGCTTTTGTGTATGAGTGAACACAGTGTTGTGGGCACATTTTCTACACAAGAGGCTTTTATGCTCTTTTTGAGATATCTCTGGGTCACCGTGAAAACGGTGTTTGTGCAAATGCAGTGCTTTGTGTATGAGTGAACACAGTGTTGTGGGCACATTTTCTATACAACAAGAGGTTTTTATGCTCTTTTTGAGATATCTCTGGGTCGCCGTGAAAACGGTGTTTGTGCACATGCAGTGCTTTGTGTATGAGTGAACACAGTGTTGTGGGCACATTTTCTACACAAGAGGCTTTTATGCACTTTTTTAGATTTCTCTGGGTCGCGGTGAAAACGGCGTTTGTGCACATGCAAGCGGGAAAAGAGACCGGCTTGTTGATGGCGGTGTACACTGCTGCAGTAGCCGTGTGAACGGGGACTGACAGAGGGCGAAACTTTGATGGCGGTTCGGCCATGGCGAGAAATAGCCGTCCTTTTCTCAGCTGAGGCTGGTCACGTGAGCGGCCTGCAGCGGGATATATATATATAGCCTGAAATCGGCTGCACTTGTGACGCGCGTCGCGTGCAAGTGCGTGTTAGAAACGTGAGCGCTGCAAGCGGGCACGAGACTATTTTTAGCCTGCAGAGGCTGGACTTGTGATGCGCGCGGCATAAAAATGATCTGCGAGAGCCGGAATCGAACGCGGGTCTCTGGCACGAAAAGCTTTGTGATACACCACTGAGCCACAGGGGTAATGACACAAGCACAGTAGCGTGAGCAGATAAGAGGGCGTGATAGCAGTAACAGGTTCGGCCTCAGCGGAACTGATACACTATAAACGCTTTATGTAGCGGCGTTATATGCAGGCGGGAGAGCGCGGCCGCTTTCTGTAACGTAAGAAAGCTAGCCGAGAGCTCAGAGCTGCATAAAAAATTATCTGCGAGAGCCGGAATCGAACACGGGTCTCTGGCGCGAAAAGCTTTGTGTTCCACCACTGAGCTAGGGGGAAGACACAGGCTTAATAGCGCGAGCAGATAAGAGGGTGTGATAGCAGCGACTAGTTCGGCCTCGACGGAACTAACGCACTATAAACCCACTTGCCGGTGACGCGTATGCATGGGGCCGGGCTAGCTCTCTTGTAAAGTAAAGAAAGCTAGCCGCGGTTGGCACAGCTGTAAGCGGCTCGTCCCCCATTCAGCGCTCGTAGGCGGTGAGAGGGGGAGGCGGCGTAACGCTTCAAGTCGAGCCCGCAGGGTCGACAACAGAAGCCCATTCGCAGAGGAAACATCCGCCGTCGGCGAGAGAAAGCTCTGCGTGTTCCAGTCCCAGGCAGAGAGCGCAGAAGAAGGCGGGCTCTGGCGCTGAGAGGGACGCGGCATGAGCCGCAGGTGTGCGAGGCATCTTAAAAAAGACGCTCGCTGCTCTTTTGTGAAGGTACACAAACAAAATACAATTGTAAAGGATACGTCGTCGGATGGCGCTAGCTTGCAGGACGGCTGAAGGTGGCGAAGACGGCCGGCTTCCTCAGTCTCCCAGATGCTCGCTAGAAGGTGCCTTTTCAACGACGGCGGCTTCTCTCAGGATCAGCAGATGCGTGTAGCCTCGCTGAAGAGATGAAAATCAGAGTTTACAGCCTAGGACGCCAGTAATATACTCTCTGACCACGCCCGTTTCGGCGGGCTCTGACGTAATGAGAGCATGTCAGACTCTCATTGGCCGAGAGTTCATTCGCGTCTCCTCATAGGCTTAAGCAGTTCTCTGTGAGCGAACCAATGAGCTTCTAGCTAGCCCGCTCATGGTCTGCTGCAGCTGAACTGCGTTGACAATGGATACAAAATTATAGGATAATTTTTTGGCTTCAATTTCTCAGAAAAGATGAATCTTTCCCGTAGCGTAAGCTAGCTTACGCAATACGAGAGAACCTCTCGTAAGAGAAGTACCGTAGGTTATAGGCCTACTGCGATTTCTGGGTGACTATATTGTTCACCATACAGACTTCAAATCTTGTGTGATAAATTGAAAGGAATCATTCAGGTGTGACAGGAAAGTATTCATGAATGTATAAACATGAAAATTTAGACCAACTACGTGGGGTGTAATTTTGATTAAAAGGATCTTCTTTCCTTCTCACTCCAAACCTCATGAAAATTGAATTGTATTCAACGAAACATGTGAAACACATGCCACCTAATGGTTTCAATTAGCAACTTCAATTGAGACAAACATTGAAGAGAGAACCTGGAACAACCAAGTTCTCTCTCCAGTGATTTCTTTCTGCTTTATTGTGATGACTGATTGGGGAAATCTGAGCCTCCCTGAACCTGCACGAGTCACTCACAAGCGTCATAAGTAAACTCTTCAACTAGCAGCTTATGTCACCCAGTTCCAGCATAGCTTAAACCAACAGCTAGCTTACTGAGGGAAATATCTGCAACATCATCAGCTAACTGTTTGTGATCATTTGTTGTCAATGCTAATAAGCACATTGTCCAAGAGAAGGGAGCATTACAGTAGTACAAAAATGAAGACTGGTTTTCCCAGACTAAGGTATTCCTCCAGCGTTTTGTTATCTGTAACTTCAATGAACGCTGTTCCGTCTAAAACAGCTCTGAAATAAATTCCAGTACAGGATTGAGATTAGTTGCATCTCCTATCGTGAGAGATTTGTAAAGCATGTTAGCAACTTGAGTTTGATTTAAGATTTATCCGTTGATGTTGTGCTTTAAGACTAGTTTTAAGACTGTATATGTTAATATTAGAAAGATACTTTTTAGGAATGTCCAAAGCAATTAGACAGGAATCCTTGAGACAGCTGATCCTAATTTAAACATTGCTGGTGTCATTTCTATGACAACAGATTATATTTAAAGTCACACAGACTTAAAAAAGTTCTAGTTATAAAATGTGATTCAAATGTAACAAGTGTGAGGACTGGGGATTAAAGAGCATATTTAGAAGCTCGTGAACATAATTTGTCACTTAATGTATTTTTAGTAAGTCAGTGTTCGTTCGTTCTTTCGTTCCTTTCTTCCTTCCTTCCTTGCTTTATTTATTTATTCATTCATGGAGAATTAAACTGAAACGTAATGGGAAAAATATGAAAAAATATTTAGTATATAATGCCTTATTCTAATAACTGATTGTATGCTCCAGGGTTCCTGCGTCCATTAGGAATTCCAATTAAGACTTTTGGCCGTCTTTCCCTGTGCAAATGTTTTTTTTTAGAGCTCACAGCACAAATCACTGTCACATCTCCACAACAGCACATACAATGTCAGCTTAACTTGCACACAAATGTAGAGGGACATACCTAACCAAAAAAAAAAAAAAAAGCTCACACACAAACTGTGTGTGTGTGTGTGTGTGTGTAAGTGTGAGGTTTTTTTTGTGTTTTTTTTTTTTACAGTGGACAAGTGTCCGGTTACAGTACAGTACACTCGAATGCACAATGACTTTGTCACTAACTGAAAGCTGTTTTCCATCTCTCACACATGAACATACTGAAAAGAGTGTATTTGCTCTTGTTTACATCTGTGTTATGTTGCAGTGAAGTCTTCGTGTCACTCTTTCCCTCTCTCAGCATCAAATGTCATTAGCTGCGGCCTAATCACTCTTCCACAGTGCTCTTGTCCCTATGCTGTCCAACTGGGGTATTTTTAGCTCTGAAACAACTGGTCTCCTAAAAAAGGGTTAGAGGAACACTGCTATGTAAGGTATCCTGGCTGCTCTCTCCAATACTATTACCAGCACAATCCACCAGCCACTCTTTGTCTCAGGTCAGGAAAGAAGGCAGAGAGTCAAGGGTTTGCTGAAAAAAGCTGAATTTTCAGAAGAAGGGTATACATACCCTCAGAAAGGACAGTGGAAGAAGGCCTGGACGGTTGGCACTTATTATTTCTGTTAATAACTCTTCACTTATATTTCTCACACTTCTAGACCAAAGCTTTCTGAAAGTGAAGCTGCATGAAGAGCCATAGTTTCTTTTTTGGAAAAGTCTTAGTCACTATAGACCATGCAGACCACCTGGATCCTGCTGCTTGCCTCTCTGGGTGTCTCTACCCTGGCTGGTGCTAAGAAAGGCCTCGAATTCCCACGTTATGATGGCAAAGACCGTGTCTTGGACATAGATGACAAGAACTACCGCAAATCCCTGAAGAAATACGACATGCTCTGCCTGTTCTACCACGCTCCCCCGCCAACGGCAAAAGATCTGCAGAAACAGTTACAAATGACTGAACTAGTGCTAGAGGTAAGAGAGGAAAAGTCAAGTGTGAATGCATTTAAGGTAGATGTAAGACTGAATGGAAATCAGAGAGTGTTTATTGGAGCAAAGCAACATGGGATTACAGACACAGTACGGCCTTCAACAACTGTGCAGTGGTTATTAAAATTAAGTACATTATATTTATTCATTTTTTTGTGGGGGAGTTTCTGGTATTTTTTTATTTCTGTATAAAATGAATATGTGGTCATCATAAATTCAAATACATTTTTAGCATGCTGTATGTAGTAATATCAGTTTAGAGGCCCACAGACTGCAGCCGATTGACATATCTATCTTCGCATGGCTCTCTTTTTTCACTTATCTGGATTTAAAAAAGTGGACATCTTCAGTCAGCATGTTAATCAAGCACTTCATTTTCAGTACTCTTGATAGCCTTTTGAATGTGGGCTTGGGAAACTGGCTTTTAAAATTCAGCCATTCAAATGACTTGCATCATAATGAAAGCAGAACACCAGGGTATTTATGGAACCAGATCACTTCTAAAATTATTACATAAGTGCACTCTCCTTTACTCTAAATGTATGGCTCACAGGTTCACTATCTAGACTATTATGTCAGTGCATGGTACTCTTTGTACTTCTGATATTCACAGCAATATTACACAAGGTTTTTTAACAAAAATCTGAAGCATGCTCATAATCCTCAATGCTTGAGTATAAACAGCTGCTTAACTCATGCCTTCCAACAATTCCTCCAGCATTTATTCCCCATATTATCATATTGGGTGAGAGTCTGTGTCTCACATTGGAGGGCAAACTGTATGCACTCTACAACACCTCTTGTTCTGAGTAAATAATTATTTTTGTTTGAATAGGGCTATGTGTCTTTGAACAATTTGTGAACAATTTTTGGTACTAACTTTGAACGAATAGCATAATGCTATATACTTTACTTTGAATTTTCCTTGGAGCCTGAGCTAATACTAAATAAGACAAATAAAAACATACTGTTATAGTACAAATTATTCTGTTTTTCCACAGTTAGCTGCTCAAGTCTTGGAGGAAAAGGAAATTGGCTTTGGAATGGTTGACTCCCAAAAAGATGCTAAGGTTGCCAAGAAACTAGGTGAGGCAAAATAATGTATATATACTCTATATGTGTGTATCAGCGACCATGACAACGGTGTATCACTCCGCTCAAAGTAGCACTACTTTCATACCTCTCATATCACATGGTGAACGTGATTTCACCAAGTGCAACATGTACCTGAAAAAACATCTTTGTTGATCCTGAAACAACATTCCAATCAACAATCAGATTTGAGGGTTTACTGTTTATGTCAAGTTTCGGCTTACAACCAGGGTTAGGTGCTTCTAGATCAGAGTTATTCACCTATCATTTCCCTCTGAGTTAAGGGATAAGTTACGGGTAGGGATTCCAGGACCAACAAACTATGTTGATCCAGGTCAGGAACATGTTTTACTTGGCTAAATCACTGTGACCCATTTGACACTGTGGACTTGCACTATCTTGTTTCATATAAATCTTTTATTGAGATACAGACATGATTATTATCATTATCCTCATTAAATATCACAGTTTATAGTTTAACACAGGATATTTGGATAAATGGATAATGCTAGGCTATAAAGGCTGTACAATGTACTTTACTACACTGCCATGATGAGTGACTATAGTATGTGTTTCACTGGAAGGTTTGCATGAGGAGGGCAGCGTCTATGTCTTTAAGGAGGACCGTGTGATTGAATTTGATGGACTGCTCTCTGCAGACACTCTTGTGGAATTCATTCTGGATGTAAAGAATCTGTATTTATCATAAATCCAGACATCTCATTTGTTTTAGTACTTTTCTACGTCTCTTTAACTCTCTGCCTCCCCTTCTCTCCCTCATGCTTCAGCTGTTGGAAGATCCGGTTGAGATAATTGACAATGCTCTGGAGTTGCGAGCTTTTGACCGTATGGAAGAAGATATCAAACTCATTGGCTTCTTCAAGAGTCGTGACTCTGAACGTGAGTATGTATGTGCAGACTATGAGAGGCAGGAGGTATCTGAATGTTCAGAGACAAATATACCCATCAGCTGCAGTTATCTGATCTCTGCATGTTTCAAACACACACCTACATAGTATGCAATGAATTAATACCATGCAATAAACGTTAACACAATGTCTGTACATTCCAGTTTTTTAAATGCACATTGAAACCTTATGAGCTCTCTTGAGCATTGTAGGCTACTACTCTTTCAAGCTATAGTTGACATTTAGGGGTCATTTATTTCAAATCACCACTTTGTTAGCCGACACTGTCAAAAAGAAAGGTTCCACTTACCATAAAAAGGTAATTTACAGTTTTTGATTCCCTGTTGTCTTTTATCAAATAAATACATTATCGCCTCACCTCAACTCATTGCCTCACCTCCCCATTTGTTCCTCTTTCTTTTTTCTCTGGTTTCCTCAGATTATCTTGCTTTCCAAGAAGCAGCTGAACAGTTTCAGCCTTTTATCAAATTTTTTGCCACCTTTGAGAAATCTGTGAGTATCATGTTATTTTATGCTCTGTTTATGTTCAGAAGATCTTTATCATTGTGCGATTATTTTTCTTTTGGGGAGGCGGTAATTCTCTGAAAACAATTGATGGTAGATGAGTTGCTCTTATTTTTGCATTGTAGGTGGCAAAAGAGCTGACTCTGAAGATGAATGAGGTGGACTTCTATGAGCCCTTCATGGAGGAACCAGTCACCATTCCAGACAAACCCCACTCAGAGGAAGAGCTGGTGGCCTTCATATCTGAACACAGGAGGTAATCAGGAAAGCTGATCTAATGATGTTCTGGATATACAGATATTTTATACTGATCTCATATTACATAACAATGCTATCCTTTATTGACCTCCACAGACCAACTCTAAGAAAGCTCAGGGCAGAGGACATGTTTGAGACCTGGGTGAGCAATATTTTTTAAATGAAACTTTGGTAACACTTTAGATTATGTACACATTCACTCTTATAGTTGCTTCTTAGCATGCATATTACCAGCATATTAGTATTTATAAAGCACATAATGCCTTATTCTACATGATTCTAGATCCCTTAACCCATTCCTAAACATGTAACCACTACAACTCACATTAAAAAAAAACGTTGTTTCAACTTAAAGTGTTCGTGCTGCCTTAAAATTGTATGTTTATTCAACTCAAATACCCAAGTTGTCACTTAGTACAACTTCGCATTTCAAGTTGACTAAACTTAAAATTTTAAGGCAACACAAAATCTTACTTTTTTTCGTGTCTAAATTCATGTCTCTCATATCACACTGCAGACTTGCTCTCTCTCTCTTTTCATACAAATACAATCTTGCACCATCTCAGTTATTGATTGTAAAAAAATGAACCCCAGATGACTTCACTCTTAATTTTACATTAAAATTGTTGGTCTGGTTATATTGTAATGGACTGTTTTTTCTTTTTGGCAGACATTTTAAGATATGCAGTTATAAAATAATTTAAACTCAAATCAATATTTTTATGTCCACATTGCCTATATGTATTTATTTAGTAAATGGTCATGCAATAAGTGGGATAGTGAAAAGTCAGCCTTATCGCAAAAATGATGCCCCGACAGGGTGATCGGACTTGGATGAGAAGTGGAGGAATACATGTAGATATCATAAAGCAATGACACTGAAATGGATGTTCTCTTATGCAGGAGGATGATTTAAATGGAATTCACATTGTAGCCTTTGCAGAAGAGGAGGACCCTGGTATGTGCAGTTTCAGGACACCTCTCTTAATTCGTCATAAAGCCAAATGATTTTTGTTTGGTGCAAGCATCATTGACTAAATTAATTAATGAGATAAGGACTTGACCTTAAATTTGTGTTTTTTTTTAGATGGTTTTGAATTCTTGGAGATTTTGAAGGAGGTGGCCAGAGACAACACACACAATCCAGACCTGAGTATTGTGTGGATCGACCCAGACAACTTCCCATTGGTGACTAAAATAAGTCTGGATAGATGCATGACTATATTAAGTCAAATGCTCTTTTTTTAAACCCCTCTTCATATGCACATTTTCTTTCTTAGCTCATTCCGTACTGGGAGAAGACCTTCAAGGTTGACCTCTTTAGACCACAGATTGGCATAGTAAATGTTACAGATGTAAGTGCAATACTTCAATTTTTTTAACCAGATCCGTTGAGTTCATTATGAAGGCCCTATTTCTCATGTTTGGATCTGTCCCACTGTCATGGTAAATAATAACAAATGTATTATTATTATTATTATTAGAACAAATGTTTATTGCTGACATAAGTCCATTGACTCATGGCCTCTATGACAGGCGGACAGTGTCTGGTTGGAGATACCTGATGATGATGAGCTACCATCACCTGAAGAACTGGAAAACTGGATAGAAGATGTCCTCTCTGGAACAGTCAACACAGAGGATGATGATGAGGAGGAGGAGGAGGACGACGACGATGATGATGATGACGATGACAATGATGACGATAATGGCGATGATGACGACGATAATGATGATGATGACGACGATGATGAATGATTCATATACTGTGAACCTCAAACAAATCTGCTGAGATAATTTAGTCTTTTACAGTAAAATCATTCTGTACATTTTGTACATCAGTGGATAAATTGCATAGTGTTCTTCGTGTTAATCTGAAATTATACAAGTGTACATGTCTCTTATTTATAGGTGAAATTTATTTTAAGATCATTTATTTTAATCAGCTCTAAACAATTGAAAAAGGCATTCAAATGAAATACTGCAGTGTAATTTTACCTCTGGAATTACAGGAATATGGAATATTACTCTTCTGAACAATTTCTACTGTAATCACTTGTTCACAATAATAAACTTAAAGATAAGATCAGAAAAAGTAAACGTGGAAAAGCATGTAAACATCTCACAGGTCCGTAACACAAATGACAAATATTTGGTGTTAACAGGACGTATTGTTCCAGCAACTGTTAGCTGTAGGTAAATTCATTATTTTCCTCAAAATTCTACAGAAAAATACTCCATAATGGCAACGTGAAAGAAGTTTGTTTGAAATCTTTGCAAATTTATTAAAAATAAAAAACGAAAAAATCAAATCAGCCTTTGCCATGACACTCAAAATTGAGCTCAGGTGCATCCTGTTTCCACTGATCATCCTTGAGATCATCCAAAGCCCGTCTACGGAAAGCCTGGCCACTCCCTATTAAGTCCTATTGTACCGACTTTTTGGTTGTAGTTCCACCAGAGTTCCACTGGGGGCAATAGTCCGAGTGCAAAATGAATGGGAGTCTATGGGGCTAATAGTAAATAGTTTAGTCAATAAAATAAACAAACAAACAGTACAGCAAATAAAATAGTAATGAAAAGGCTATATAAAATATAGGCTATATATATATAAAAAAAAAAAAAGACACAACCCTGTCTATTTTTCAGTTTTATTGATCAGTAAGAGACATTATAACAGTATAAGTAGCCTAAAAGGTATAAGAAGAGTTATACAAGACAATAAATAAAGTAAACGATTCAGACACAGCAGGATACAACGTTAAAATAGCCACAATATAAAGTTATGAAACTTCACTTTTCCGTCAGCCAAAACGATTTGCCAGGGAACAAGATTAATGAGACCAAAGATCGCCCGTTAGATATACACAAGACGAATTATATGTCATGTTTAACCACAAACGTCAGAAGCATTAACCGAGTAAAGGCTGTTCTAGGCGGGGTGCAGAGCGCTGAGACCCCGGTAAAGGCTTGGATATCACAACTCCGAAAACGTCAGATCAAATTTTTAAATAAGCGCTATCTTTATAAATAAACCACAGATTTGAGCTTTCAACAACTACATTGTCGACTGAAAAACTATTAAAACTACATTTCGTGACACAATAACAGTAGTATTTTTAAATTCCGCGGCTTCTCTCGTCTGTCTATGCGCGTAAGCACCGAAGTGACTGAAGGATTGCCGTAAAGCAGGTCTCTGGTCGTACGATGTGTATGACGTCATTGACATTTTAAAAGACTTTTTAAAGCAAATAAGTGACTCTAAAAAATCTAACACCCAGCAATGTGTAATTTCTTTGCATCTTCTTTCGAATACAACATTCGAATTACTAGACAAAAAATTATATCCTGAGAAAAGTGGATTTTTGGGGGTATTGCTCCATAGATATCATGTATTGCTCCATAGACCTCCATTCATTCTGCACTCCGCCTGTGAGCGCCCTCATATGGACCCAGAGTGGAACTGCAACAGTTCAGAACCCGGAACTTTAATGTGAGTGGGAGTTCTCCCCATATTAGACTTTCTCTGGATCATCCTACAACTTGATTGGAGTCCACCTGTGGTAAATTCAGTTGATTGGACATGATTTGGAAAGGCACACACCTGTCTATATAAGGTAGTCCCACAGTTAACAGTGCATGTCAGATGCACAAACCAATCCATGAAGTCCAAGGAATTGTCTGTAGACCTCTGAGATAGTGGTGGGCAGATCGAGGCTTTGTGAAACACTGAAACAGTTGAAGCAAATGTATTGGATTAATATCCTGCCATGATTCAAAACTGAAAATAAAGTTCTGAAAGGTTGAAACTAAGTGTTCGAAAACTCAAAATCTTACAAAAAAAAGTTTTGCAAGATCGAAAGATAAGATTTGCAAGCTTGCAAAATGTAAAAAAATTTAAAATATCTCTGCAAACATTATGTTGTTTTTGAGATTTCCTTCTTCAGAACTGCAACATTTTTTTTACGATGTTGCGCAAACAATTTTTCAGAGTTTCAAATTTGTCAGTGTTCTCCCACTGGTTTGTTTTCCAGGTTTGAAACCTTGTAAATGGTGATCTGAAAACTGGTGTGCGAATGTGTGAAAAAAAGTTTTGAAACTCTGAAAACAGACTTTTGCAGGCTTGCAAAGGGGTAAAAAAATTAAATCTCTGCAAACATAATTTTGTTTTTGAGTTTTCCTTCTTCAGAAGTGCAACACTCTTTTTTACGGTGTTGTGCAATTATTTTTTCAGAGTTTCGAATTTGTCACTGTTCTCCCAGTGTGTAGTTTGTTTTCCAGATTTAAAAACTTGTAAATGGTGATCTGAAAACTGGTGTGCAAATAGGTGAAAAAAAGTTTAAAAAACTCTGAAAACTGAGGTTCGAAAGGGCGAAACTTATTCCCACCTTTCCAGTAATACGACTTGTGATTGGACTGTACGTCAGCAGACAGCAAAGCATTGGCCAAGAGCAGAAGGCCCTCCCTCCAGGCTTTTTTTTAAGTTGCGAGGTTGCGAAGCTTCATTTTCGCTCAGTCTGAGTTTCAGAGTTTCAGAGCAGAGCTGCGTGACAAAGCTGCCACAAATCACGTGAGTCGCAAGCTCGCAACTGTGTGGGCGTATCTCCGCAAAGTGGGTGTTGTAAACTCAGCTCTGAAAAAATAGTCTGCAATAGGAGTGCACATGTAATGTAATGTAATGTAATAAGTTTCGCCCTTTCGAACCTCAGTTTTCAGAGTTTCAAAACTTTTTTTCACCTATTCGCACACCAGTTTTCAGATCACCATTTACAAGGTTTCAAATCTGGAAAACAAACTACACACTGGGAGAACAGTGACAAATTCGAAACTCTGAAAAAATGATTGCACAACACCGTAAAAAAGAGTGTTGCACTTCTGAGGAAGGAAAACTCAAAAACAAAATTATGTTTGCAGAGATTTAATTATTTTTACCCCTTTGCAAGCCTGCAAAAGTCTGTTTTCAGAGTTTCAAAACTTTTTTTCACACATTCGCACACCAGTTTTCAGATCACCATTTACAAGGTTTCAAACCTGGAAAACAAACCAGTGGGAGAACACTGACAAATTTGAAACTCTGAAAAATTGTTTGCGCAACATCGTAATTTTTTTTTTGCAGTTCTGAAGAAGGAAATCTCAAAAACAACATAATGTTTGCAGAGATATTTTTAATTTTTTTACATTTTGCAAGCTTGCAAATCTTATTTTTCGATCTTGCAAAACTTTTTTTTTGTAAGATTTTGAGTTTTCGAACACTTAGTTTCAACCTTTCAGAACTTTATTTTCAGTTTTGAATCATGGCAGGATATTAATCCCATACAAATGTGCCGTATTGTGTCAGGGCTTCGAAACAATCGGACACCTGTCTCCATGGACCATGGTGACCCCTAGTGGTCAGAACAGTGTAAATGCAACAAAAACCCCTACAAATCTATTTCAAATGTTTTATTGAAAGTAAAATCTTTCAAATGCAATTATCTAATCATCTAATAAGATTATCAAGTGTATACATCAGGGATGGGCAACTTCGGTCCTGGAGGGCCACTGTCCTACAGAGTTTAGCTCCAACCCTGAAAAAATCACCTGCCTGTAACTTTCTAGTAATCCTGAAGACCTTGATTAGCTTGTTCAGGTGTGTTTGATTAGGGTTGAAGCTAAACTCTGGACAGTGGCCCTCCAGGACCGAAGTTGCCCATCCCTGGTATATACCAAACGGAACTATTGACGGCGCCAGTTATCTCTGTCGGACGCAATTCCACTGGGACAACACAAATTGACTTTATGCACAGCTGCACTACTTCCTGAACTTAAGCCAGCTCCTTTATTTCCTGTCTTACATTATTGGACACACTGATTAATCCAGGTGTGTCTGATTATTGTTGCTATGACTACTGACTGAGGTCGGGCACACCTGAATTAATCAGTGTGTCCAATAATGTAAGACAGGAAATAAAGGAGCTGGCTTAAGTTCAGGAAGTAGTGCAGCTGTGCATAAAGTCAATTTGATCTGATCTAGAGGACATATTTTTAATGTTTCTATGCTGTTCATATTTCTTTTAAAACAATATCTACTATCAAAATCTAATATGTAAATGTAGTGATAATCAGATAGGTAATCGAGCCAGCTCTGGTATGTGGAGTAAATTAACTAGATTCTAATTTACTAAAGTCTCTTCCATTCGTGAAACAAAGGGGACAGTGTTTTGAATTGATTAAATCATTGACTCATTCGCACATGCAGCGTCTTCTCTGATGAATGAACAACGAAGTGCTTTGCTTACTAATCGAGCCAGCTCGGGACATGTGACTCGAGATGACATCTCGTGAGTCCGGCCAAAGACCACGCGACCCCTTAGGGTCTCCTCTGTTTTAATCACCTCACACACAGAGCATAAGTGTAATAACGTGATCACCACCACTCAAATGATTAAACTCATCAACTCAGAGGAGTACGCACACACACGAAACTCCCCGGAGGGGGAGTGAGCGAGAGTCCACCATCCCGGCAAACTCTAACTGAACTCTGCTACACACACACACGCAGAAACACTCATTCATGAACTTTTAAATGCCTACCTCTTTAAACGTATGAAGTGTTTCTCTTGTTGTGTTTTACAATCCCCATGTGACCAAATTGATGTAACTATAAGCTTTTATGGTATGTAATCAGTTTGACATTCGTTTAATCACGAAAATCATGTATCTGCATTTTACTAGCCCTAGGAATGTCGCGCTTGGTATGATTGGAATCAGAGGAATCGAATAAGATCGAATCACTGAACCAAAGTGCAACATGAGGCATACTTTTATCAATACCAGTTTAGAAGTGTATTTTTACTAAATGTTATCTTCCATGCACATGACCCGGAGGGCGTGTGTTTTCGCAAACACAGAAGTTTGACAACACGCCTCCTCCCCAAACGATTGGATAGGACACGCAAGAAAGGCGTGCCTCTAGCTCCTTCAAAACTCGAACGCCACAATCTGTTCGATGCAGTTTCTACGCCACATGAGAGCTTTTCCTGTGAGAGGATCCATGGCTCCTTCGGGGAGCTTTCTCCGTTTTCTTTAATCTTTCTTTATTTTCGTCTTCGGACTTTTCTTACGTTTAGTTTCAGTGAAATGAACGTAATCGGCAACTTCAACCTGAAGGAGACTCTTCGAATCTGCAGCGACCACGCTCGCCCAGAAGAGCTGAGAAAGCACGCACCCGCTCCTAAGGACACGCACGCAAGACGCGGTTTTCCTCAGCAACACCAGCAGAACCAAAGACCTTTAAGCCTTCATTCAAACTAACGCGCTTTGCCCGCTCTGAACTACCACGTGAACGCATGACGCGAAAACAGAGACACGCACCCTTATTCACATCAACCACAAAGAGCTTTACCTGTGCAAGTAACCGTTTACCATTCTTTCGAGGTTTAAGATCTGTTGATTCTTGGTGTCTAAAAAGGTTCTGTGTCTATGATGAATTTCGCCAAACCAGAAGATCTCTCATCTTCTCACTCTCTCTCTCTCTCTCTCTCTCTCTCTCTCACTCCCAATCTTGCGCTCTCGCAATCTCTCTCTCTCACTCCTGTTTGTTATTCGTCTGTCTCATTTGTTTTACTGTTTACTGTACATACATGTATCCCGTGTTTAAATGTAGAATTCTGTATCCGTAGTTTCATTTTATTAAAACCATTATATTCTTGATTGTTTTGAATGCTCATATTTTACAAGTCAATGAAATGCGATCCTATAGC
This sequence comes from Rhinichthys klamathensis goyatoka, assembly GCF_029890125.1. Taxonomy (NCBI): domain Eukaryota; kingdom Metazoa; phylum Chordata; class Actinopteri; order Cypriniformes; family Leuciscidae; genus Rhinichthys; species Rhinichthys klamathensis. Next base: position 1,496,648 of record NW_026606867.1, read on the forward strand.
TACAAAGCTTTACAAGTTGTTACTATATCAGTAACGTAAATTTTATAAACACGAGAAAATTAATGTTCACGGCCGGAACATTGAGATTTCTTGGAGTTTATAAAAAGGGATAACGTTGCTGAATTAATTGATGGGTTAATCTTACAGCCGTTTGCTGGACAAACCGATTGTTTGATAGCCAATTGATTCCCTTAAAGTTATCTCATATAATCGATCTGTAATGAGACCATTGATATATGAATGAGGAATTATAATTCGTTATGATTGATCATTCATATATACAATCGATCTATTTTCAATTTCGATAATTTAACTGTAATATGCAATATATTAATCATATTCATGATTAATTATTAAAATTCCCTATGCATAATTTGAGCTAATTAAGGCACATCTCAATGTCGCTACAATTTGGTGGAGAACGCGACGCATTTCAAACTTTGTTTTATGAGCAAATTCAGTTTCAATCTGTTTATATGGTTATTAATAATTTTGTGCACGCACGATATGGAATTTTGAAATTGTGAGATAAGTCGCAACGCTGACTGAGGCAAAAAACCATTGTCAGTCAGTAACGTTACATTTTAACAGCTGCTAAAATATGCATAGACATGTTTATCACTGTTAAATGCTGAGTACACTGCAGTATTAATATTGCAGATGTCCTGTTAAGAGATGAAGAAAACTCTCTGCAGGTGATACATTTTAATATGTTTAAAACCGCCTATTAAGACGAAGAAATCTCTTTTTAGTGTGAGACGTAAATCTGATCAGAGCGAGATTCCTTTGATTCAGTAGTAAAAGGCCTGATATTATAATCGTTAGAGTAACGATGAACTCCTGGTTTGAAAAAACATTGACTTAGCTACTCAATTGTAAAAAACCGAAAAGCATATTATCACAAGTGCTATTTGATATATGCTTGGAGTCGAAAACAGATGAATAATTCCTGTTTCCTTTTGCACGACGCAGCGAAGAAAACCTGCTAACGTGTTAAATAAATATAGCACCGATAAAAATCCCAAACTGAAAACATTTTTAATCAATGCCATTTGATAAATGTTATTTGGAGTTGAAAAACAGATGAATAATTCCTGTTTCCTTGCACAACGCAGCGAAGAAAACCTGCCAATGTGTTTAAAATAAGTATAGCACCGGAAAGAAATCCGTCGAGATTTAAATGAGACAGTGCATGTCCCCCGAGACACTCGAAAGCGGGCTGGTTGCAATACTACTGCCAAACGCTAGGGTGCGCCCTTGAGTGTTTTTCAGTATCAGATTGCCTCCACGCCCTCCATGAGCGAAATAGCGCCATCGTGTGGACACTAGCGGTAAAGTGTCTTTTCTTCAATTTTCTCTTCCCACAACTTCAAAGTTTACCAGTGAGATTTTGAACTCGTGTTTCTAACTTTCAATGCATGGCAATTTACAGCCTCGTTTACTAACATGATTTTCCCTGCCTTGACTGTGTGCACTTGTTTTGGATTTTGGTTCAAACCACATTTGAACTTAAAAAAATTCTAAATTATGTCTTAGCAGTTTCTGATGACCGCTCTGTTTTGAAATGGCTTTCTCCCAGTTGATCTTATGTTGGTTACTACCACTGACACCTCACTGTGGTCGTGATCATCAAATATAAGGCCAACCCTTAATTTCCTACACTTATTCAAATTTGGGTTGAAACAAACAGATTTCAAGGTTAATTTGAATTAAGTCTCATTGCCCGTTGGGAATTGTTTTATGGCTTTTTCTATATTTCCCTTTTCAAATTATTTTTAATAATTTTGATTTGATTTTATTACAACTGTCTCCTTGCTGTTCTAGAAGTTACTTAACATCTATGAATACGCTTGATTTGAATCGTATTTAAACCAGTTTGAATGCAATTTAAATCAAGTTCTCTGTCAGCCAGCTTGACCACTAAGAGGAAGTGGCCCAAACCCCTTTGTGGCCCAAACGCGCCACTACAGCCTGCTTCCTCCTGTGCTCTTCCTGCGGCTCTAAAACTCTCCTCCGAAGGGAGACTAGGTTATTCTGATAATTAACATTGTCATAATTCCCTTTGTTTTTACCATAATTTTGGTAAAGCCGTTGCCTTTGATTTTTCAAAAAAAAAAAAAAAAAGAGACACTCAATTTGATTTAGATAAAAGAGCTTTAATTCACGTTGAGGTTCAATTGTTCTTCATCCTGTTTTGTGTTTGTAGGTAGAAATCTCTCTCGGGCTGTGGCGATTTGACAGTCAGCTCTGCTCGAGGTCCGGCGGGTGGTTCGTCTGATCTGCGTCACCAGCACTGACTGAGCACGGGTCTCGGACTGTCCTGTATCTTTCCCTTCGTGCGGCCCGCAACACGACATTACCAATTCGGCACCGCCGGTTGTGTTCCAGGTCAAGTTGCTTGAGAGGGCGCACCTAGGTACAGATGCACCGAAAGGCCCGGGACACTGCTGTCAAGTGTTTGGGGCGACAGAAGGACCAACCACGATGCTGACTTCGAGCGGAATGACCTCATTTCACCCCAGGCAAACTAGAAAAAGGTATTAAACCCATCCACTTAATATTGGCCACAGAATCTAGAGATTCCCCGGTCATGGGAGTGTTTGGCTCCCTCTCAAAGCCACAAACTGCAGGCTTAGGCCTCCTTTTCCCCTTTTAACACTTCTCGTGTACTATTAATGCCATTTCATTACAGACCTTTCCATTTTTGATGGTTGCATGTTACTTCAAACTTTGCTATCTTGCCATTGCTCTGTTCTGTTGTGCTCTGTTCCTTTCAGTTCACTTAGAGACAGAGCCTATCTAAAACACCAAGGAAAGCTGAAGAATAGTTTGACAACCAAGTCGTTAGCATAAACAGGTGACCCCTAAGCTAGCGCCCTGTCAAAAACCTTCATTCAGACACATGATGACCTACCCAAATTGTCCCACCGAACGGTTTAACTGTCTGCCTCAGTTAACCAGAATTTTCATACACGGCCTAGCCGGTATTATAGCTCGTTAGACATAGACGAACTTGCATTGGTCTCTCTGTGTGTGTTGTGTTCCTCTCGCCCACAGTGAAGCCAGTATGTTCCGGTCCTACAGTCCCACAACCCGCTGGGACAACATGGAGACATGGCTGAGATTCATGACACCTCCATTCCTGCCCAAGGTCGCCAGTGACAGAGCCCGAGCCAAGAGCAGCTGGACGCAGACGTGGACACGCTAATGTCGCACCAACCCAGCCAAAGCTCCCACGACAAAGACTGGGCCAAACACGTCAAAACCTCGCTTTCCAGCTCACCGCGCAAGCACGCCTCCACAAAGGAGCCGCATCGCCCTGGAGCACAAGGTTGCAACGCCGAGGATGACAACGACCCCGAGCTACAAAAGGAAGTGGAAAGACTTCAAACTGCCCTGGCTAACCTTCATCGACACAGACCGAAGTGAATAGTCAGAGAAAAGAACCAGAGAGGAACTCGACGAGAAACTCCGACAAAGTGAAGCCTCTTGCAAAGAGCAGAGACCGAACTGAAAGAGACTCGAAAGCGCACGGCCTGCGAAAAACTCAAAAGAGGCCCGTGCGACCATCCACAAGCCCGTTCAACAGAGACAAGATCTCGAACACGAACTTGGCACCGATCACACAGAGTGGCCACACTCTTATAGACTGCAGCATGACCTGAAAAGGGGAAACACACACCACAAGTTTCCCCTGACCGGTCCGCACATTTCAGCCAACGCACAAGAGCTGAAAAGGGGGGTGAAAAAGCCCGCCTTCCACACATCTGTGACAATCTACAGGACATTGATTTTTCACCTGCAGTCTCCAACTGGTGAACACACGTCACAGACACCCAGCAGCACAGACCTAGAAGAACCTGTGCTACCACCACCGGCTGCGAACGAGTTTGCTGTGGAACTTACAACGAACCTGTGACTGAGGACACAAGTTTCAAGAAACTTTCCCTCCAAAACCCGTCAGCCACCATAGTTCTTCTGCCCCCACGCAATGCCCACTCAACGATGCGTGAAGGTCCCCTCAGTAAGAATTCCTAAAACCCCAAATTCCTGAACTGCAAAACCAGAAGACACACTGCACGAACACCGTGCAAGACTCAGCTAAAAGGTCCTTGATCAACATCGGACATAAAACTTTTAAAAGTAGATGAAAGTGTGCTCAAAGAGTTGCAAGACTCTGCGTCTGTAAAATTAGAATTTTACTGATTTAAAGGAATCTTAGACGGACATGTAAGCCTCAACGGCCGACAGACTATGCACGACTCTTTTGAAACAAACGGTTTCTAGATGTTGAGTAAATCGGCACCGCTAAACATTAGGTTCCGTGACAGTGAAGAGTTACATAGAACACCAGCTCCAAATAGGGTATACGTTACCTTGACGCCAGAGTGTAGTAAAATCACCTGAGTTCTAAACTACCGTTAACCCACGGGCGTGCACTTGATCATCGCGATCCAACTAAAACAAAACGTGCAATACGTGTTTCGATCGCTGGCTTGTCTAAATGCCGATAAAACAATAGCTGGAATTGACATCTCTACTTCAAGTAAAAGAGCCTTAGATTCTCAATTTCCTTACTCTGTAAACAAATAGAATAAGACAAGCTTTGACTTGCAGCAATTCTATTTCCTTACTTTGTAAACAAATAGAATAAGTCATGTAAAGTAAAGAGCAAAGTTCCATTAGTACAATTAGCAAATGCCAAAACACATCTGCAGTTTACTAAATGGAACATCAAGTTCTTGAAAAACAAAGTATAGGCGCCTCCTGTTAACCCGTTAAAACGTGTGTGATTCATGTAAAATGTACAGACATTCTTCAAGTACTGTTGAATTGTTCTGACATGCTCTGGTTCCCATGACAACAACTTGCCACAGGAAGTGTTAACTCGTAATGTCACTTTTGTAAACAAACCAGCCTGGGTGGCTAAGCTAAATCTAGCCTAGCATCCAGCTAACTTAGGCTAAGCTAACCTAGCCTAGCATCAAGCTAACTTAGGCTAAGCTAACCTAGCTTAGCATCAAGCTAACTTAGGCTAAGCTGACCTAACCTAGCTCCCGTACAGCATAGGCTAAGCTAAATAACTTCCACAGTTAGCAGCTAGCATCATTTACTTGAACCCTTAATCACCGCCTGTGTTCCACAGGGCAAAGTATTCTAGAAGACTTTCCTCAACACCAGTTAGGGTTTCTAATTATCCACTTTCCGTGTTTGCAATTCTTATTAGCTAAAGTTCGCCTTCACTGGTTTAGGAATACTCCTTGCTAACCGTTGAAGACTAACTTCGCAGATCCCCTGTTAATTAAACTTAAGTTTAACTACATGTAAACTGCGTAACTAACTACAGAAGAATTTGTATAACCATAGGAATTTTCATCTGCATGTTGACTAAACCTTTGGAGGGACACACACGATGTGGTTTTGAACATGCAACCGCTACAACCCACTATAAAGTGTTGATCAAAGCAAATCCAAAGTTTAGTCACTAATGCCACTGATTATTCTCGACTTCAGATCATTCCTGTGTTTGATCATTTTATTCCATTTTGCTTTAGTTTTTATTTTAATTTCCTCTCTTATTCAAATGTGGTTCCAGTCCCCATAGGGCCCAGAAAGGAAACAGAGACACCTGTACTTGTGATTGTGTTTATTTTCAACAAGCGCACTCATTTTTGTGACCCTGAAACACAAGTATTTCAGCACTTCACTAGGGCACAACTATAGTCCAGAGAATTGATAATAAGCATTATTCGAATAGGACAGCTGTCCTTTTTCCCCCTATCATTCACTTCGTCAAGCCGGAGTGACCCACTAGTTAAGTCCAGAGAAATAATTTCGTCTTAAGACAATTATTTCATCTCGGCTATCCCCTTCACAGGACATACTTTTGGAACCACATAAAGTCTTGGCCTCCTAACATCCACAGCTAAGATAAGGATACAAGACACACTTCACTAGCTAGCCACACGTGAAACGCCTAGCTTTATGCTACATACCTAGTGAACCCGTTAAACCGTGGTTCTGAACTTTTAGGGTCATGCATTAGTCTCTCCCCACAAGTGTGACAAAAGTCACAGAGCCCCTGCTTCACCTTACCTTAACCTTTCAGCTTACCAAAGACTATGACAAAACAATGGACACTATGAGAAACCACCTCTCATCCCCTCCAACCACCCACGGACGCCGTCTGCAAAAACCGACGACCGGTGCTTCAGCCAACCTGCGTCAACAAGCACATGCTGCGTGCACTAAACAACATTCAGCGTTCTGCACCTGATGCCATCACCGCGCCACAGCTTGTGATGCCACAGTGCAAAAGGGGGGTAATGCCAATGTATGCCGCTGCACGCCGCAGCACCAGAGACACTTGCAAGACACCGAAGCAAGTGGCATACCGGCGAAATTTTTCCTCCCTTTCTCTCTTTCTCTCTCCCTTTCACTTTTACCAGGATGCTGCTGTGGTTCGCGATGCCTGTGCCTCCAGCCAACCAGAGGACAGCCGCAATCTGACATCTCACCAGGTCCGACAGCAGGCATCGTCCGGAGAGGACAACAACTCCTGATCACCAACTGCAGGACCCACACCCAGAAAGTGTGTGTTCGACGCAACCCCCGCAACGTCTACAGAGCACCTCACCCCAGCACAGCAGCCCAGCTGTACAGCTGGACCCGTGCCCGATGGACAGAGGACTCCCTCGCTCACGCCAAGGCCGGGCACATGCTCAACCAACTTGATAAAATGACTGTCACACAAGCCGAGTTAGGTGGACACAACCGCCGCTCCAAACGGTTCCGGGGAGCTTTGCTCGGAGCCGCCGCTGCTGTCAGAACTCTGTTAAGCATTGGTATGCCCAGTGCCAACGCAGTGAACCATGTGACTGAAATTCGGACTGAGGTCCCACAGCTAAGACTGCAACTCACAACACAGAGTACATCCCTACGGTAATTGGCCTCCACTCTGCAAAGGAGACTCAACGAGATGCAAATATCTTCAGCCAAGCTCACGGAAGCCGTGCCTGAAGGTCTCAGACAGCATCCCCGGAAAAGGGGGAGCCAAGTCAGAGACCACGCCGAACCTCATCGGGCTGAGCCCTCAGTCCTAACAACCACCTGCCATCCGACCTTCATGACTTACCTGCTATCCTACCATCAGGTTCCACCTGCCATCCTACTTTCATGACTTACCTACCATCTGACCAATGTGACGGTTTAACGAGGCCGCCCACACGGGTCCTGCCAAACCGCCAAAAGGGGGAATGTAGTGATAATCAGATAGGTAATCGAGCCAGCTCTGGTATGTGGAGTAAATTAACTAGATTCTAATTTACTAAAGTCTCTTCCATTCGTGAAACAAAGGGGACAGTGTTTTGAATTGATTAAATCATTGACTCATTCGCACATGCAGCGTCTTCTCTGATGAATGAACAACGAAGTGCTTTGCTTACTAATCGAGCCAGCTCGGGACATGTGACTCGAGATGACATCTCGTGAGTCCGGCCAAAGACCACGCGACCCCTTAGGGTCTCCTCTGTTTTAATCACCTCACACACAGAGCATAAGTGTAATAACGTGATCACCACCACTCAAATGATTAAACTCATCAACTCAGAGGAGTACGCACACACACGAAACTCCCCGGAGGGGGAGTGAGCGAGAGTCCACCACCCCGGCAAACTCTAACTGAACTCTGCTACACACACACACGCAGAAACACTCATTCATGAACTTTTAAATGCCTACCTCTTTAAACGTATGAAGTGTTTCTCTTGTTGTGTTTTACAATCCCCATGTGACCAAATTGATGTAACTATAAGCTTTTATGGTATGTAATCAGTTTGACATTCGTTTAATCACGAAAATCATGTATCTGCATTTTACTAGCCCTAGGAATGTCGCGCTTGGTATGATTGGAATCAGAGGAATCGAATAAGATCGAATCACTGAACCAAAGTGCAACATGAGGCATACTTTTATCAATACCAGTTTAGAAGTGTATTTTTACTAAATGTTATCTTCCATGCACATGACCCGGAGGGCGTGTGTTTTCGCAAACACAGAAGTTTGACAACACGCCTCCTCCCCAAACGATTGGATAGGACACGCAAGAAAGGCGTGCCTCTAGCTCCTTCAAAACTCGAACGCCACAATCTGTTCGATGCAGTTTCTACGCCACATCAGAGCTTTTCCTGTGAGAGGATCCATGGCTCCTTCGGGGAGCTTTCTCCGTTTTCTTTAATCTTTCTTTATTTTCGTCTTCGGACTTTTCTTACGTTTAGTTTCAGTGAAATGAACGTAATCGGCAACTTCAACCTGAAGGAGACTCTTCGAATCTGCAGCGACCACGCTCGCCCAGAAGAGCTGAGAAAGCACGCACCCGCTCCTAAGGACACGCACGCAAGACGCGGTTTTCCTCAGCAACACCAGCAGAACCAAAGACCTTTAAGCCTTCATTCAAACTAACGCGCTTTGCCCGCTCTGAACTACCACGTGAACGCATGACGCGAGGACAGAGACACGCACCCTTATTCACATCAACCACAAAGAGCTTTACCTGTGCAAGTAACCGTTTACCATTCTTTCGAGGTTTAAGATCTGTTGATTCTTGGTGTCTAAAAAGGTTCTGTGTCTATGATGAATTTCGCCAAACCAGAAGATCTCTCATCTTCTCACTCTCTCTCTCTCTCTCTCTCTCTCTCTCTCTCTCTCTCACTCCCAATCTTGCGCTCTCGCAATCTCTCTCTCTCACTCCTGTTTGTTATTCGTCTGTCTCATTTGTTTTACTGTTTACTGTACATACATGTATCCCGTGTTTAAATGTAGAATTCTGTATCCGTAGTTTCATTTTATTAAAACCATTATATTCTTGATTGTTTTGAATGCTCATATTTTACAAGTCAATGAAATGCGATCCTATAGCTACAAAGCTTTACAAGTTGTTACTATATCAGTAACGTAAATTTTATAAACACGAGAAAATTAATGTTCACGGCCGGAACATTGAGATTTCTTGGAGTTTATAAAAAGGGATAACGTTGCTGAATTAATTGATGGGTTAATCTTACAGCCGTTTGCTGGACAAACCGATTGTTTGATAGCCAATTGATTCCCTTAAAGTTATCTCATATAATCGATCTGTAATGAGACCATTGATATATGAATGAGGAATTATAATTCGTTATGATTGATCATTCATATATACAATCGATCTATTTTCAATTTCGATAATTTAACTGTAATATGCAATATATTAATCATATTCATGATTAATTATTAAAATTCCCTATGCATAATTTGAGCTAATTAAGGCACATCTCAATGTCGCTACAATGTAAAAAGTCAGTTTTTCATAAAAAGTACAACATTTGCCTCTGAGATGATGTAGAGTAAATGTATTTCGTTATTCCACAAGGTTATTTGGAAAATGAAACTAACAAAATGTATTGTCACATTAATAAATTGTTGCAAGCTGTGTCCCGGGAGTTTACCTCACCTGCCTAAAAACAAAACAGGGTTGAAATGTTCACCATGGTCAATTAAGTGCTATAAAGTCTAAAGAGTATAAACTAACCTAGGATATAAAAAAAATCACATACTGGTAACATATGAGTCAACATTTGAACCTTTATTGTATTTGTATTCTGTAATTTTTATCATTAGATAATTTCAAGGAGGACGATGACGTGGCCTTTAAAGGATGCAGCCCCTCAATTGGGACACATGATTTGTCTATGAAGTTTTGCCAGACCATAACTCAGTTACAACTGAGAATGGTCTGGTTTTAACCAGGCTAAAACCGTTTGTAAATCCGTCAAGATTTCAACGAGATAAGAGTATTTGTGTTCGTGCTGATCACTCATCTTACATCAGGTACCACAGAGCCCGCCAGAAAGCTTGCCTGTGACCAGGGCCGTATTAAGACAGTGTGGTGCCCCTGGGCACTATACCTCAAAAGGCCCCCTATATTCAAATGTGTCAATTAAAAATGTACATCAATTAATTGACAGCGTCAATTCACGTTAGCCCAAAAATAATAATAAATCTATCAGGTTTCTTACCTCTACAGGCATGAAAAGGGGTCAGGGGTGAAAAAGGTGAGAAGGATATTACCCCTCTAGGGGGGTCCGGGGGCATGCCCCCCCGGAAGATTTTTTTTTAAATATTCCATATTTTAAAGCATCAATCTGATGCATTTTGAGATGCATTTTCTTTGCCAACCTGGGGAGAGTTGGAGAAACTTAACTTCAGCCATGAGTCAAAAATATTATGGCCTCCGTAGCGTTAGCTAATAATTTCCCACCAGAGCTTTAGCTAGCTGGCTAATGTTGCGTTCTCTCCTGCTGTGTTCAACTCAATTCATCAAGCTGTAACTAACGTTAGCAAAGCCTATGTCAACAGAGCTCCTGGGTAACTTAGATATAGCCTACCAGAAAATATTAGGGATGTCCCGATACCATTTCTTCTGAACCGATCCAATCCGATACCAAAAATTCTGAGTATTGAATTATACCGATCCGATACCAGCGCAGTAAAAAAAAAAAAAAAAAAGATCAAGTAGAATTTCTATAACTCTGTGTGTTGAACTGATAATCACTATTTTCTGTTAAACACAATCTACTTAATACAGACAACTTCATTATAAAGAAAAACAACAAATAAAAAAAAAATATGATCATAACCTATGACAAAAATTCTATTATATAAACTAGATTAGTGGGTAACTCAGCAGTAAAATTTAGTCTAGAAAAATCACAAGTGCACAATTTTGTATAAAATCGAACATTTAGTGAAAAAAAAAAAACATTATTTAGTGAGGAACAAATAAGAGACAATAAGTGTAGCACTAAATCTGGTAAAAGGTTTTCATGTATTAAGTTTAGCAGAACTGCTCCTTCCTTGATTTTGCGCAAGCAAAGGTGTCAACTACATCCCCAAAGTCCATTTCTTTGTTACCGTCTCCACAGTTAGCTCCGGCTTAGTCAGACTCAGCGCTGCTAGTGATCGCAATTCCCGTGATGTTCTCACAAAAAATCTTTCGATACCTGGAACATTGTGAATTGTAGCTACGTCTAGCGTCCTTGTCTTTCTTTAACTTTCTTTTTGCAAAACCACTCAATTGACGTCTGTCCAGTTTTGATTTTAATTCATTTTTTTGTAGCCGTTAAAAAATTGACACATTTGCACGTATTTGTTGTGGACCAACGCAACTCTGACAGATTGGGGAGGGGGAGTGATAGTGGTCATGTAATCTTTATTTATTTATAATTTATTATTAAATCATTATTGTTATTATTATTGTTAAATTAGTGTTCATAAACGATTTATTTATGGTCTGTCAAGAATTTCAAGTTAATAATATAACAATTTACGAAAAATATTTTTAAAGCTTGACTCATGTGGTGCCCCCCTAGTGGTTGTGAATGGTTGGTGCCCCTGCACACTAAAAAACGTTGGGTTATTTTTTTAACCCAACCGTTGGTGTATGCATGTTGGGTCATTATGTTGGGTTATCTTAAAATTTGTTGGGTTATTTGGTTATGCCGTTGGGGTATTTTTAGTTATAACCTAACTGTTGGGTTAAATACGTTCGCGCTTCGATGATTCAAATATTAACGGACCAGTCAGTGACAGACATTCAACGGACATCAGTGATAGACATTCAACGGACATCAGCAACAGCCTGATTGTGAAAGGTAAGTAATATGATGTTTTATGATATATATTTAACTTTTATAACATGAAATAATGTGCACTGAAACGTTAAATATATCTTAGAACTGTTTTTTTATGTTATCGTTCATCTTTTGTCATTTTTTTTATTCTCCGGATCAGATCGATTGTTGTTAGCTATCCCAGTTCTCTCGCTAATAACGTCATTAAAACATTAACCGAAAGATTAGCGAAACCGTTTAGAAATGTATTACCTAACGTTAATAAAAAATACCTGGTGAAATGTATACCGATAAACTAAAGTAGGTAACGTTAATCAGTATTTATTACGCTGCACGGATCATTTATCAGCTCGGACCGGCACATAGTGTGACGGACACCACAACAATGCAGTGAGATTCAGTGAGAAACGTTTGATTCACTGAATTCTCTGTTATAAAAGTACAAAAACCCCAGACGAAAGCGCCGCTGCTGTAAAGCAATCTGCTCTTTCCGCGGATTTTCGTACCAACGCCACACCACTCAAACATGCATAGCTATAACATACGTTTGTGGGGTCAGGTAAGTTAACCATCATGTTTGTATAACTGTTTAGTTTACCATCAGAATGAGTTTGAAACTGATGTTTCAAGGTAAACGTACAGCTGCTTTAATATAGTAATGCATGTTGTATTAAATGTATTACAGGAGAAAGTTAACGGATTAGCATCTATTTATAGTATATGCTATGACAATTTTGCATTTGTATTAAATGTTTTGTACTAAACGTGTTTATACTTATGTTTTAGATAAATGGATTCATTTGTTAGGGACAAACTACAACAGTGGAACCTCTGCAATCTAATAGAAACATTTCAAGGTAAGTTAATCTATTTCATTTAGTGATGCATTTATATATATATATATATATATATATATATATATATATATACACTCACCGGCCACTTTATTAGGTACACCTGTCCAACTCCTCGTTAACACTTAATTTCTAAGCAGCCAATCACATGGCGGCAACTCAGTGCATTTAGGCATGTAGACATGGTCAAGACAATCTCCTGCAGTTCAAACCGAGCATCAGTATGGGGAAGAAAGTTGATTTGAGTGACTTTGAACGTGGCATGATTGTTGGTGCCAGAAGGGCTGGTCTGAGTATTTCAGAAACTGCTAATCTACTGGGATTTTCACGCACAACCATCTCTAGGGTTTACAGAGAATGGTCCGAAAAAGAAAAAACATCCAGTGAGCGGCAGTTCTGTGGGCGGAAATGCCTTGTTGATGCCAGAGGTCAGAGGAGAATGGCCAGACTGGTTCGAGCTGATAGAAGGGCAACAGTGACTGAAATAACCACTCGTTACAACCGAGGTATGCAGCAAAGCATTTGTGAAGCCACAACACGCACAACCTTGAGGCGGATGGGCTACAACAGCAGAAGACTCCACCGGGTACCACTCATCTCCACTACAAATAGGAAAAAGAGGCTACAATTTGCAAGAGCTCACCAAAATTGAACAGTTGAAGACTGGAAAAATGTTGCCTGGTCTGATGAGTCTCGATTTCTGTTGAGACATTCAGATGTTAGAGTCAGAATTTGGCGTAAACAGAATGAGAACATGGAACCATCATGCCTTGTTACCACTGTCCAGGCTGGTGGTGGTGGTGTAATGGTGTGGGGGATGTTTTCCTGGCACACTTTAGGCCCCTTAGTGCCAATTGGGCATCGTTTAAATGCCACGGCCTACCTGAGCATTGTTTCTGACCATGTCCATCCCTTTATGGCCACCATGTACCCATCCTCTGATGGCTACTTCCACCATGTCACAAAGCTCTAATCATTTCAAATTGGTTTCTTGAACATGACAATGAGTTCACTGTACTAAAATGGCCTCCACAGTCACCAGATCTCAACCCAATAGAGCATCTTTGGGATGTGGTGGAACGGGAGATTCGCATCATGGATGTGCAGCCGACAAATCTGCGGCAACTGTGTGATGCCATCATGTCAATATGGACCAAACTCCCTGAGGAATGCTTCCAGCACCTTGTTGAATCTATGCCACGAAGAATTGAGGCAGTTCTGAAGGCAAAAGGGGGTCCAACCCGTTACTAGCATGGGGTACCTAATAAAGTGGCCGGTGAGTGTATATATATATATATATATATATATATATATATATATATATATATATATATATATTTAAGATTTTGTTTGTTAATGGTAATGAACTGGTTCCCTCCTGCTCGGACATTTGCCCAAGTCACTGATATATGTTCTAATCTAGACCAGGGTTTTTTTTCCAGTTTTTTTTTTTTAAATTGGGTGAATATGAGCCTCCCCTTACAGTAGCCTCCCCTTAACCTGTTAAGCACTGAAGCCATTTTTGAGTTGTTTTGTCTGAGAGACACACATAAAAAGTAAAGACTCATAACTCCAAAACTGTAACAAGGAGAGTCAAAAGGGAGGTATTGTTTGATAGAACACTTTTCAAATTTTTTGAAAATATAAATTACATTACATTTTGACATTCTTCTGCTGAGAAACTGCTGATAAAAGACAAAAATATATATAATTTTATTATGATTTTGCATATATTTCTTGTTTGACATGGAGTAACTCTGGAAGGAAATATGGTAGCTCAAAAATTCTTTTTTGGTGAAGTCCCTCTACAGGTGACCTGCATCTGGATCAAATTTTGTGGTGATTGCATAAAGTATTCAAAAGTTACAGCATTCTGAACAAAGGTTGCCTTTTTGTTTAGTCCTCACACATTTGAAAGGCAATAAAAAATTGTTGTTTTCTGAGTGACACACAAAACTAAAGACTCATAACTCCAAAACTATAGCAAGGAGAGTCAAAAGGTAGGTATCGTTTGATAGAACACTTTTCAATTTTTTTGAAAAGATAAAATACATTACATTTGGACATTTTCCTGCCGAGAAACTGCTGATAAAAGACAAAAAATAAATATAATTTTTATTATGATTTTGCATATCTTTCTTATTTGACATATAATAACTCAGGAAGGAAGTAAGGTAGGTGGAAAATTCTTTTTTGGTGAAGTCCCTCTACATGTGAGCTGCATCTGGATAAAATTTTGTGGTGATTGGATAAAGGAATCAAAAGTTACAGCATTTGGAACCAAGACAGGCTTTTTGTTCAGTCATTGACGCCCCCTAATGGGCATTTTTAAAATTGTTCCTCCATGGAGAATATCTTGTCATAAACGCAATAGATTATGTTCATTTTGGGCTCATTTTAATTGTAATAGTATGCTGTAAAAAATGATGTGCCATTTTCAACGATCTGTGAATGTTTCATGAGCTGTATTATGTTTTTGGCACATTGCAGTACATAGTACAAAAAAGTATTTTATAGATTATGAAAAAAATAAATTCTATTTATCAGCAAATAACTAAGCAATACTTAGGAGATGTTTAAATTGGCTACATTCACTGTAAAGTTCAGACTCTAAGCTTTCAAATGACACCTATTTTGTGTTAATCAAAGCAATATTTTTGAAAAATATGATAATTAATATTTTCGCAGCCAGGTGGCCCCCGCGGGCGGTGCCGTCAGAGTTAGAGGGACTACTCAGCACTCGTTCAGAGTTGATCGAAGTGGTTAGATGCTTTAAAAAGCTGAGATTCTAAGCTTTAAGATGATACATATTTTGTGTTATCCCACGTTTGAAAAAAGCACGGATGGCTCCGGAAACATTGGAAAACACATTGCATCCCGGAAAGATGAGAGACATGTTTTTTAGCCAAGCATGCATCACTTCGTGAGGTATATCTCGCGATCAACGCAATGGATTATGTTGTGTTTGGGCTCTTTGTAATCGTGAGAATCTGCTGTCAATAAAGATGTTGGATTTTTCACAATCCATGCATGTTTCATGGAGTTGAACTAGGGAACTGATTGAGAAGCACCCATGGACTAAACGGACACGGGCACACGGCAGCCATTGTAAGTCCACAAGAATGAAAGAAAGTGCATATGAAGTGTGCCATTTCGGACAGGGTCAAAAGCAGTTTATTCGAAGCATCTCTTCCATTGACATCCATTAAAAAGAAAAAGAAAAAGGAAAAAAAGGCCCTTTGTCTCCTTCCTTGCGTACTGTTGCTACCCCGGCTTGCCTTCCAAGTGGCTTTGATAGAATAAAAAAAAGTGGTCACGCAGCCATTCTCCACATAATACAACAACTCCCCCTAGTGGGCATTTAAGTGAACACATCACATAGCAGGTGAAATTGGCACATTAAACTATGGTTGTTTGACTATCCATAAATATACTTTAAATGGTTACAATTGTATTTTGACTAGTCATAATTATAATTTGACTAGTCAGAATGATGATTAGAGATATCTGCAATTGTAAGTAAGAAATTGAATTTGAGATATCTCTATACTTTTTCACTGGTCTATTCAAGATATCTGCAACTGACATATCATACATACAGAAATGTAATTAGAGATATCCCTAATTTAATTTCGACTAGTCAAAATGATATTTTCAGATATCTGAACTGTACCTGCTCCTGTAGAAACCGCTGTTGTGGCAGAGGGAATTGACATTAAATTAAACTTCTCTTAAATCTCCTCTCAATACCTACTCTGATACTTCTCAAATCAATAAAAGCATTGATAAAGCAAATCATGTGCATTGTGGAGTTGAAGTAAAATCATACAGCCGTGGCCAAAAGTATTGGCAGTGACAGATTTGTGTTTCACAACGTTTTTTGCTTCAGTATTTGTAGATTATTTTTTCCACATTTCTACGGTATACTGGAAAACGTACTCGGTTACCTAACGTAACCTCGGTTCTCTCTAGAGAGGGAACGAGTATTGCGTAAGTTTAGCTTACGCTACGGGTAAAGTTAATCTTTTCTCGAGATACTGAAGCCAAAATTATCCTTAATTTTGCAAACTTTGTCAACGCAGTGTAGCAGCTGCAGACCTAGAGCAGGCTGACTAGTGCGCTCATTGGCTGCCCTGCGGCAACTGCAGTAGCCTACCAGTGAGCCTGGCGTGACGTCACGCCCAATGGTGACGCTTTGCACCCAGTACGCGTCTCAGCCCGCTCAGGGGAGTGTGACTTAGCATATAAAAGCGGGGCTCGGAGGCTGCTTCCCTGGTTTTCATCATCTGAAGCGAAAATCGCTCGTGGCGCGAGCACGGCCGGTTACGCAATACTCGTTCCCTCTCTAGAGAGAACCGAGGTTACGTTAGGTAACCGAGTACGTTCTCTTACGAGAGGTTCTCTCGTATTGCGTAAGTTTAGCTTACGCTACGGGAACCCTTTGTCAACGCCGTGTGCGCCAAGCATCCACTCTATGAGTCCCAGGGAGTCCGGGGAACACTGAAAGTAGGAATTCAGGTGGCCAGCAAGCGGGCTGGCACATGTATAAACATAAGCACCCATGGGGAATGCAGAGCGGCGTCGCCGGGCTGCATGTTACATATATATTAACCCATATCAGTGCAGCTCAACCAGGAGAGCTCAACAGTGAAGTAGCCTGCGCACAACCATGTGGGCAGATCATACACATATTTAGACTTACAGAAGTCTAGCCTGCAAGGCGGGAACTTCCATGTTATAGAATCTCACAAATGTAGACGGGGAGGCCCAGCCCGCCGCCATACAGATGTCGTGAATGGAAATTCCACTGGACCATGCCCACGACGAGGCCATGCCTCTTGTGGAATGAGCCCTGATACCCAGAGGGCATTGCAGACCTTTTGACGCATAAGCAGCAGCAACTGCGTCCACTATCCATCTGGATAGGGACTGTTTCGAGGCGGCGAGACCTTTGGTACGCCCACCAAATGAAACGAAAAGCTGTTCGGAGCGTCTGAAAGGGGCGGAGCGCGTAACGTAAGCTCTCATTGCCCTAACGGGGCAGAGGAGGCTGTCACTGCTCTCGCTGTCGGATGCTGGCAGAGCCGACAGAGAAATGACCTGCGCTCTAAAGGGAGTGCCAATCACCTTCGGGACATAGCCATGTCTTGGTTTGAGGATGACTTTAGAGTCATTTGGACCAAACTCAAGGCACGCTGCACTAACAGAAAGCGCGTGTAAGTCCCCCACACGTTTAACTGATGACAGAGCCAAAAGAAAAATGGTTTTGAGCGAGAGGTATTTTAGATTCACTGAATCTAACGGTTCAAAGGGATGCATCTTTAGGGCCTCTAGGACCACGGAGAGATCCCAAATAGGAACCGAAGGTGGGCGCGGTGGGTTCATCCTTCTGGCTCCTCTCAGGAAGCGGATGACCAGCTCGTTCCTTCCTAGCGACCGGCCTTGCTTCGACTCAGCGAAAGCTGCAACGGCCGCCATGTAAACTTTGAGCGTGGATGGGGACCTGCCCTTATCGAGCAGCTCTTGAAGGAAACCGAGCACCTGCGAGACCTCACCCGTATGAGGGTCCAGATTTTTGTCGGTGCACCATTTGGAGAACAGAGACCATTTAGACGCATAGAGCCGTCTCGTAGAGGGAGCTCTAGACTGCGTGATCGTGTTTAAAACTCCTTCTGGCAGGACAACGGGTATCCGTTGATCAACCATACGTGCAGAGACCAGCGCTCTGGATGGGGATGCCAGATCGAGCCGCGGGCTTGAGAGAGGAGGTCTCTCCTCACCGGAATCGGCCACGGGGCTGTGCGTGTCAGCCGTGTTAGTTCCGGGAACCATGTTTGGTTCTCCCATCGCGGGGCTATAAGGAGCACCGGGTTTCTCTCGGTCTGACCACAGGCCAAAAACCGGTCTGCCCTTGAAAAGGCCGCCCCAACCTGAGTTGGAGGCGTCTGTCGAGATGACTTTTAGGTGCGAAATCACTCCCATCGTCACCCCCTGCTGGTACCAATCGGCCGCTAACTAGGGCTGCAGAGCTGAAATGCAGCTCTGAGACACTCTGATCCGCCTGTAGCCGCGCGTCCATCCTTGGCGAGGCACGCTGGCGTTCAACCAGCGTTGTAGCGGGCGCATGGGCAGTAAGCCCAGCTGAAGCACTGCTGCAGTACAGCCCAGCATCCTCTGAAACATTTTCAGGGAGGTGGTTTTGCCCTTCTGGAGAGATGCGGCTAGGTGTCGAACACGGCGCGCGCGCTCTGTCGACAGTCGAGCCTTCATAGCCACAGAGTCCAGTTCCATTCCTAGAAAGGAGATTGACTGGCTGGGCAGTAATGAGCTCTTGGTCCAGTTGACCGTGAGACCCAATCTTTCCAAATGACTGAGTAGCATAGTTTTGTGAGATACAAGTTCCATCTCTGACTGTGCTAAAATCAGCCAATCGTCCAAATAGTTCAGAATTCACACACCCTGGTTTCTCAGGGGGGCGTGCGCCGTGTCGGTGCACTTCGTAAATGTACGGGGTGCCAGGGACAGGCCGAACGGGAGAACGGTGTACTGATATACCTGGCTGTCGAAGGCGAATCTCAAGAATGGCCTGTGACGGGGTGTAATCTGTTGTCACATGCCTGTCCTGTCTTGTGCTGCACATGGGTGTTTTGTTATTTTGGGCCATGTGCTCTTGTCGTTGTCTGATCCCTCCCCCTCCTTACCTGATTATTGTTTGAGTTCTTCCACCTGTCCCCTCTTGATTAGTTCCCTTCTTAAGTCTCCTCTTGTTTGCAGTCTTTGTCGGATCATTGTCTCCCGTCCCGCCTTGGTCTGTCCCTCCCGTCCCGCCCCGGTCTGTCCCTCCCGTTCCGCCCTGGTCCATCCCTCCTGTCCCGCCCTGGTCTGTCCCTCCCGTCCCGCCCTGGTCTGTCCCTCCCGTCCCGCCCTGGTCTGTCCCTCCCGTCCCGCCCTGGTCTGTCCCTCCCGTCCCGCCCTGGTCTGTCCCTCCCGTCCCGCCCTGGTCTGTCCTTCCTGTCCCGCCCTGGTCTGTCCTTCCTGTCCCGCCCCGGTCTTATGGAGCGTCTGGTAGCCGCTCCGTAGGGAGGGGGTAATGTCACATGCCTGTCCTGTCTTGTGCTGCACATGGGTGTTTTGTTATTTTGGACCATGTGCTCTTGTCGTTGTCTGATCCCTCCCCCTCGTTACCTGATTATTGTTTGAGTTCTTCCACCTGTCCCCTCTTGATTAGTTCCCTTCTTAAGTCTCCTCTTGTTTGCAGTCTTTGTCGGATCGTTGTCTAAAGTCTCCCGTTCCCCGTGATCCGCTTCATGTTAAGGTTCAGTTGTTGTTTCATTTTTATTCATTGTGTTTTTCCCCCTCGTGGGTTTTTTGCTTTGTGTTTGTTTATTTTTGTAATAAATTACCATTCTCCTGCATTTGAGTCCTCACACCTTTTTTGCCTAGCACGTTTCGTGACATCTGTATCTGAAAATAAGCGTCTTTCAGATCGAGAGATATAAACCAGTCCCTCGGGCGAATTTGCGCGAGAATCTGTCTGGATGTAATCGTTTTGCACGGTCTTCTCATGAGAGCTTTGTTAAAAAATCTCAGATCTAAGATAGGTCTCAGACCTCCGTCCTTCTTCGGTACGAGAAAATAACGGCTGTAAAAGCCTGACTCGCTCAGAGAAGGCGGTACCGGTTCTATAGCCCCTTTGCACAGCAGTTTGGCTATTTCTGCGTAGAGTAGATGTGCTACTTTCGCGTTCACTGTTGACTCGGTCCGTGCGTGGAAACGCGGGGGACGGCGAGCGAACTGTAGTACATAGCCCTGTCTTATTGTGCTCAGCACCCACTCTGAAACCCCTGGAATCGCTTCCCATGCTTTTGCATGTGTGGCCAGGGGGAGAATGGCCTCCGGGTCCCGATCGCCGCACACTGTGGGCTTTGGGAACTGGACCGGAGATGTGAGCGCGGCGCGCGCGCCCTCGGTGCTTGAACAAAGCGGCTCGCTGACAGCCGCTTTCGGCTGATTCGTATGTAACGACCCGATTACACTGAATGGGGAGCGTTTTACGATGGCTTTCTGAAGCGCGAGCGGTGCTTGAGGCGGAGCGATTGATAGTAAGCGCACTTGCTCGTGAGCGAGCTCGCGACATACATTCACAATCTGACCGGTATGAGTGCTTGAATACGGCGGCTCGCTGACAGCGATGGCACGCTGTTTCATATATGATGCCCCGGTTACCTTGAACAGGGAACGTTTTCTGAGAGCTTTGTAGCGAGTGCGCGGCGCCGGAGGCGAGGCGTTTATTAGTAAGCGTGAGCGCGCTGGGGCGGGCACGTAACTTACATTCGCAGCCCGACTCATATGAGTATTCATGTGCGACGGCTCGCTGACAGCAACAGCTGGCTGTTTTAAATGAGACGACCCGGTTACTGTGAACGGGGAGCGCTTTTTGAACATTCTGTGATGCGCGAGCATCGCCAGGGACAGTGTGTCTGTTCGTGTGTCTGTTAGTAAGAGTGAGCGCTCGTGAGCGGGCACGTGACTTACACTCATACCCTGATTTATACGAGGTTGAACTGGCCGTGTGACAGAGCGGGCATAAGATGGACGCGAGCGCGTGTTCGCGAGCGCGATGTTTACATCTAACACTCGAGCGGCATTTGCCAGCTTTATGTGAGTGGCCTCTGTGGGCATGAAGGACACATGAGTTATAGTGCTTGTGTGTAGGGGTGAACACTGAGGCGTGGGCACATTCTCTACACTTAAAACACCAGCGGCGTGAGCCGGATGAACAGAAAATACACTCTTTATGAGATTTCTGTGGGTCGCCGTAAAAACGGCGGTTGTGTGCAGGCGAGAGGGTGATGTAACCAGCTCGTTGGCTGCTAAATACTCTCTTGCAGTAGCCTTCTGTGAGGGGACTGACAAGGTGTGGTGTTTTGACGGTGGTCCGGCCGCAGCGGGACTTAACCGTCTTTTCTCCCTTGATGTTAGGAGGGCTTCACTTGCTCGGGCTTCAACACAATCCTAGGCCGAGGGCGGCCTGTGGCGGCTATCCCTAGGGCGGCCGCCCTGTCGTCGCTGAGAAGCGGCAGGCTTGGCTGGGAGCTGAGTAGAACTCCGAGCAGGCGGCTTGTCACGTGAGTGGCCAGTAGCTGAGCTCGAGCGTCGTGGCAGAAACAAATTCATGGCCTGCGAGGTCTTTTGCACTTTGGAGAAGCGATCGCTGACGCCGTTGACTGCTGGGCCGAAGAGACCGGTGGGGGAGAGCGGTGCTCAGATTCCCTCATGTCTGCAAGCGTCAACCAGAGGTGCCTCTCTGTAATGGTGAGCTCAGCCATGCATCTGCCGATGGCCTGTGCTGCAGTTTTAGTGGCGCGAAGGGAAAGGTCCGTCGCGCTCCTCAAATCAACGACTGCAGCTGGATCCGAGCCCTTCTCGTCCCATTCACGAAGGAGGTCGGCTTGTAGGATCTGTAGAATGGCCATTGAGTGCAGGGCGGAAGCAGCTTGTCCGGCGGCGGAGAAGGTGCGGCCGACGAGTGCTGACGTAGTCCTGCAGGCTTTTGACGGGAGAGCAGATTTTGAGCGCCATCCAGTGGAGGGCGGGCAAAGGTGCACTGCAACCGCTTCTTCCACTTGGGGGATAGAAATGTACCCCTTCTCGGCGGCGCCGTCCACGTGGGAGAGCGCCGCGGAGACACTGGTGTGGAGCCTCGCGGAGAATGGTGCATTCCACGATTTAGAATGTTCGGTGTGGAGCTCCGGCAGGAAGGGAGCAGGCCTTGATGGCGGTGGCTGATGATGGCGCTGCAGAAAACAGCCATCTAGGCGATTAAGCGCAGGCTCCTTGGGCGGTGACCACTCGAGGCCGAGGCGGTCGACGGCCTTGACCAGGAGACGCATCAGCTCAGCGTCCACACCCGAACGCATCCGTCCGGACTCCTGGATGCGCGTCAGTGAGGGGTGGTGGGGAAGACGAAAGAGGCACTCGAGGGAACTTGTCCCGGCGAGTGTTTGTCTTCCGCGTCGGGCTCCGGCAGTCTCTGAGCACGGCGCTTCTTTTTGTGCGGTCCAACAGAAGACGGAGTGACAGCTTCGGCGTTGAAGAGGTCCAGACGAGCCCTCAGGGTCGACATGGACAGTTTTACGCAATGGACGCAGCCGCCCGACGAAAGTGCGAGGGCTGCGTGGTCCGGCAGAGAGCGCAGATCACGTGGCGGTCTCCGGCGCTGAGCGGTGCTCGGCACGAGCCACAGGAACTGCGAGGCATTCTGACAAGAGCGCTCGCGCTCGTTTAGAAAAGTGTGTGTCGCAGCGGCGAGCACACACACACACAGTAAAACAGTGTAAGAGCAGAAAAGGATATGTCGCCGGATAGCGTTGCTGGCACGGAAGGCTGAAGGCGGCGAGAAGTCGACCGGCTTCCTCACCCGCTTTCCTCTGCTTGCAGTCGCTGAATTCGACGGCGGCGGCTTCTCTCAGATCCAGCGGTGCGAAGAGCTTTGCTGAAGAGATGAAAATCAGGGTAGCAGCCTCCGAGCCCCGCTTTTATACGCTAAGCCACACACCCCTGAGCGGGCTGTGACACGTACTGGGCGCGAAGTGTCACCATTGGGCGTGACGTCACGCCAGGCTCACTGGTAGGCTGCTGTAGTTGCCGCAGGGCAGCCAATGAGCACGCTAGTCAGCCTGCTCTAGGTCTGCAGCTGCTACACTGCGTTGACAAAGTTTACAAAATTAAGGATAATTTTGGCTTCAGTATCTCGAGAAAAGATGAACTTTACCCGTAGCGTAAGCTAAACTTACGCAATACGAGAGAACCTCTCGTAAGAGAACAATGATAAGCATTTAATAAGTTTTAAAGGCGTTTACTAGCAAAAATATTATATATATGCAGAGTCAATATTTACAGTGTTGACCCTTTTTCTTCATGACCTCTGCACTGTAAAAAAAACGGTAAACTACTGGCAGCTGTGGTTGCCAGCATCATACCGTAAAAATATGGTGTGTTACTGTGTTTGAAATGAACAACTAAATACCGTTTTGTCAGCTACAGTATAAAACTAATTTAACAGTATATAGCGGACAAAATGGTATTTAGCTGTTAATTAAAAAAAACAGTAACACACCATATTTTTTTCTTACACACTACTGCCAGTAGTTTACTGTTTTACAGGATTATTTTTTTACAGTGTGCAATTGACTCTAGCATGCTGGATATCAGCTTCGGGGCCAAATCCTGACTGATGGCGATCCATTCTTGCCTTTTTTTTTTTGTGGGCTTCTGCTTGGCCACTCACCTTTTGAGGATTGACCACAGGTTCTCTATGGGATTAAAGGGCCCCTATTATGGATTATTGAAAATGACCTTTCATGTAGTGTTTAACATAGCTCTAAGTGAAGGAACACATCCTGCAAAGTTTTAAATCTGAAAGTGCACCGTATATAAAGTTATTGTCTTTCAAAATTAATAGTCGACTCTGAGTCAATTAAATGAATCGTTTTTCAAACGAGTCATAAGCTAGTTTGTTGTGACGTCAAGACGAAACATTAGCATATTGCCCGCCCACTATTGCGCGCGCAGACACAGAGGGAAAACTTGAAAATCAAACACTGCAGCTGATTCCTGTGGATGCTGGATAGCATCATGTCGAGAAGACGCTGTGCTCTACAATGTGCAATGCGCCGTGCTCTACAATTGGCTGAGTGGTTTGCGTCTGTTAGCTCCGTATTGGTTTCTGTTTTGAATCTTTATTTACTATCATTCTGTGTTGTTTATATTGCTAATTATATCTTACTCATCACCACACATTAATCTGACATCGCTAGCTTCTATCTAAATCGTTATAACTAGCACAACACGCTAGTAATTTCTCTAGCCTGCACAACACGCTAGTAACTCGCTAGCCTGTTAACGCGTCATTCGTGCCTGTTGTCTTTATTTTATTTTATTTTTTTCTGGCACGCACGCGCGCCATCCGTGCCTGCGATCTTTCTTTCTTTATTTTTAAATAATATATTTATTTTTATTTAAAAAATAAAAAAAATTCAATTTTAAATTTAAAAAATTCCGCGCCTTTTACGAATCAATCAAATAACTGTGGTAAGTATAGGGTCAGTCAACAAACACGGTGAGTAATGTCTTCTCCTGTTATTGTCACTTGCACTTTATGTCACATGTATAGTATAGCCTTCTCTGTCAGCAATATAGGATTTACATGTGATAAATGCAGGGAGACAGTCAGGCTGACGGAGAAGATTTGCAGAACTAGAGACACGCATCCAAACTTTAATAGAGGTTAATTGTAAGAGTGCAAGGGCTTTGGATGCGACTAGCTTAGTGAACACTGTACATTGTTCGGTTCCGGCTGTAGAGCCCGTGCAGCAGGGCAACTGGCTGAGCAGGGCAACTGGCTGACCGTGAGATGCTGTAGTCGCGGGACAAAACACCGCTCTTCCGTTCCGTTTCCGGTTCTCCCCACTCAGTGAAACACCCACTGAGAATCCTGTTGAATGTGCCCTAGTTATTGGCAATTCTATTACACGGAACGTGAAAATAGAGACACCAGCCACCATAGTCACATGTTTGCCGGGAGACAGAGCGCCTGACATCAAAGCAAATTTAAAAGTGCTGGCTAATGCTAATTGTAAATTCTCTAAGATTATTATTCACGTCGGCACTAATGATGTTCGACTTCGCCAGTCTGAGATCACTAAAATTAATGTTAAAGAGGTGTGTGAACTCGCAAGTACGATGTCAGGCACTGTAATTTGCTCTGGCCCCCTTCCTGTTCAAAGGAGTGATAAAATAGACCTCGGCTGTCTTACAGTGCCCTGTGTAAGTCTGAGCTCCCCGTCGTGAGACTAGCACGGACGAAGGACTCCTACTTAACACAGGTATACCAAGGTACACTGGGAAGCATATCTCAGTAGAAATATGCAATTATTGCCTGCCCGAAGGGGGGGAAGGTGGGGAAGGTGGGGGGGACTTACAGAATACACATATGACCCGGGAGGGGGCTGCATATGGAAAACACTGGGGTGTCCAGCCCGCAGGGTGGAAGGTTTCAACCCCAGGGGTGGCAAGGTGGCTTGACACATGCTCAGAGAGGCTTACAGTGGAAATACACATGTGGGGGTCGACCAGAGAGGAACCATCAACATGGCGGCACCTAGCCAACGCGAAAGCTGTCGGTGGCATAACCCTGGCGTTGATGTCAACAGCGCTGGAGGAACTCAGGGCTTCTCGGGGAGGCTCACCTGAGGACAATATTGCATGTATCCAGTCCGTGGAGTGGAATGGCGAGCAAGCGAAGACACCTGAGCAGATTCTAGTACCGGCTGGTTGAAGCGAGTACATGAGAGGACACTGGCTCCACTCGGTGATTGTAGAATCTCGCGAATGTGATGGGTGTCGCCCAGCCTGCAGCTCTGCAGATGTCTGTTAGCTAGGCGCCATGCGTTAGAGCCCAAGAGGAAGCCACACTCCTCCTACACGGGCCTTCACACCAAGGGGGCACGGTCGACCTTGCTGCTGGTATGCCAAATTAATGGCGTCCACTATCCAGTGAGACAACCTTTGCTTGGAGAGAGCCTTTCCCTTCAGCTTCCCACCATAACAGACAAAGAGCTGGTCAGAGGTCCTGAAACACTGCGTTCTGTCTATGTAAGCACGGAGGGCGCGTACTGGACAGAGCAGTGCCAAGGCTGGGTCTGCCTCCTCCAGGGGCAGCCCTTGCAGGTTCACCACCTGATCTCGAAAGGGAGTGGTGGGAACCTTGGGCACATATCCAGGCCGGGGTCTCAGGATCACGTGAGAATAGGCCGGTCCGAATTCCAGGTACGCTTCGTCAACGGAAAATGCCTGCAGGTCCCATACCCTCTTAATGGAGGTCAATGCAACCAGGAGCGCTGTCTTAATTGACAGGAACTTAAGCTCTGATTGCAGAGGCTCAAAGGGAGCACTCTGCAGGGCAGTTAAAACCACTGAGAGGTCCCAAGAGGGATTCAGTCTCCTCGCTCCTCCCAGGAACCTGATGATCAGGTCGTGCTTTCCCATGGACTTACCCTCGACTACGTCATGATGTGTGGCAATAGCGGCAACATAAAAGTTCAGGGTGGAGGTAGACAGCCTTCGCTCCAACCCATCTTGCAGTAAGGAAAGCACGACACTGATCGAGCATTTTCTGGGGTCTTCTCGTTGAGAAGAAGGAGAAGAAGTTGATTCCACACTGTTACCCTCAGGTCACTCTGGCCACCAGCCGAAGTACCACCTCTCGTGGAGGGGGTAGATCGGGGTGTGGATGAGGGGAGGTCATCGAGTCTCGACCAAAGTGTTGAGATGGTCATGTTCTTGCAGTGAGAACATAAAGCATCCACAAACGCTGTCTTACCGTGATCTATGCCCAAACACGTAAGACAGCGATTGTGACTCGTAGTGACTACGAAAGGGAACAAGGGTTACACTGATCCCAGAAAAAAGTTAAAATCAACAATGTCAAAATGTAAATGCTTAAACATGTTTCACCTGACAGGATGTTAATGGATTAGACAGTTTGTTAAAACGATAGCATTGCTGTTGACTTACTGATAATACTATAGATAAAATGCACTTTAAAGATTTATTGTTAACTAGCCTGTTTCAGTCAGCTATTTATAACAAAGATGGCTCTAGTGTAAATGGCAGGATCCACATTATATTTAGGACAGGGTCTAAAAAGCATACTAAAAATAAATATGCTTAGCCTCAATTGTTCATTGACCATAACAATGACAATCAGCATGTGACAAATGAAAGGGCTGCTCAATTATTCATTAGAATAAGAACATTAATTTGCCTTATTTTTTGTCTCAAAGTCCATTTCAGACATATCTAGAAAATCCATTTGAATGCAATTCAACTGTCCAAAAAGGTTTTATATTTTTATATCCACAGCGGAAATTATGGTGATTACAGTAATAAAACATATACACATGCAGAGGTGTACACAAAAATTATTGTAAACTACATACACTAATAAATAAATAAATATATATACATATAGTACAGTTTTAATACATGAAATATTCCATATTTATATATACATACATATATATAGGTTACAACTCTAAAGACAACAACAAATTCCAGTTTGAAAGTGAGAATAACTAAGAATCCACCACAAATCATAAACATTATCTTGCTGAACATATAATGTAAGAAATACCCAACATGTTTGTCCAATATGAAGTGTTTTACAATCAGGAACTTTGGAGGATTTGATTTGATTTGATGTAAGTCTTAGGCCACTATTCATTACACCAAAGAGCAAAACACAGAAATGTATATTTGAAAGGGGAAAACTTGTTTTAAACATTTTTGCCCAAAGTATTTTTTCTCCTGGCTCC
This sequence comes from Rhinichthys klamathensis goyatoka, assembly GCF_029890125.1. Lineage (NCBI taxonomy): Eukaryota > Metazoa > Chordata > Actinopteri > Cypriniformes > Leuciscidae > Rhinichthys > Rhinichthys klamathensis. The sequence continues at coordinate 1,524,548 of NW_026606867.1, forward strand.
TTTAAAGGCTTAGATTTACATTGGCACAATGAGGCAAAGCATTGACTCTGTGACTCTTCTTTAAAGATAATTTGAACATTTCAAAACTTCTGAGATTTGCAACAAATATGACACTATGAAAAGGATCAGAATTGTTAATATGTTTTATATTAAACTTTCAGATGAAAAAAATTTGCTTCTACTGTTGTTTGAGAGGAACAGAGAAGTTCTGTAGAATCTCTTTTAATAAAACCAGGATCATCAGGAAAATAAATCTGCGATATTTCTCCTTAAAAAATGTAACACTGATGAGAAATATTTGAAACAAACTGATTTTTGATTTGTAATGGGTAATGGCATAGATTGTTGTGCTTTATCATAACTAATTTCTGACAAACTGTTTTAAATGGGTTTGAATGATCAGATAGGACAGAACAGACAATACACAATGGGAAAATATATGCTTTAGCAGCTATAACATGTAGAAATAATATAAAACATAATTGTCCCGTATCATTAAATACAAAAGAAATCATATATAATCCTTATTGGAAACCATCACTAGAGTAGTAGAAAAAAAGGCATGATAGGTTTATTTTTTTCTTTCTGCTATATAAGCAAAGAAATTTCAAGCTTGGACAAAAACACAGTCAAGAGCAATGTTTATAAATGTGTTAGGCAGCATTAATGGGGTTGTATTTTATAAACACAAGTTGTTGCTTTATCGATGATGCATCACGCACGATAAAAAATAAATTAAATGTAAAAATACCGTATTAACAATTTAATTACCACACAATAAAAGAGGCAAACTACAAATCACAATTTATTCATCACACAGGAAAGGCTGTTTTCTTCAATATATTATCCGTTTTATCCAAACAAATAACAATTGTTGAAATCAAGCAGGCTGAAAATGATTTTGTATGTTTGGCTTTCATGCCACTATTATGGCATTGACAATTCCAACTCCCTAACTGATGTTTCCGACCTTACCACAATCTCATGGAATTCCAACATGATGCTCATTTATGTTTCAGTCAATTGAAAAAACATACATGCCTCAGAAACATAGATATGATAAACAATATCTACTTGCAAAAAGCTAAACTTTATCCATTATGCCTCGGGCTGGTCCTTATCAGAGTACATATAATTAGCATTTACTCTTTGCAAAAAAGTAACATACAAAGCAACACAAACACACAATCAAACCAGTCAGCACTAGGTAATCGGATACATACAATACAGGTATACATTTTTTTCCTCTTCTGTTCTTGGCAGTAACAAATATTGTATCAAAATACATCCAATATTATAAACTGTGAAAAAGTGAAAAAGAATTTAAAACAAAATAGTACTAGTCCAAAATTTACAAGCGTAGAAAACCATATGGGCAAAAGCAACTGAATCCATCAGACGGAGGTCTCGGACTGTAGCTGTAGTACAAACTTGTGGGACTTGGGGTGGACGTACTCCTCACTGAGTTTGAGGTGAGGGATAGCTTTACTTGTGACCACTAAGCTGAAGTCAGACGATTTGAGCTGGAACTCAGAGCCTTGATGGAGGGGACTGGTGACAGACGCCTCGCTAACCAGCGTCCACTGCCGGGTCTGCCAGCACTCTCTCCCGTACTGCAGCGTGGGCCCAGCCATCAGATAGCTCTCCAGAAATGCCTAACAGAGAACAGCAGCATCATTTCTGTTCAGTGATATCTGCTAGTACAGTACAGTGACATCTGCTAGTACTGTACAGTGACATCTTCTAGTGCTATTCAGTGAGCTGATTTGATTAGAAGTTGTGTAATATTTTAAAATCGATTAGAATTTTCCCAAAACATCAGTAAAAATGTTTGAGTAAATAATTAAATAGTGAGACAGAGAGATTGATAGTGATATGCAGTACAGACAGATCAGTTTAATTGAGAAAGAAAAGACCAATAACAAATGTAAAAAAATTACATAACTGACGTACATACTGCAAATACGGTAATACGGTTGTCACTTCTCTTTTGAGTGTGTTAGTTTTAACTGCGGTTGAAGTTTCAAACATTTATTGGATTGCAGCCTAGCATGGATAAGAGCAGGGAGAGCAGCAATAACCCCCCTTAGGGTAAACGGAACAGAACCAACATGAATGTATGCAGATATCATTGGTGTCAATATTTTAATGTACAAAAAATTTATTCTGATTCAAGGGGAATCAGAATGCCAAATCCTGACTGGACGAGAGGAGGAGCTGGGGATGGAGGAGGGTAATTGGCTCCTGAGAAACGTGATAGCTGCTGATAATACTGAAGGAGCTTATATATGTATACAGGTGTGATAGGCGTCATATTCCTATAGATAGACGTGGATCAGCTGAGAGTCTGACTAACGTGACCTGCCAGAACTGACGCTATGCTTGATTTTCAAGAGAGAGACAGGAAGGTTGCCACTTGCATAAAATAAATAGTATATATATATACACTCACCGGCCACTTTATTAGGTACACCTGTCCAACTGCTCGTTAACACTTAATTTCTAAGCAGCCAATCACATGGCGGCAACTCAGTGCATTTAGGCATGTAGACATGGTCAAGACAATCTCCTGCAGTTCAAACCGAGCATCAGTATGGGGAAGAAAGTTGATTTGAGTGACTTTAAACGTGGCATGATTGTTGGTGCCAGAAGGGCTGGTCTGAGTATTTCAGAAACTGCTAATCTACTGGGATTCTCACGCACAACCATCTCTAGGGTTTACAGAGAATGGTCCGAAAAAGAAAAAACATCCAGTGAGCGGCAGTTCTGTGGGCGGAAATGCCTTGTTGATGCCAGAGGTCAGAGGAGAATGGCCAGACTGGTTCGAGCTGATAGAAGGGCAACAGTGACTGAAATAACCACTCGTTACAACCGAGGTATGCAGCAAAGCATTTGTGAAGCCACAACACGCACAACCTTGAGGCGGATGGGCTACAACAGCAGAAGACTCCACCGGGTACCACTCATCTCCACTACAAATAGGAAAAAGAGGCTACAATTTGCAAGAGCTCACCAAAATTGAACAGTTGAAGACTGGAAAAATGTTGCCTGGTCTGATGAGTCTCGATTTCTGTTGAGACATTCAGATGTTAGAGTCAGAATTTGGCGTAAACGGAATGAGAACATGGAACCATCATGCCTTGTTACCACTGTGCAGGCTGGTGGTGGTGGTGTAATGGTGTGGGGGATGTTTTCCTGGCACACTTTAGGCCCCTTAGTGCCAATTGGGCATCGTTTAAATGCCACGGCCTACCTGAGCATTGTTTCTGACCATGTCCATCCCTTTATGGCCACCATGTACCCATCCTCTGATGGCTACTTCCACCATGTCACAAAGCTCTAATCATTTCAAATTGGTTTCTTGAAGATGACAATGAGTTCACTGTACTAAAATGGCCTCCACAGTCACCAGATCTCAACCCAATAGAGCATCTTTGGGATGTGGTGGAACGGGAGATTCGCATCATGGATGTGCAGCCGACAAATCTGCGGCAACTGTGTGATGCCATCATGTCAATATGGACCAAACTCCCTGAGGAATGCTTCCAGCACCTTGTTGAATCTATGCCACGAAGAATTGAGGCAGTTCTGAAGGCAAAAGGGGGTCCAACCCGTTACTAGCATGGGGTACCTAATAAAGTGGCCGGTGAGTGTATATATATATATATATACACTCACCGGCCACTTTATTAGGTACACCTGTCCAACTGCTCGTTAACACTTAATTTCTAAGCAGCCAATCACATGGCGGCAACTCAGTGCATTTAGGCATGTAGACATGGTCAAGACAATCTCCTGCAGTTCAAACCGAGCATCAGTATGGGGAAGAAAGTTGATTTGAGTGACTTTGAACGTGGCATGATTGTTGGTGCCAGAAGGGCTGGTCTGAGTATTTCAGAAACTGCTAATCTACTGGGATTTTCACGCACAACCATCTCTAGGGTTTACAGAGAATGGTCCGAAAAAGAAAAAACATCCAGTGAGCGGCAGTTCTGTGGGCGGAAATGCCTTGTTGATGCCAGAGGTCAGAGGAGAATGGCCAGACTGGTTCGAGCTGATAGAAGGGCAACAGTGACTGAAATAACCACTCGTTACAACCGAGGTATGCAGCAAAGCATTTGTGAAGCCACAACACGCACAACCTTGAGGCGGATGGGCTACAACAGCAGAAGACTCCACCGGGTACCACTCATCTCCACTACAAATAGGAAAAAGAGGCTACAATTTGCAAGAGCTCACCAAAATTGAACAGTTGAAGACTGGAAAAATGTTGCCTGGTCTGATGAGTCTCGATTTCTGTTGAGACATTCAGATGTTAGAGTCAGAATTTGGCGTAAACAGAATGAGAACATGGAACCATCATGCCTTGTTACCACTGTGCAGGCTGGTGGTGGTGGTGTCATGGTGTGGGGGATGTTTTCCTGGCACACTTTAGGCCCCTTAGTGCCAATTGGGCATCGTTTAAATGCCACGGCCTACCTGAGCATTGTTTCTGACCATGTCCATCCCTTTATGGCCACCATGTACCCATCCTCTGATGGCTACTTCCACCATGTCACAAAGCTCTAATCATTTCAAATTGGTTTCTTGAACATGACAATGAGTTCACTGTACTAAAATGGCCTCCACAGTCACCAGATCTCAACCCAATAGAGCATCTTTGGGATGTGGTGGAACGGGAGATTCGCATCATGGATGTGCAGCCGACAAATCTGCGGCAACTGTGTGATGCCATCATGTCAATATGGACCAAACTCCCTGAGGAATGCTTCCAGCACCTTGTTGAATCTATGCCACGAAGAATTGAGGCAGTTCTGAAGGCAAAAGGGGGTCCAACCCGTTACTAGCATGGGGTACCTAATAAAGTGGCCGGTGAGTGTATATTTATTATTAAGGAAATGTAGGTAAAATTAATTGTAAATCAAATTTTTTTTCCAAAAAAGTTCTTACATAATTTAAACTAAATTATTTAATTTATATTTTTTGTTTTGAAACCAGGCATGCACAACTGGTTCATATAATAACACAGGGCAATTAAAAATCCACAAATTGCTGAAAATATAGTACCTGGTGAATTTTATATGATTCATTCATAAATGATTCGTGCTGCAGATAAATTTGCATACTACTGCTCTCATTAAAAAAATATTCTATTTCTTTCCAAATGTTATTCCTGATCAGAGCTAAATATTTAGTTTAAATGTGAGGTTACAATTAGTGCTACAATGCACTAAGGGTGCTTTCACACCTGGATCGATTGGAGACGTTGTTCCGAAACAAAGGGGCGTTTCGCTTTTGGCCCGGTTCGTTTGGTCATATGTGAACACAACAATCGCACTCTGAATCGGAACAAAACAACCGAGCCGAGACCGCCTAGAAGAGGTGGTCTCGGCTCGATTCCATACGAACCCTGGAGCGGTTCGTTTGTAGTGAGAACACAACCGACCCACGAACCGGAACAAATCAATGTGTTGCCTGGCAAACAGACGCCAATAGATCGCTTGTCAACATGGAGCTTCGGCAGCGTATTTTGCTGATTTGTTGCGGTATGTTGTTGTGGTTAAGGTGGTCTCGTACCTTATTCTCTTGGTTGCCGTTACGTCACAAATCATGTGACCTGCATAGCAACCAGCCGCGAAGGGTAAAACAAACCGAAGGCAAAGCCCGAGACAAATCAAAAAGGTATCTATTCACAGAAGTTTTGCTGTGGATTATGTCAGTTATGGATACTAACGGACTACTTTGTATTAATGATGAATGATATTTGTGTATGCGAATGTATGTCGGTGGTGAGAAGTGAATGTAACGTTAATAAAACACTCATGTAAAGCGCTTTGTGACTAGCTAACGTCACATGTCTGTGAAAGGCGCTAGCAGCTAGCAAATGAATACAGATCTTCTTCTATTACAGAATGTCTTATCAATATATAGACAGTCTCCTAGCGCCTGTATTGACCAGGTACCACAGAAAGCTTGCGCTTGAAGGTTTACAATCTTGTCCCTATCGGCATCCTGCTGAGTCCTGGGAGAACAACCCAAAAGCATGGCCCAGGCTCGAGTATCCAGACATATATAATTACCTCATCAAATCCCCTGGTATAAACACCATGTGTCCTACACTTGCTGTCATGTTTAAATACCCATCAAGCATCGATTACATTAACTATGTAATCGATTTTTTATTCATAAAAAAAAAAAAAAAAAAAAAAAAAAAAAAAAAAACAGTTCATTCAAAAGCACTGTTACAAAGTGGCTGTAATGAAAACAGTCTGTCAGTGGCACAGCTTGTACAATGTCAGTGAGGGACACAGTTTTTTCAAAAAGCCAAAAAAGGCTAACTGCATAAATGTATCTTATTCCCCACACAACTAACGTTAGTGCATTTCATTGTTGCTTTTCAGTGTAGAGCTGCCGACCATTATGCATAGCAATGTCATAACATAGCAACAGAAAATTGAGTGGCCATCTCTGCAGTGGTATTATTTTGTTATTCTTTGATTTGTCCCTCAATTTGTCCATTCATTTGAGATTACATTTCTATTTAGATTTAAAGTAAAATGGTATGTGCATTCCCTATATTCACGTGTTGCTTAATGGGGGGCGCTTGTTTGTTTTACCCTTCGCCGCGTTGCTATGCGCGCGCAGTGCATTATGGGAGTAAAAGTCCCGGATGTCCGACCTTGAGAATGTAGCTAACTTACTGCTGTCAGAGTTTTTTCGCCTTTGCGCGGCACTGCTCGACGGACCGTTCATAACCCCTCTCCTTCATTTTATAGCTGATCTTCTTGTACACTTCGGTGTTCTTGTGTGTAGTGTCCAACATCCGGGAGATGTGTTCTTCCGACCAAATATCTATGAGGCATTTCACCTCTTCGTAGCACCAAGTCAACCCGCGATTCGTTTTGTGTTAGGCTATTGTTGTCATGGCGATGTCCCACAATGGAATGCGCGACCTGCACGCATGAGGTAGTGACGTAATGGCGTAAGGAAAGCCCTGGAAGGGTGCGCGATTTGGAGCGCTTTACAACAGTGTGGTGTGAACAGAGTGACGTATTAAATTGATTCGGAACAAAGTATTCTGTTTCGGATCTGTTCCGGAACAAAACAAATCGATCCAGGTGTGAAAGCACCCTAAGTGTATGTTGTTGTTATAACTTATAAAGTCATTAACATCTGCCCATTTACACAGATGTGAATGACTTAAAATCAATACAACCCTCTCGCTCATATCGATTGTGCGCAAGTGCTCATGGCTCCTGTGACAGACATTTGGTGGTGTCAAATGGGAGAAGTCTAGATTAATGTCACCCACTTTTGTGAGAAAGCGTGTCTGTGTACAGTATGTCTCACCTTTGGGGTCATGTTGTTTGTAATGCAGAACGCCAGGTGGGCCTGAATGCTGTCCATGCTGTGGCAGTGCTGCTGGCGGGTGGTGCGCAGGTATTTCTGCAGTGCTCGAGCCATGGATGGGAAGATGGCCTGTGCTGCCTCACGTGGATCCATCTCATCTCCCGGCGGCTTCTTTTTCTCCTCCTCCTGCAGCCGTCTAACATGTGTGAACGCCTCCTCTACGGCCACCACTAGCCTGGAAAACGTTGCATATTAAGTTGCAGTAGTTTCATTAAAACTACAACTCTATTTTAAATATCTTTACTGTATATCACAATTTAACTGCATGCTCTGGTATCACTTTCATACTTCTTGTTCCACAAACTCTGCCACTCTATTGTTTCTCTTACCGTGCTTTGCGCTTTCGGACTCTTCGATCATGCTCAGCTTCCTCGTAATACAGCTCATTGTGGCTGGTGTCTCTCTGTCGAGCGGCAGCTGCTATTTTAGCTCGAGACTGAGCTGTTGCAGCATCGCTTCCAGCACCTGAAAAGACAAAAATCAACATTATGAGAGAGAGAGAACAGATGCAAGTACAATTCAATATACTAAAAAACGACTAAAATTCATCTTGACATTGTTCCATATAACAAGAAAAACAGATACCTTTCACAAACTGACCCATTGCTAACTCTGTTAAGCTTTTATAGTGTTACCAAAAGTTATCCTTCTGATGCCATGCAAATTCCTATCAAACTTGGACATGCCTTGATACTGTTGCAGATTAGCATATAGATTGTAATTTAACAGCTTTAATAATTTAAAAGCACTTTCGTGAGGATTTTTTTAAACAGTCTCAATATTACACTAAAAGACCAAACAGTTTCCTTGTTTGACAATATTGATGACAGAAACAAACAAAAAAAGATGTCAGTAATGTTAGGTTAACTTAAATCACCAATCTAATCACAATTGTTTTTTTTTTTTTTTTACATCCAGTCATCATTCAGTTTATTTTCCATCAGGCGACAGGTCATCACTACCATAAAAAGATTGGGGTCAGTGTGAAATTAATATTTTTATTCAGCAAGGAAGCATTAAATAGATCAAAAGTAACAGTCAAGACATTTATAATGTTACAAAAGATCATTTCTGTTTGAAATAAATGCTTTTCTTTCTATTAATTAAAGAATAAAAACATTGTGGTTTGTTCAAAACAATTAAACAGCACAAATGTTTACAACATTGGTATTAAGAAATGTTTCTTGTGCAGCAAATCATCATATTATAATAATTTCATCATGCGACCCTAAAGACTGGAGTAATGATGCTGAAAATTCAGATTTGCCATTACAATTACATTTCAAAACATATTAAAATAGAAAACAGTTATTATTCCCGTTTATATAACTTCTTTCAAAAACATTAAAAAAAACGACCCCAAACTTTTTAAATGGGTGGTTGATAATGATTTCACTTTTCTGACTTTAGTTAGTGTGTAAGGTTGTTGTTTGAGCATAAACAACATCTGCAAAGTTCTAACGCTCAAAGTTCAAACTCAGCAAAGGTAGATATTTGCTTTTAAAAAAATCGTTTTTTAAGGACTACAACAAAGGGCTGATAGGGACTACACAACATTCCTCCCAGGTTAGTGACATCACTAACCCTAAAATTTACTTAAACCCGGCCAGAACATGATTTATAGATTATCATGACAGAATATGCTAATCAATGACTAGAAGATAGTTAACTCCACATCAGCTGCATAAATTCTTCAACTAACCATTCAGAAATGTCCAGTTGCATAACTTGCATTCTACATGTTGTCACTTCTTTTTGAGTCTCTCCATCTTTGTCTGACTCCGGTTTGAACATAAAAGGCTAAAAGTTTTTGAAATTTTCAGTGCATGTCTGTGTGAGGTAAAAGGATACGAGCTGTCGAAGCTCCGCCCTCTGTTCTGCGAGCAGTAGCTCATTTGCATTTAAAGGGACAGACACAAAACCGGAGTGTTTTTGCTAACCCTCGAAAAGTGACAATTTTAACATGCTATATAAAAATATCTGTGGGTTATTTTGAGCTAAAACTTCACATACACACTCTGGGGACATCAAAGACTTATTTTACATCTTGTGAAAAGGGCATTATACCACCCCTTTAACGGTATTGTTTATCTACTGCAAAAAGCCCACTGGCAGTCAAGTAAATCTTTATGTGGAATCAGGTTATAATGATTATACGTAATGCATATTAGCTGAGTGTGCATAGTAATGTGGTGAACAGAATAATTTATGCTTATTTATCCATATTCAGGTCACAGATATGGTTAATAATGCATGACAAGGGCAGCATGACTCTCCTCTGTAGTAGGGTAGGTCTGTGATCCGTACTATAACTCAATGAATCACCTCCAGAAATCACATATACTAAATCTTCCTCAGTGGATTTTTGTGAATAACATGACAAAGACAAAAAAAAAAATACATAAACAAACACCAAGGAGGACCCTTACGAGAAATAAGATACAACAATAATTATACCCACAGACAAAAACAAGTTAAGTGTATTCAGAAGGCTTTCAAACCTGGGGAAAAGGAGATGTGGAATTTTTTTTCAGGGGAGAATCTTTTTTCCTAGTGATGCATTATTAATACCCTGGCAATCCGTGCAAAGCACAAAAAGAGCTACGCACTGCTGTTTTTTATATACGTGCACACTCACACTCATACACACACATTCCTGGCCTGGTTCGATAGCCACAGGCATGAAGAAGGCTTGAGTGCTTAAGGGGGTATCTTGATCCCAAGTATGCATCTCTGGATCATGGTGTGTGTATTTCTTGTGCTGACAGCACATCATAAATGTCAAACAGTGGAGAGAGAGACTGGGTGTGTTTGAGATCTGGGGTGAGAAAGTAGTTATTTACATTTTTTTTTTTTTTTTTTTTTTTTACAGCATAGTAAGTGCAGAGATGAGGGTCTTCTTCATGGCAATTGAGACATGTAGAAGGATTTCTCAATGCATTTCTCGATTGTATTTTGGATGAGTCTGTGACCTTGTGCACGGTGTACAATGACTGCATGCACAAGCAAATAACCAAGACATGTGGAGCACTTGACAATTCATTGTTTCTGTGAAAGGATTTTTGAATGCATTACACGGTCCGAACTTACAATCGAACAGATAGCTTTTCAGTTTGGCTTTAAACTCTGCAGAAAGAAACAATCACAGAAGATTTATTAGATGTTGGTGGCGATTTACACGGCCACGTATCTGTATTAGAAGTGTGCATGAGTGTTTGTTTTTTAGTCCAAGTTCAAGACAAAATTTTTGCTCAGAAGTTGCTCTTTCACAGCTCAGGGGACTAAGTTCACACAACCAATTGTAGGATGTGAGTGACCATTTAAACGGTTGTCTATCTTGATCCCCAGCAAGTATCAACTTAGTCTCAAATGTTTCTATTAAAATTCCTCATGAGGGATACAAATAGATACAAATGAGACAATTGTTGGTATGAGTGGTGAAGAGCAAAGGTTGTCATATACAAAACTACAGAGCCCCTAAAGTGACATGGTGAAGGAAAGAAATATGAGATGGAGGAAAATGTTTTTGTCAATGCTTTTGCATTCTCTTGCAAATGTTTTGCATTTCCTCGCAAAAACGTTGGTGTTCCACCGAGAAACTTTGCGTTCGCTTGTAAAGAGCTCAAAAGGTTTTGTGAGCAAACACGAAGTTCCTCGGGGGGAGGCAAAGTTTCTCAGGGGAACGCAAAGGATTGGCAAGCAAACGCAAAACATTTGTGAGAGGACGCATAAGCATTGACTTATTTTCCCTCACATTATTTTTTTCCCCACAACCATGTCCTTTTAGGGGCTCCGTACAAAACAAATAAGTTTCTTTAAATATAAAATATATTCACTTTAAAAATAAAAAAAGATAATCAAAATAGATTTTAGATATAATGCTCTTTTATGTGTATACTGTAAGTAATTCAGTAACACGTTTCATTCGTTTTATTTGTTAACATTAGTCAACTACATCAGATAACATGAACTAACAATGAACAATACTTCTACAGCATTTATTAATCTTAGTTCATGTTAATTTCGACATTTACTAAAATTCTGTTAACAAGTTTATGCATTGTGAAATAACATGAACCTTTATTTTTATATTAACAAAGGATAATAAATGCTGTAAAAACATATTTGTCATGTTAATATGGATTACGAATGTAATACGAATGAATTATGATTCAATGCATGCTTTTAAAATGGCATTTACATTTCATGTGGATAGCATTTCTCAGATAATTTGATGTTGTAAGAACATGAGAATGTTTCATGTTGAAATGACAGATTTTTTCTAAAACTCTTAGGAGACATGTTGCATTACTAGAGTCTAATACTCAGAACAATAACCTGTGAAGCAGGAGACATTGGCTCTCATTGCTATCTAGTAGACACATTTGATATATTAAGGATATCTCAATTTTGATGCCTTTCCTATAAGCATTCCAAAATGAATCATTCAGAATATCTTGGTCAAGAGAACAATAAGCATCAAGTCAGAAAACAGACAGTGATTCTGGACAGATTAAACTCACCATCAACATTATAGACTTTCAGCCCAGCCAGATGTTTAGCTGCCCTGGACTTAGCAGCCGTCAGCAGGGCAGGGTTGTGAACTGAGAAATCCTTATAATAGTGTTCAAGAATTACCAGGGCTGCCCGCTGGATGCTACAGAGGGAGAGAGAGAGAGAGACAGACAGATCATTCAACAAAATATTTTTTTTATTTTTTTATTGGTAATAGGGATTTAGGGGTCTCTTAAAACACAGGAACAGACAATTCCATAATATATTTTATTAAACAGACGTCAGATACTAATAGATTTCACTCTACTATTGTGTGTGTGCTGACACTTGACTGCAGTAGCGCTGGATCAAAAATGTCCAACCAATGAAACAATGAGAGCAAGAACAAAGGAAAGCGTTGGGCAGGAGAGAGGAAGGGAGAGGGGAAGTAACGCAGGGCAAAGTAGGGAGTGTCTGTAATGGGGTGATTAATGGACCCTTTTCCCTTGGCCCAACCTCAACTCATTATTAATGCATTAAACAGTGCACACACACACACACACAATTTTGTGTATACAGACAAAAATCAGCCATAAAATCAGTGCAATTACAGAGGCAAAACATTATTTACATGTTAATATACATAGTTGGTTTGCCGATTTGATACAAAGAACACTATTAAAAATAAAGGGTCTTCAATAGTTCTCGGGTTTCAATGAAGAACCCACTTCTAAAAAATAAATTCACTGGAAAGGGATCCTTTGATCTGCTTAATTGTTTCTAAGCTCTTGGACACATATTTACATAGATGGTTTTCTAAAGAACTAGTTAACTATGTTAAACATTTTGGCTCTGTAGAAATTTTTGGTTCTAATTGGAAACTTTATTTTGAAGTGTGACTAGTGAGTTCCTATTTATTTAGCGTTTTAACTAAAGAGCATGTAACAGACAGTTAAAGAGCATATTGTAGTTATTTTATTCAATGTTTTGGTCATCAGCTGGCACCTGAGTTGTCCCAGGTTGTAATGGTGAGTCTCTCCATCAGTGGAGCGTACAACACAGAGCGAAAAGCAGGGCTGCAGATGCCGGATCTCCAGCAGAACCACTGCCAGGTAATGGATAAACAGCAGAGCATCCACCAATGATACTGCAAACTGCACTATGCCGTGGTAGTTCTCTTCCTGTCAAGCACACAAAGTAAAGCAATAAACCAATGTATAATCAAATTAATAATTTGATTATACACAATTGCTTAAATGCTTCAAATTAGTTCATTAGTTCACTTTCACATTTACATATTCAATAAAAAAATCTTTTTTTTCTGAACTTGTAGATACAGACCAATAATTAAATGCTACTGAGGCTTATATACAAGATTTATGAGGAACATGAAATTACAAATAATTACATAATTTTAGCGAAAATTCCAATTTAACCCTATTGCTGATGATAATAATACTAAGTAACATTGAAGTCATTAGCCTAAATGTAAGTTACAATTGAAGTGTGTAATTTCAGTGCCACTAGCATCATCAAATGGAATTGCAAAAACAATGATCCATGGTCACTCACAGGTGTACATTTATAATTTTATATGTAGTTTTGAACATGGCTCATCCAATAAGATATTATTGCTGGAACTAACAATATTATTAAAAGAAACGTTAAACAAATGCTATTCCACAGATCTCAACATGTTTCTCTTGACTCTTTATGGTGCCCACACACATTTGCCCATACCTGTGAGTCCAAGATGCGCACTCCAAAGAACAGCCAATAGGAGAGCAGCAGGAGGAGCGTGAGCAACCCCAGCAGGGCGCGGAACACTGCTATCCGGGGCAGGGAGGCTCGCGTCGGTCGCACAAACAGTGCCCAGCCAGCCAGCAAGAGAATGAGGAGCTTGAAAGCCAGAGAGAGAAACAGGCCCTCACAGGCAGTACCACAAGCCTGAAGGCGCTCTGGCCACAGAACCTGGGGCAGCACCAGGAAGGACAGGGGGGTGACCAGGACCAGCAGGCCCAGGAGGAGGGTGAGGGCCAAAGGAAGAAAGCGTATACAGTTCAATTTCTCTACTGGACCATCCGTCTCCTTCCCAAAGCCAGCCAAGTCCTCTTGAGACAAGCTGTGGTCTGATGTTCCAGTGACCGCTGTGGTGGTCTCACCCCAGTTGTCATCCTGTCAAGAGGTGGGAGAGGAACAGCATTGTATCATGCGCATAAAAAATTCAACATACTCCTAAAAGCCCCATTATCTTAGAGTCCTAACATCCAATCCCAGCACTCAGGATCGATAATACAGAAAAACAAAACAGATTTACAGCTTTTGATTTGCTCCCCTTTCCCTCTGTTTGTGAGATGACAAATCTGCTTCACAGCTAATTTAGACAGACAGTACAAAAGTACCTAGGTCTCCCTCATCAGCATATATTAATGGCAAATACCCAAAACTCACATACATCTACATATAAATGAGATTGAGAACTGAGAGACACACTAACAACAATTGAGAACTTTCTAACAGAATGACGTCTGAGCCAGTGCCACTAGAATGTGAAATGCAGAGCAGATTAGAATTCCATTAAAGATTATTCTGCACTAAGGACAGTAATTCATCTGCAACTATTTATATATTTATTTATGGATTTGTTTGCTTATTTGTATGAATAGAGGCTGTATTTTGTATGGTAATGTAGTTTAGCCAATTGAATCTGTATTGAGAAAGTTTTCATTTCATGTAAATGACAGCAATATTATTATCATAATAATAACAGCCACAAAATACAGCCACATGCTGCAAATACTGGGCCAAATATTGAATATATTCACTAAGTTCAATGCAAAGAGTTTAAGAAAAACACTGACGCAACTTTGCAACATGGCCGAGTCCAACCTTGCAAAACCTGTTATTGAAGGACTCCACATGAACCAAAGAACGCATATTCTCAGAGAAACAAAGAATAAGACAACTAATAAATACACTGGGGGTATGCACATATGCGACAAAAGAAAAATGGAGGGATTACTGGTAATTGAGAAGAATAGTGACAAATTAAAAGTGAGTTGTTTACGCCTGATGGTTTCAGCTCATTTGACAATTTTAAAAAAAGAAAGAAAGAAAAGAAATTTCCTTTCCGTTCAACACAGTTTAGAGCTTGCGGCAACTCTTGTGCAAAAACAACTTTACGGGTGATCATCGGAAGTGAGGAAATGGCAGATGGAAAAGGTTAAAGAAGCATATTGTGTTGTAAAAGGTGGTGGAAACACAAACACAGATGCACATAAGATTTGTTATTTAAAAAATGGAGCCTATTGAATGAGGTCTCGGGGTCAACATCCAAAAGCGTTTGGCTAGCCCCAGAGGCAGCTACTGCTGTAAAAAACACATTTACACTTAAATTTGTGAGCACTGAAGTCTTAACAAAGCATCTGCTACTATCTGAATTTCAGCTCCAGAGGCTTCCTTAGCGCTTGTTTTAACAGTGATACAAACAGTAACGATGGTGAAGTTTTTTTCTGTATCAATTCCAGAGCGAGTCTTCATCCTTTTGAAGAAGATGCAAAGAGGATTCACAGTGCTAAAAACAGCGTCTTCTCAACATGTCGACAACACGAACAAAGCTCTTCCAGGCCTCAGCTACAACTACAGTGTTGGAGGGCGGGTCAAAGCAGACGTTATTCACAGGCAGCCAATCATAGGCAGGCATTATGCAAATGTGTTACATTGTTATGCAAGTATGTAACAGGAAGTGAGACTGGAATTCCTGACAACTCCACAATTGATTCTTTCTTTTAGGAGACAATAACTTTGTTTGCCGTGCACTTTGATTATTAAAACTTTGCAGACCTTTTACATTTACCTACAGCTAAATTACACACTACATGAAAGGTAATATTTGAAAACGCACAATAGAGACACTTTAAAGAAATCAGTTGAACCAGTTAAAGCATTGTTTAATATCAATGCAAATTACATTTGGGTTCTAAATGACTTCATGAGCTGAGAGAATTTTCTTTTTGGTTAACACAAACACAACAATTTTATTTATATTTTATTCAAGTATAATTCCATAAAAATATTTTAAAAAATTAGGTCTTTGTGACCAGAGGGAAGGCTATTGTACAGGACTGTGGTCTGATCTGTTCCATTTTGCCTACAGTCCACATTGCTGAATGTGCTTCCCCCACTGAGACAGACAAAAGAAGCACACAACCCAGCTAATAGAGTGTGTGTGTGTGTGTGTGTGCGCGTTCGCGCTTTAGTGTTCTGCTTGACTCGTGTACAGCTCATTTCCCTGTCACGAAGCCACAGTCTGAGCTGTACCACAGAAAGAAAAGCAGGAAGAGAGGGAGTGGTAAACAAGTGTGAGAAACTCCTGCACCTCTCTCCTCTCCACCCTCCATCCTTTTCCTCTAATTTTTTTCCAAAATAAACCTGCATTGGCATTTTGCTCAGATTTACAACTCTAAATTGAAAGGAACATAAAGGATACAGACATTATTATAGAATTACAGACATGAGAACACTAAGAACATAATGATTTCAAATGATACACAGTAGTACTTGACAGATACTGTCGATAGTGCATTTTTCTTGGTTCTGAAATAAATTGTATTGAACCCGGGACATTGTAGCTGACTTTGAAAGGTTAGAAGCGGCCTTTGACAGGTAAGATTTATGTATGTCATTATGACCCTGTGCTAGTGACTATGAGAGGCGAGAGGATTCAAAATCAAGCAGGCTTTTGATTCAAGCAGTGAATCTGGGGTGAAGGGGGAGGGACTAAAATAGACATCTGTCATTGGTGATAAGGCTCTGATAGAGGCCAATAGAGTGCTACAGGGATAACGTTTTTTTGTAGGCAAAACCCAGAAACGAGTTAGTATTTTAGCACTTCTGGTTCCATCATCCTGAAGTCAATGTTTATTTTTTTTAAGAGTTTTTGACTAAACGCCTGGAACAAGGTCTGTAGATAACACTAGTTCAAGAAACACATTTTTACTAAACTGACAGTTGGCTAATATCATAAAGCTTTTACTAAACAGGTGGCTAAATTGAACAATAGAGGTTGTTGAGAATATTAAACGTCATCCCAGCGCACATGAAAACTCATCTACTCACTAGTCCACTTTTATAGCCTCGTTTTGTTTATAATTGTGCTCTTGCAAATTATTCTCTCAAATTTCCTGGGAAAATGTTTTTTTTTTTAATAAAGAATGAGAGTTGGTGGAAGCTTAATGGTGTCGATGTTTGTTTGTAGCCTATTCTTAACTTTTTACTCCTGTATAGGCTTCAAAATGTATTAAAATACTAGCAAAAATATGTCATAACTCTAGCACTCTATAGAGGCATTAAATTATCAGACAATATCACCATGTGCCTTAATTTGAGGTTAAAGCAATGGATATATCTATGTAGCCTTTGATAATCATCGATTCAAATTACAGAGCTAGATCTATCATTTTATAAATAAAAATGACACTAGCAAGAAAGACACACTCAAAGGGCACAACAAGCAAACATAAACACAGGCCCTTTCTTAGCACACCAGTTATGACTTACATGCTTGCTATTCCAAGTCATTCTGTTCACTAACGTCTAAAGTTTCCTCACTGGAGACAACATTCCAGAGGCCCAAGCTGAATGACAGGAAGACGAAAGAAGATCAGAGCCAACATGATGAAATTACACAGGGAAGAATAGACCTGACAGCCGTTCAAGGGCACGGCATTAACCTGTTAGCAGTGCCAGGGGATTTCCTCGGTTTACAATGATATATACACTCACCGGCCACTTTATTAGGTACACCTGTCCAACTGCTCGTTAACACTTAATTTCTAAGCAGCCAATCACATGGCGGCAACTCAGTGCATTTAGGCATGTAGACATGGTCAAGACAATCTCCTGCAGTTCAAACCGAGCATCAGTATGGGGAAGAAAGTTGATTTGAGTGACTTTGAACGTGGCATGATTGTTGGTGCCAGAAGGGCTGGTCTGAGTATTTCAGAAACTGCTAATCTACTGGGATTTTCACGCACAACCATCTCTAGGGTTTACAGAGAATGGTCCGAAAAAGAAAAAACATCCAGTGAGCGGCAGTTCTGTGGGCGGAAATGCCTTGTTGATGCCAGAGGTCAGAGGAGAATGGCCAGACTGGTTCGAGCTGATAGAAGGGCAACAGTGACTGAAATAACCACTCGTTACAACCGAGGTATGCAGCAAAGCATTTGTGAAGCCACAACACGCACAACCTTGAGGCGGATGGGCTACAACAGCAGAAGACTCCACCGGGTACCACTCATCTCCACTACAAATAGGAAAAAGAGGCTACAATTTGCAAGAGCTCACCAAAATTGAACAGTTGAAGACTGGAAAAATGTTGCCTGGTCTGATGAGTCTCGATTTCTGTTGAGACATTCAGATGTTAGAGTCAGAATTTGGCGTAAACAGAATGAGAACATGGAACCATCATGCCTTGTTACCACTGTGCAGGCTGGTGGTGGTGGTGTAATGGTGTGGGGGATGTTTTCCTGGCACACTTTAGGCCCCTTAGTGCCAATTGGGCATCGTTTAAATGCCACGGCCTACCTGAGCATTGTTTCTGACCATGTCCATCCCTTTATGGCCACCATGTACCCATCCTCTGATGGCTACTTCCACCATGTCACAAAGCTCTAATCATTTCAAATTGGTTTCTTGAACATGACAATGAGTTCACTGTACTAAAATGGCCTCCACAGTCACCAGATCTCAACCCAATAGAGCATCTTTGGGATGTGGTGGAACGGGAGATTCGCATCATGGATGTGCAGCCGACAAATCTGCGGCAACTGTGTGATGCCATCATGTCAATATGGACCAAAGTCCCTGAGGAATGCTTCCAGCACCTTGTTGAATCTATGCCACGAAGAATTGAGGCAGTTCTGAAGGCAAAAGGGGGTCCAACCCGTTACTAGCATGGGGTACCTAATAAAGTGGCCGGTGAGTGTATATATATAAAATTGCATTCAGTTTTGATCTAAAAAAAAATATAATGCACTAAAATTTTTGAACTAGGTATGTTCAATCGGAATTCTTCGATGTCCCAAAGTCCCTTCAAGAGAAATGTAAAATGTTCACACACCCACCCACACCCACACCCACCCACCCACCCACACCCACACACACACACACACACACACACACACACACACACACACACACACAAATTAATGTAGACAGGCATGAGGACCTATAAAAACTTTGTGTGCCTTTTGCCCCCGAGGGCGAGCCAAGTAGGTCAGAATAACTGAGACCCTGTAGGAAGTACAAAGCGACGTCCCTTCGTACTGAGATGTGTGTCGCTCCGATTTTCCATATCTGCCTACACACACAAAACCCCTCATTACACACACACACAAACTTTACACTCGATTCTGTAATCATTGTCTCTCTAATAAGTATTCCAGTATAATCACTTATAATCACTATGCCAGTGTGAATGAGGTTATTGTTTCATCACGATAACCAACATCACAGGAAAACAGATATAAATATTAAAAGGCAGCCAATATTTATTTTGCCAGTAAAGTTTCATCGTTAAGCCTATTTGTGCAACTCTTAGTGTGCTGAACTCAGCATAAAATCAATTTAAAACTACACCATGAACAATTTTATTGACACAATGTTGCCATTTGACAAAAAAATACATCTGCCTTAATGCAATTTACACAGTGGCAAACACCTGAACACTGCAAATCAGTAAATCCAACTGAATCCAGATCCTTTAAAACGTTTATTATCTTTGGGGTTTGGATTCTATTGTGGATTAATTGCTGTTTGGATGTAAATGGGATCCAGCTCACATTCGTAATAATAATTCTCAACTGCTCACTCCCAATACTCATTGTGGTAACCCAGAAATCCCTTTTCTGTATAAAGTTTCAGCTCTTTCATCCAACAGAAACGATGTTAGTGTGAAAACACAATGCGAGCCTGCTTTCGCAGTGAAGCTGCAGCACCGCTTGCATGCTGTTTATGCATGAGGTGTGAAACAGCATGAACCGCATCTGTGGCTTGCTCTCACAATGGGCAATAGCAGGCAAGCGGAAAAATAGCACAAATGTGAAGCTTGTAATTTTAATAAAGAACTATATAAATGAATAATATTTGTTAGTTGAGCTGTAAATGTATGTCTAAATTGTCCTTTTGAGGTGTGACTACATTTCTTTGAGGTTTAAGTTCTGAATAGTCCTTTAATTTAATCTGGCATAACACTGAGCACTTCACACATGAATTACTCTGACAGCAAAGGACATTCAATAAAAATAAAAAAATTGTCTGTTTTCTGGAGCCTGTCACTGTCTAAAATCCCTGTTATCCTCTTTAACAATGGCCAGTGTTTGCTGAGGTAGAGCTCAGAGTTCAATATATGACAGATGCCCACATTTGACATCACAAACAGTTTCATCATACATATATTCTGCACAAATGCATATGCAAAGCAGCCTTAAATTCAACAAGACTGTTTGTATTGTTCATCTATACACTATATGTATACATGATGTGCATGTGTGACTATTTTTATTGTACGTTTGGAATGACCGTAATGAGTGAAATAAGGATTAGATACTTATACAAATGTAAGAAATACAGTACCATTCGAAAGTTTTGGGGTTGATAATGTTTATAATAGAAGCCTCTTTTTATCAATGCATAATTGCTGAATAAAAGCAAAAAAATTTTTTTTTTTTTTTTTTAAGCTGCAGTCCGTAACTTTTTTGGGTTAAAAATAGGGGTGTGACGAGACGCTTATCTCACGAGACGAGACGAGACACGAGATTGGGTTCACGAGAACGAGACGAGACGAGATTTTTGCACAATTTTTCAGAAATCCTCAATGACAAAATTCATGACTGGAAAAATAGCATGCAGGTGCATTTTTCAATGTTTAACTAATAATCTTATAATGCATGTCATTTCAGGTCTACTTTATGAGTATGAATTATCAAATGCATTGAAAGAAAACAATATACAAGCACTGTAAAAGGTTTTTATTGACTGGCTTTTCTCCTGTATGATTTCACATTAGTCTCTTCAGACCTTACTGTACATTTAAGAGCTTTCAGAACTTCTGATTGAGGCTGTGTGTGACCTCCTAACTGAACTCCTTTACATACATTTAACAGAGAAATAAAAAACGTATAAATAACAAAAATAAATAACTGTTTTCTCTTAGTCTTATTAAGTGCAAACAATAAGTGCAAGTGCAACCATAATCAAAGTTAGCACACAGACTCTTTATAATTGTTGTGAAATTGCGGTTTTATTTTGCACCGGCAGTTATAGGGTTAATGCGGTGAGTTCGGAAAAGGCCGAGAGAAACGAGGCTGGTGTGTTTGTCTCTACAGTTGTTCTTGCGTTCCGATTATAAGTTCAGAAACGGAGCCTCCCTTGTCTGTTGTCCTTTATACGTTACAGTACTCTCTCAATATTCGCAGTGCCAACAGAGACCATAGCCGCAAATAAACAGTCCAGAGATGGGTATTGGGAGACGGATTATTGTATGTATGCAGCCTAATTTGTGCACAATGCACATCAGGGAGCTTGTGTTTTACTTTCACTAACAAATTCGTGACCGCGCGTATAGGGAGCAGCGGTGCTGAGCGCGCATTCTACAAGATAAGACATTTATCAGACGTTTAGTCTGTTGCGCAACGAATCCCCCGCCATCGTCACACGATCAGTGAACTGTGATTCGTGCTGCACTGATTGCAACGGCAACTCGTGCTGGATGAGCAGAGCAGACTTTTGCATTAGTTTATAATGGTTTTTATTTTTTATAAAAACAACAAAACGACAGTTTAGGCGAATGTGAGTGTAGCGGTGAAATATTAATGGGGATATCGCGAGACAGCTTTTTCACTCGACGAGAAATCTCGTCATATTTAGTCTCGCGAGATCTCGTGGCACGAGATCTCGTCACACCCCTAGTTAAAAATTATCCAAAAGAAATTTCTGAGCAAGCACATAACCAGCCAGTGTTCAAAATTATCTGCTTGGCTTAGCTCGATTCAAAACGGTAAGCTTGTAATAATGTTTTTAATTCCAGTTTAAATTGAAGTTTATTTATATAGCACATTTCATACACTATTTTAATTCCTTCCTGTAAAGCACTTTAAATTGACATAATCACAAAATAAAAGCAAGGAAAATTAAATTAAAAGAGATATATGGTACAGTTATAAAATTAATTAAAGGTGCCCTAGAATGTTTTTTATTATTATTTTATAATGTTTCCTGGGTTACCCTTATAATGTTAGTATGTTTTTTAGATAAAAAATAATCATAATTTAGAAATAAATGGCATTTTTCCTAGCCTGCTTTTAGTCTCTGATTTGAACACTCTGTTTGAAGGGGCGTGTCTGCTGTGGGATTCAGTGTAAACGCGGCCACTGCTGTGATTGGCTGACATGCTTGCATATGAAATAGCAACGCATTACATGTGAAACTCTCTCGAATACTTTTACTACTGCTATTATACGTTTTTACTATAACAGCTATCGAGATTAACGAATCGTGAGATGTTTTTAAAGTATTTAGATCTATTCCCATCACATTAAATGTTGCCGTGATGAGCATTGAGCAGATGACAGTGTGTTGATCGCGAGAATGAAGATCTTATCATTGCAAAGCAGTTTCTGCACTCTCTCTGCTTTCACCAATGCAAACACGATGATGTAAATACAGTAAGAGCTTCGTTGTGCAGTAACGTGCGTCATTGATTTCATAACGAGTTTGGCAAGTGTCCAGATAAACTCGCGCTGTGTGGAAAGATTGTTCGTTGATCGCTTTCTGTATATAATTTGTTCACAATTTAAATACGATTATTTTCATCCTACTAAAAGAAACGATGTGAAGCTGATATTTTAGTCACTGGCTTGACTTACTGATGCATAAACAGTATTGAACGATTTTGAGAGAAAGATTACCTGTGTGAACTTGAACAATTACACATCAGAAAGCGTTGCATGGAAACTCGATCCGAGGCCAGCTCTGTATTGGCCCAAGTTGAGGAAACAGTCGGTGAAATGTTTGAAAATTTCCAGAGAAAATAAAATTAACCCATTGTTTCTTCAGAGGCTCAGATGAAGAAACTAAAAAATACCTTTGTGTTCATGTGTACATCCACACTGAGCAAAGCCATGCTTCGGCTGCGCAGTTCCACCTGGCATTGAGGGCTGGCATTATGCAAATATTTGGAGGCGTACATATTAATGATCCCGACTATTGCGTCACAGTCGGTATTGTGTGGAGAACCGACCGTTTTTCAGGGGTGTTTTTCATAAACTTGAATTAAATGAGAACGCGAAAACAGTCCAGTTTGAGATTCACTCTATGTCATGTCCATGCACTGAACTCTTGTTATTTGACTATACCAAGGTAAATTCAATTTTGAATTATAGGTCACCTTTAAAGCTGCAAGCAGCATTTAGCGGTGTTCAAGCAGTTAAGGCCTTTAAGGCCGTTAAGCACAAAAGCATCAAAAGACATTAAGTTTTATGTAGCATACATTTAAACACTGACATAATAGATGGAAAAGACCATTTACAGCCAATACAGGCAGTTATAGCGCCACCTATGGTCCGATCTCCATAAAACTTTGCATGCTTGTTAATGATGTTATGTCACATATGCTCATCAATTTTTGTGAAGTTCTGAGTTTTCTTGTAGGATTTATAGGCTTTTGAATGTATTTTGCCACGCCTCTTTTCTAAATGACCCTGTTATGCTACGTTCACACCGGACGCGAATAGCGCGTCAAATTCGCGTCTACCGCGTCTAGTTTGACGCTTGACCACTTTGTGTTAATTCGCGTGTCAATGGCGAAATTGACGCGCGTAAAAACAAAAGTTTGAAGCGAAATTTACACGCGTCAGAGGCGAAAGTTTCGAAACCCGTCGGCGGCCATCTTTTTAGATGTTTATCGAGCATTAGCATTAGCATTATTCGAGAGAGTCACCGCTCGTATATGCTCTGGAGAGCAGAAACAGCTGCGTATGGGACATCGTCGCTGTACTCGGGTCCACCAGACCCTCCGGAGGGTTTCAGGAGTTTCACCATTTGTTCCAGGAGCTAGGTTTGGTGGACCAAACGGTGAGGACGCTGACGAGGACAGCGTAGGCCGTGTAAAGCCTCGGCCTCGAGTGGTCGCTGCCTGACGAGCCCGCGCTCTACAGCCCGGCGCGAGGTTCACCCTCGCCCGCACATTTATTTGATAATAAATGGAGCCAGCCTCCAAAAGTGAAACCTGTCCTGTGATTTTTTTATTTATTATACACTATGTGTTTGTTGTTTTTACATTAAAATAATAATGTTTCATATAATCTAAAATAGATATGGAATAAATAGCATTCAATACAAAATTAGTACTATCTCTCATATATTAAAATCGAGTTTTTATGTGAAAGATTTGCTTTGTTGTGCATTAGAACCACACCAGACATTTTAGTAATATTACAAAATAATTTATTAAAATAACAAACTTTCACTTCACCACGTGACAGCAGCAAGCAGGCTCCTGATTGGTTAACGCGGCGCGAATTGACGCAGAAGTTCAAATTTTTCAACTCGGGCGGCAGACGCGAATTCGCGTCAAACGCGTGAATGCACAAATAGCACTAACTAAATCATTCGCGCGTAACGCGCTTCCGCGCCAGACGCTTCAATTCGCGCCTTTCGCGCGAACTTGACGCGCGAATGAGGCGTATTCGCGTCTACCGCGCCGCGCTCTACGCCTCATTCGCGCCGCAGGAATTTTTTACGCGCGTAACGCGTCTTTGCATTGACTTAACATTGAAATCACTCGCGCCTGACGCGCTATTCGCGTCCGGTGTGAACGTAGCATTATAGCCATACGAAAAATGCAAAAGTTAAACTTTTTTAAGATAATTATTCTAAGTAGTTTTTATTTATGATTTATAGGCTTTTGAGTGTATTTTGACACGCCCCCTTTTCTAAATGACCCTGTTTTAGCGAACCAAAGTTCAACTTTTTTTTGATAATTATTGATCTAGAGAGTCCAGAGAATTGTCCTAGACTGGTCTGGTTCCGATCGGGCGAAAAACCAGGGACTAGTTCGCGAAAGTAGGTTTTGGACAAAATTGGACATAGCAGAAAAAAATTCTGGCCTAAATCGATTTTGGATTCTTGATTCTAAGTCAAACGGTCTAGGAGTTATGAGCAATTTAGTACTTTTGGTTGCTGTAGCGCCACCTGTGGGCCAATCGGGGTCATACTCTGATAGGTTCTCCCCAAACTGAGGCCCTACCACCTGGCCAGGTTTCAAGTCTCTAGGCCTTACGGTTTGGGCTGCACGATGCGTTTTAGGTTTTTTTTTTTTTTAAATAGCAATTTCAATAGGTTTTCAGCACTTTGTGCTTGAACACCTAATTAAAAAGATGATAAACTTCTCATCTGGCAAAACACCGGTGTATCATATTTTTCACAACTCCCAGTATTACTCTGAGATTTTCCCATGGTGATTACACTGTGTCTGTGGTGTTCTTTATTCTAATCCTTGTCAGTCTGAAGCATGGGACTGCTGGGTTGTTTTATTCAAGCAATTTACAGGTTCATTTCCTCTGGAGTAACTTAAGGGATCTACATCTAGGGCACAATGGTGATACCCACTATCACATTGATTCTCTCAAATATATCCAGTGTCTGACTCACCTGGGCATCCGTGGGGGCGGAGCCTTGATCCGGCTGCTGTGGCTGGGCTGACGATGCACTGATGGTGACATTTTTGTCCGAGCGGCTGCTGCTGTCACGGCTATGTGATTTGTGCCGATCCCTGCTGCTGCGTTCACTGCACGAGAGAGACACACACAGCGACGGAGGTGAGGGAAACGCTGTCGCCATGGCGATGGGAGCAGGGAAACACACTCACACTAATGACAGGATAACCACCATCATCATTCTCCCTCTTCATCCTCTCACTGACACGTGCTGGCTTCCTCTAGCGCCGTCTCATCCATGTTCTAGCTGGAGCATCTGGTGCAAACTGGGTTAGAGGCAGTGAGCTGTGACGACCCTAATCCAAGCACAGCTTTCTCTCCCTCACTCTCTGGCTCATTCCTGTCTTTTTAGTCATAGCTAATGTCTGGTAAGCCTTAGAATAAAACAAAACTGATAAACACAAACAAATACAGCACTACTGCACACAGATGCTCTCTCTCACACACACACATTCTATCAAACAGAAGCAGACATAGACGTCTCGCTCTGAGGAAATCTTGACATCAGCAAATAACTCTGCAAATATCTGCAAAGACAGCATTCGATCTCACGCTGTCTGTTTAACAATATACAGCAATGAGGCATGAAAATTATATTGTTACAGTAACTGATGCTCGTTTCACAACCTAGCATCCTAACGGTCATAGAACCTCACAAAATAATGATTTGGAACACTCTACATGTGCAACAAAATTCCCCACAAAAATAGTGCTGCACATGGAAAATTTGACTGTCAATTTATTTATCAATAGAGTTTGACGTTGGCATATTGATAAGCTAATGCAGCTAAACTAGGTTTTGGAGACGTCAGAAGATGCGTCTGGGATTTTAATATTTTGACTGGAGAAAAATAAACTATACCAGTGGTTCTCACCTTTTTAGCTAATAATTCACTACACAAAAGTAAGTTATTCATTTTACCATCGTAAAAAACACAGTGTTATTTTAATATCATTGATATACTATTATAGTTTTGTTCATATTTTGATTAAGATTTAATTTTTATATATATATTTTTCATTTACATTTCAACATTTTAGTTATTGTTTTGTTTTTGTCATTTTTTAAAATCATGTATACCTGTATAGTTTTTAAGTTTTAGTTTATTTAAAGAAAGTTATTTATTTAATGATAAATTTTGCCTTGGCAACTAGCTGAAATAAAATGTTTAAGTTTTTTTATATTTTATTTTATTTCAGTTAATGTTTCTTTTTTTTTCAAGACAGAAAATGTTTTTTTAAAGGTTTTGGTTTTAGTATACTATACTTGCACTGCACAAGAGTACTACAATTTTTAAGTAAGCATTGCTTTTTTGCATTCTGTGATAGGATGACCAAATTGGGAGCTTTGTCCTACGTCCAGGAAGACGTAAGCTGTGTCCCATCTTTGTATTGTATTTCTTCCCTTACAATACTACAATAAGAAATATAAGAAATACTAAAAATAAGATTGCCTTTTATCCATGTGCACAGCTGTATGTTCTAGCTAGAGCGGGAAATTTATCAACCAACACATTAGTAGAGAAGGATTTTTCCGCTGTTGACGACTAGACGGAGCAAAGGATTTAGTGTGGTCCTCATAAAAACTTGTTAAATACAGCGACACCAGCCAGGACTTCATCTAGACACATTCTGGATAAGAACATCCTGATAAACCTGCCAGATCCAACAAAAAATACTGGTTCAATATGCACTGAATCCGGTAAAACTCCTTTAATGTTTGCATAGTCTAATAAAGGGAAAAAAAACTCGAGGAAATTTATTTTAGTATAAAATGTGATTTTTACCTGTTGCTCAGTTTATTATATTTAGCAGACTGAATAGGTTCTGTAGAGTAAATAGGCTATATTGTTTCACTTGAACATGGGTAAACTGAGTGCCAGTCATTTTATCTATCACACACGTGCCCTGCATTGTCCCGCAAAATCACATACAGTCCTGCAACAGAGCAATAACCAGGTGGTCACCCTAGTCCGTGACACTATCAGAACAGATATGCGACCCACCAGCTGAGAACCACTCAACTATACTTTTCTAAAGTGACTCTCTGATTATAGATCAGTGAGTATGTATACAGATAATGCCGTATGAGGATTAGAGAATTGCTTTAGTCTTACAATGACTTCTAACTGTTAAGTTTGGAACAGCTAGTCATCACAGACCCCGACCCCCCTGTTGCTTAACTCTAATCCTGGACAGCCTGAACGAGATTGTGTCGTATTATAGAACATCTACAGCTGAGCCTGAGGGACTAAGCCAAACAGCTGCTACAACATAGGCTTGCCGCGATAGACGGTGTTGACGGTGTTACCGGTTTTAAGCCCCATCACCGGTGACATCACTTTCCCACTGTGACACCGCGATGTCTTGACTTTTTTAAAGTATTCGTTTTTGCTAAAAACTTACACACGCAAGGTCTCTCGCTCGCTTTCCCTCTCTCCCGTACGCGCGCGCTACGCGGTTTGAAGCACAATCTCTGTCTCGCGTGCGCGCTCGCTCTAGATTCCAGGAGATTTTAACTATTTTGCGGTATAATTAGTCGATCACGAGTTGCTCAACAGGCAGATATATAGATAAACTCATCTTCCAGGCATTTGACCGACCAGGTTGACACTTCATGCCTGAGAAATCGGGAGTGTGGCGTGAGAGCGTGTGAAAGCAATCAAATTAGAGGTCTGCACGGGCTTTAAACTGAAGCCCGAACCCGGCCCGTACCCGCGATCATTTAACCCGACCCGACCCGACCCGACCCGACAATTACATTTACATATTAAGCCCGAACCCGACCCGAACCCGAGGTCCATTCTGTTTCTCACAGCAATACCATTTTTGCAATATGCTATGTTGTATTTAATGATTGCTTGACATATTAAACAAATACATGTAGGCGCAGCGGCCCTATCAGCAGGCAGCACAGCAGTAAGAGAAAAAACTTACCAAGTAATTTTTTGCTTTATCAGACTCATGGTTTGCTTGTTGTCGTCGGCTGTTTATTGTGACTGAAATAGCGCGCGAGAGCGGTAGCACATGCGCAAAACAGTTTTGTGATATAAATGATATGATAAAATAAAACAAATAATTAAAAATATTATATTCATATATCATTATATTTGAGAGAGAGAGCCTGTATGCACATATTGCACATCTGCGGACGTAGCCTATACTTTCTCTCTCGCGCGTGCCGGTCACCACAACACAGCAAGCAGGCAAAGCACACGGCACGCAAACTATATATAGCCTATTTCGTTTTTCTTAGTTAAACCCGAACCCGACCCGAACCCGAGGCTGTTTATTAACATTAACCCGAACCCGACCCGAAACCCGCACATTTTTCGGGACCCGTCGGGCTCGGGTCGGGTAGCAGACCTCTAAATCAAATGCGTGTGTCTCGCGGCCAATGCGTGAGAGTTGGCAGCTCTGTAAAAGCTTTTTAACCCCCACGCCCCGCCCCCCACGGTGATACCGGGATTACCGGTGTTGTCAAACGTCGATTAACCGGTGGGAAATTTTCCTCACCGCGGCAACCCTACTACAACATTCAACAAAGTACAAAGTTCAAGATTTGTGAACAGCCATGTATATGAACAATCAATTATTAAAAAACTATATTTGTCTACCACTACTCTGAATTTTGGGGAGAAAGCATCCACCACTGGTTGTCCACCAATGTCTACGGTGGGTAATTTGGGTATGATGTGGGAAAATATAGCCTATTAATTAAAAATATATATATATGTTCTCAAGTAATATTTTCATATTTTCTTATACATTTAAAAAAAGTTTAAACACCTATTTAAATAGTTTAATAATAATAATAATAATAATTCTAAATAATATATTTTAAAATAAAACATTTGTTTAATGAAAACCTTACCTGAAATTGGGTTTAAACCTCAAACAGATCTTTAACTGCTACACCACACCATATTCTCTAATTGTTCTCCCTTCATGACTTCAAGACTAAACTTCTTTATATTTGCTTTTAACAGTGCTAAAGGTCTTGGCACTGAATTCCCCAAGAAATTCTTTAAAAATGCAATCAATGAATAATACAACAAAGCCCCTTTTCCCAGCAGTGCAGATCTACACAACTTTGTGTGTATTGCAGTATTGTAAATACCCTGCAGGAAGCATGGGAATGTAATTAGAAGTTATATAAACTGGGTGTTGAGGCTGAATGGGAGAGGCAGTATGATAGCCCCTAGTGAAACACTGAGGTGTCCGTCCCCACCCAGGCATTATAAATGTGTGTTGATGTCAAATGTGGAGCTCAGCTTCGTTTGGAAATTGAAAAAAAGAAGAAACAAAGTAATCCTGCCCACTGAGCCAAGGGAAAGTGGCCAGATCAGTGTATGCTATAGACATAGACAGAGAGAAATAGACAGTCTGAAACTGGTGTGTGAAAAATAAAGTGAATATGTTTTAATAATCACTGTTTTAACTATCATTTGCACATCTTCCACGGACCATTTTTGCCATGCAAAAGATTAAAACCAGACTGAGTACTAAACAGGCACAATTACCGTAAGATATGGAGATGATCGAATTCATCCAAAAATAGTTATTGAATGATAGGAGTATTAACGAAAGGAAAGAGTCGAGATACACAAGTAAAAAGTGGCAGGAAGTTTGAAAGCCAACAGAAAGAGGACATGCATTTGTGGCTTTCTCATTGAAGATGCATACATTCTCTGCTTTCATGCTGGAATTCCACAGGCCTGTTTGGGCCTTTCACTTGAGTTTTTTATAGGAAACCTAACAATAGTGAAGCTCAATAAATAACTTCCTAATTACAGTGGGTGGGGTCAAAACAGTCCAAATCTGTGAGCAAACAGTCATACAAGGATTAACAATTATGTATGATAGGAAACCACTCAAGCAATCTTACAATTGTTGCGCACCCAAACTAAAATCTTGAAGTTCAACCTAACAGGCCTTATTTTGTTTGTTTAAATGCATCTAGAATTACACAAATAGAGTCTTCATCTAATGTGAGCATATTTCATATTAATCATTTTTGTGAGACTAGTATTTATTTTTAATGAAGAAAAACTACTGAGGGAACCTTTAACCAAGAATATTTCTTTAACGTGTTATTACGACACTGATTACCTTTTCAAAGTAATAATTTAGAATCATCAGAGGCAATTCTCAATAATTTAATCTGAAAGTAATTAAAGACATCCCGTCACTAATGAGCAACAGAATCATTCCACAGACAAATTCACTTAATTTCGTTAATACACTTGAAGCTTGAAATAAATGCAAAATCTTTTCATGATGATAATATTAATTTTCTGCATGAATAAATCTGGAAAAAAAACAAGAGAGGAGAAAGAGAGTATGATGTGTACTGTATGCATATGTGAATGCACATGAGGCTGTTCAGCCCTTTACCTCTGTTTGTTTGACCCTCGTGACCTATTGGAGTGGTGGGAATAACCAGAGTGGATAGAATCCGTGTCCATGGCAATACTGTCTGTGCTGTGATTGGTTTAACACAGCAGAGGGAGGAATGCAGAGACAGTGAAAGTGCAGACGATGATCAGGACATACATGAAGTTGCGCAAGATGACAGGATCGTCTCTAGGGGCTTTCTGTTATCAAGCATTAACCTAAAGAGAGAAAGGAAAAGATTTTTAAACAAACTCCTACCTTATGCCATAAATACATCAAATACAATACAATCATGTTATAATAATGTACATTATTGAATTTAGAGCTCTTAAAAAGGTCAGGGCTATCTCAAGTCAGTAAAAACGAACTGCAATACAGCGCAGTAGTCTGGTTCCAGAAATAAAAATCCCATTAATTTTCTTCATAGAAGAATAATTTATTATTAATAATAATGTATTGTTAAGACTGCCACTGCCGTGAAAGACTGCAAATTATCAAGTTAGTCTTCCTACACTCTCAACCTATATATTTGTTTAAACATGCACTAAACTATCAAAAAATCTAAAGTTTTAGATTTACTGCGGCATCGCTAAAGTAGAATATTTTTTAATTTAATAATAAAAAATCTTCATATTTGTTAACCACAAAAAAAACACTTAAAACTCAACCTAACAGCCCACATTTCGTACTTCTTTTTACATTGCTTTCCTCCAATACAGTGACAACAAATGCATTCAGAACAGAAACAACAAACAGCAAAGCCTAAAGCACTGTAAAGCACCTCTGCTCGCATCAACAAGCTCAAGGTGCATTTGGTTTAGTACTGCTCAACTTTAGCCAGTTCAGAAGCCAAACTAATTTTTTTTTTTTTTAGCAAAAAACACATTTCCCTTCCGCTTCTTCCATCCTAGCTGGAATATATCTGCTAGTGATCAATTATTAAAGAATGGAAGGTATGATCCTTAGGATATCTACTGTAGTTCATTACTATTCAGATATTCCTTTTCATATGCCCCTATTGCCCGCTCACTTGAACTCTTGTGGAAGCTATTTTTCTTAGCCGTTCTGTTCTGTTTGAGCCTTTTTGGTCCTCAGTTCTTCAGCTTCAGGGAATTCTGCACTGACTGTTGGGTGCTCGGTTTCATGGCGTTGCTTTAAATTTGATCTTTGAAATTGCGAGGATACACCACTGCAAAGCAGACATAAGCATTTCCCCACACAATTCAATCACATTTAGCCTAAGCCAGCATGCTGGCCTGGTAATGTTACTCATAAGCCCTGAACAAAAACATAAACAGTTATTCTGGAGGAAAAAACTTTTAACATCACACTGAGAGTCTCATGAAGCTAGCAAGCCAAGAGTATCAAGGCTCTATACTGAGACTTCCAGCACAGACCTTGTGCATTGATTTATCCACTCATAAATTACTCATTTGAAGTGCACACAAGTTCTAGTCCCACCTGCCATCTCAAAGAAAGCAACCAACACACACACACAGGCACACTTATAAGAGGATTTACAGGTCTAAAAATTCGATCACAGCATGGCACAGCAAATTTATTCCATCACAAGTCACTTTCATTAAACCATCATGATGGAATTAAATTCTGCATTATACTTTCTTCTCTTCACATTTCCTACCAAATGCACTAGGGGTGGGAGAAAAAATCGATCCATCGATGCATCGCGATTCTCTCTCCAACGATTCTGGATCGATTCTGAGAATTCCAGAATCGATTCTGAGCTTAGTTTTTAACCAGATGTGCGATGACGTTGAGTTTGCTTTAGAAACACCCGTATTCTGCTTGCTTCCAATTCCTCACACACATACACCACTCGAACCTTCCGTAAATAATCTTTCATAAAGTTCGGAAAGGTTGAAGCGAATTACAAGGACATTCACAGGCTTCATTGCACAGGATACGCTGTGAGAGACGCGCGCTTTCTTACACTTGAAGTGTGCTGTCTCGCCCGTCGGTATTTTCCTTACAAATGCTCTACGAAGTCATCATTTATGTGGTTTGGAATGCAGTGGACTTTATATTTAAAATATGAACCTCACTAACAGAAGGCTGCTTTCAATTTCAAATGCTGACGCGCGCTTTGTTTGTGAGACTGCTCGCGCATGCGGCTGTGCGACTCCGCGACTCCGTGTAGTGGTTTAATGTAGCCTACTTGTGCAAAATTAACGTAAACACAGCCAGTTATGTCTTAAGGGATTAAACGGACAGGACACACCGCATTACTTCTTTAATTTCAAAAGAGATGCGTGCGTGAATGCAGCTTAATAGATCTCCCGCAGTCTATGATGTCATAGTAAAAACAACAGTAAAGATGAAGAAAAATCACTCACAGTTCTTGAATGGAAAACGTTCAGATAATCGGTAACACTTTATTTTAAGGTGCTTGTAATAAGCAGTAATTAACAGTTAATACGACACTTATAAGACCTTATAAGATGCATATAAGATGCATATAAGCATTAACTAATTATAATAAATAAATTAAATTAAAAAATAAATTTCTCAAGTATCAATACATTGCACTTTTAGAACAGCCGAACAAACATAAATGGTAACACAAACTCCCAGTCCCTTAAAAATGGACCTTCCCAAGAGGGAGTAGTTTCCCTGATCTCTTCAGGGCCTGGACCTTTAATTAACCCTTATATGAAGTAGTTAATGCTTATATGCATCTTATATGATAAAGAATCGTTCTGGAATCGGATCGTGACTCCCAGAATCGGAATCGGGTCGGATCGTGAGGTGACCAAAGATTCCCACCCCTAAAATGCACAAAGTTTGGGGGCCTCAAATAACAAATTTCTGTCATGCCAACTCTTGGAGTGTTTGGATCCAAAGAGGCAATTTCAGACTGCTTAGATAGCCAATCAATACACAACACGCTGCTGTGAGCAAGTAAGACTGCTGCTGAACAATATAGCATACATGAATTACCCATAGCAGATCTATACAGGTGGAGCTGGGGAAGGTGGAGGGTTTCTGAAGGTGCTGCAACTGCTACAGTAAATGCTGACCAAGTATTTGAAAGTTGAGCAGCGAGCTCACTGGCTACTGATACATCAGCTGTACTCTATAGAGAATGATGTGACTGCAAGCTGATTGAGTTAAGGACCTATCAGCCTGCGCCATTTAGAGTTTCATGACAGAACATTGTCTCTTGTGACGCTTTGCAGACTCTGCTCTGGCTGTGTGCATTTATGTGTTTCGGAGGAGGCGTGGCTTTGAAGAGTACTCTGAAGGGAGGTTGGGATTGAATGCTTTTAAAGCTAGCTTGCTATTGCTAGCCTCTCCGAAATTGCCAAGCCTACATTTAATACATTTAGTCAAAATTCACTGCGCTATTCACTGCAAATATTTACTCTAACTGCATTATTTAAGCCTATCAACATCTGTATATTTTATAGGTATTCATACCATCCTCTTGAAATCAGAAGATAATGATAGTAAACTTTGTACTGTAGAAAAAAACTATTGTTTTGAGCATGTGGTTTACCTTAAATGGGACTCAATTGCTGGTTTATCTAAAAATGTACAGGTAATTTACGAATAAACTATGTTTCTGATCAATGTGTGGTATGTGAGTTTGCCAAGATACCACTGACCACTTTCAAGTCCTCATTTCTCTTATCAATGGGAGAAATCTGACCTGGACAAGAACACATAGCATTCCTCTGGGGTTGCCTCATAGTGCCCTGAAAACACACAAACACACGCACACACACACAAAGAATTCCTCTAAAGTTACTCCATGTACACTCATATGCACTAACAGAAAGTGTATCAGGTTAGGGAAGCTGGGGGCTTAGCATTTTCAAGTTATTATTATATCCTATCACAAAGGAGAAGAAAGCAATTACAGCCAAATGTTTTACAACTTCAGACAGGTTTCACTCTTCTTATCTCAGTTTTAACACAGTGTGTCGATCCATTACTATTCTGGAGACAATTCAAGGGTTGCTGCATATTTCACAGGGCAGCATAGGCCAAATAAATCTCTTTTGTAAAAAGCAGGAATGCAAGGTTTTGATGACTTTGATACGTGATCTGTCTAGATGACCTGTCTAGGCTGTTTAAATCTGAAATCTGGGATACACAGATTCCTAATTCAGGGTGAATAGTTTTCTAATCTTACCAGACTTGCTCTATTGACTTTAATCAGTTTTCAGAGTTCAGATAAACAATAAATGGGAGAAACGAACAGTTTTTTTTTCTCCAAACAAATGCTTTTTACATTTTTTTTTATTGAGATGCAAATTTAGATAAACATTTATCACTTGTATTTCACATACTGTGTATTTACCATACATCTCAGATTCGTATTTATCAAAAATTCAAATTCGCACATAGAAAAGAACAGAAAAAAACAAAATGAAAAAAATGTGTACATACTAGGAAGTGATCTTTCTGTATACTGTAATACTGTACATTGATTTGTGAAAATACAAATCTCTCTGTGCTTTTTTAGTCTAAATCTGGGCCTCAGTTTATGGGCACAGTATCTTCACCATTACATTCACAAGAATTTCATGGCTCTGAACATCTACTTAGTGTTTGAAGCGAATGCTGCAATAAATGTAGAAATTTTCCTTCAATGACCAGTGACCTTCAATTTCAGCCTGTCTGTCACACATTCCTATTGTATGGCTTCACAAGACTTGGAAGACATAATATGAGTCACATTTATAATATTTTTGTGCCCTTCAAAATCTCCATTCCCTATTTATTGTCATTTTATTGGAAATGAGCAGCCAGCATTATTAAGAAAAATCCTTTTGTGTTCTGCAGAAGAAAGTAAGTCATACACTGTAGAAACAGTGGCATATTTTAATGTGAGCTGATGGACAGTTGCTACTAGAGCATATAGTCAGAATGTAG
Organism: Rhinichthys klamathensis goyatoka; assembly: GCF_029890125.1. Lineage (NCBI taxonomy): Eukaryota > Metazoa > Chordata > Actinopteri > Cypriniformes > Leuciscidae > Rhinichthys > Rhinichthys klamathensis. Next base: position 1,560,523 of record NW_026606867.1, read on the forward strand.
TGCTAACTGGAGCAGGAGAGTCCCTGGAGGCTTTTACATTTAGCCATCAAAACTCAGATTTTCACAGCCATTACACCTACAGCGCTAAGACACATCATTTGACAGAAAGGCCCACTCAGCCAACATAGCCTTTAACATATGTTCAAAGCGCTGAGTAATGCATATCATATACACACATGTAGAAACACACATGCACACAGAAGACTTTCACATTTGCCCTAGAGGCAGTCATGGATGATCAAAGGCAGAACAATAACATTTCTTCACCTTACTAAACAAGAATACAAGACAGGCAGAAAGACAGAATCTTAGAGCAGAAAGAACGAGAGCGAAGGGGGGAGGGACAGTGAGAGTGAAAGGTACAGAAGCAGAGAAAAAAATACACTGTATTCTTCAGATTGAGCAAGCGTGACTGACACATAAAAGCAAACACACATAAACTGACATATATTAATGCAGATAGAAATAAAACAGGATATGTACGTATGCATGTATATACACAGATATATACATATCTGCAAACATCGGCTAATCTTAAATTCACCATAAAAATCTAAATTGACAATTCTTATTTTTTATGGAATAGGCTAGAGTTTATTATAAATTATTTATCCATGCACATCATTATTTTTTTTAATTCATGTTCGCTCTTAATCTTTAATCAAAATAACTTCCCCTCCCTCTCGCAATAACATATCTTCTCTTGACATGTTTTTCAGCATGAGGGCAGAACAACCAATCACTCGCATGAAATCACTGCAATAGCAAACCACAACCGACGATCCAATCAATTCCTGATGGACAAAATCATGTCCCGCCCTATATATTTCCTTGTCTGAGAAGCCGCTTCACTCAGACACCACAATAGGGAAGAAAAAACTAAAGCATTGCATGCTTTAAATTTAGCATTGTCCATTTAAAAAAAATGTCAAATTGCTTGAAGCTATTCTGCTCATATGGGTGGCACAGGTTTGATTCTGGCCTGCAATATGTACGAATACCATTTCTCCCGTTTCCTAATAATTTCCTACCACTAATTTTAAACTGTTAGTTAAAATGTAAATACCCCAAAATAAACCCATAGATATTACACAATGATTAATGTTCCCCCCTTGTCATGTCTTCAACACACACTGGCTTTTCTCCAAGACTACTGGAGGTTTCCTTAAGGAATTCACATCACAGAAAATGTAAATAACATGTTTGTGTGTGTATATTATGGTGAAATGGACAGAGAAAGAGAGGCACAGTGAGTAAGACTACAAAATAGAAAAAATTGCATTATAGAGCCTTCCTCACTTTAATCTGGGCGTTGAGGCCAGATGGAAATTAAATAATTGTGTCAGACATTGGTAGCTCTATATTTAGCCAGCACAATCCACAGAGCAGCTCTCTTTCTCAAACTGTGAGTACAGTCTGTCTCTAAGGAGTAGATGTGGGGAAACCACCATACATGCTCACACACGCTCACACACACACACATACGAATAGTAGTCAAAAAGTCAAAATAGTAGTGTAGTCCTCATTTAGATGAGCTTTCATTCATATGTTCCTAATGCATTTCATTCATGCACTTGTGAAACATCCAACTCTCACACTTGCTACGCCACACTTCTTTATAGTATTTTAAGTATTTGGATGGTTCAAACATTAATCTCAAGTGCCATATAAACCAGCATTATTCTGTATACAAATACTGCACTTATTATTTCTAGATATAAGCACATGCAACACCTACTTTTGAGTATTGTCCAGAGTGATAGTTAGTGTAAAACTGTTCATACACTCTTAAAGTAGCATTGAATGTTTCAAGTACCTTAACCATCAATGAATTAATAAAAATGAATAAACCATTAATTTTAAGAAGATTAAAATGATCTTCACACTAACTAAGAATAAACTAGCTATTTTAAGAACTGATTACTGAAAGGTTCTTTTTCACTTTATTTTTAAGAGTGCTAACTGCTGTCCATGCTTGAAAGGCCACTGACGCTGGCTGGATAGCCCATCGTCTTTCCAATCGCTCTTCATCTCACTGTAAAAACATAGTAATTGCAGCTAAGGCAAACATTAGCTCTAGAGGCATTTTACAGCAAGGCTTCCCTGTCATAAGTGTTGTTAACGCTCCTGGGTGCTGTTTGAAGAAGCCTTTGCTAGAAGTGTTATCAGGTCAACATGTTGTGGTGGACAGTAAGATACTATGAAATTAAAACTGAATGTGTGTGAGTGAGTTTCTGAATGTCTTATCAAGTCCAATGTTTTCAGGCTTCATGCCTTTCCGTGTTCTTCCTTGCGATACTTTTTAAACAATGATATTTGGTGAAAAAAAAAAAAAAACCTAAGCAAAAATGAAACACTGAAGTATTAAACATAAGGAACAATCCCATTTTAAGACATGTGGGTGGCAAATGTGTGTGTAGCAATAGAAAGATGGTTTATAAATACATTCCAGGTACTCAAACAACAATGTGGGAGACCTGTTTCTTCGTGGTGTTCTTGAGATAAAGTTTAGTGTTATTTTAGTGCATGTGAACATCAAACTTTTAGATAGGCCAATGCATAATTCATGCGCTGTCAGATATAATATTCAGAGTTGAACTGACAGATTAAAAGCCAGAGTTTGCAAGTGAGTGTTGTGTTGTTTTCTGATGTGCAAAATACAAAAAAAATGTCTGCTTTACAAGAAAGACTGCCTCATTGCTTATTTCTAGTGCTTTAAGAGGAGAAACACTTCCACTGCTTATCAGACAGAACAACACAGCATACAACACATATCAGAAATGCACATGCTGTTAAAATACCTGTATGCTAATTTGTTACTAACACAACACTAACTTTTTCACTAGTTTAAGTACTTTTTTAGGTTTCACAATTCATTGATATGAGGGTCCAACATCATTATCTGGCCTAGATTATCTGGCAGTCGTTTCCTTAAGAAAGAGACCAAAAAGCACAAGGAGATGGGAATTTACGTCAGATGTGAGCAGTGTGATTCTATGTTGAACGAACGTGATTACACCAGGCACAACATTCCAACCAACCAATCAGATTTGAGGGACAAGTTTACAGTTTATGTCAAATTTAGGCTTACATCAAGGGTTAGGTGCTTCTACATCAGTGTTATTCACATATCATTTAGGCTGATTTCAGGGATAAGTTATGAGTAGAGTTAGGTTTAAGGGGTAGGGATAGGGCTAGGACTAAATATTTCCATAGGAATGTTGTTCCAGGATCAACAAAATATGTTGACCCAGAAACATGTCTAAAATGGCAAAATCACAGTGACAGTGATTCTATACTCAATGCAATAGACATGTCACTTGATAAGCAAGTCAAGATAAGGAGCATGTTACATGTTATTTTACAATAACAACTTGCAGTAAGTAAGGACACCTGTATCTGAAGAAAAATGTAGCCTTTGTGTATGCCCAGTAAAATTAATTCACATCATAATTTTGGAGAGATGCTCTGACTAAACATTAGAACAGACATTTGTTATTCCACACTTAAGAATAGAGAACAAAGTCAGAGAATAATGTGAAGTTAAAAAGTAACCTCAGCCAGCAATCATAATAAGCACATCCATAAGTGTTTGTTGCCTATTTGTAAAAAAGGAGATAGATAGCCTACTGCAGACCCATGCACCCTTTTAAAGATAATCAACCCCACCCCTTTTTTTGTCATGATTAAATGATTTACACCTTATAAACAAAAGAAAGGAAATTAGTCAATCAGAATTAAGGTTAAACATAAGCATCAATTTACCCTCTGGCGGCACCTAATCCAACGCAATTCTTTACGCAACGTAAAAAAGGCACAATGATATGTTTCATTCCTGCAAGCCGTTCGCTGTTTCCATCCGCACCACGCATTCAAAACAAAAATGATCCGCTTTGATATTGAACATAATACATTCGTTTCATTTTGCAATAATAATTTCGAGTGCAACCCCTCAGCCTAAGAACACTCTGTGATGAAGAAAAGAAACGGGAACCGCAAGAGGTCATAAATCGCATGTAGCTCATGGGCGTAAATGATAGCGTTGGGAAGACCGGTTCATTTGAAAGATTCGGTTCGTTCGGACGGTTCATTTCAATAGACAGGTTGAAAGGAGATTCACCGATTCGTTTCATAGCTCATAGTGCTCCAGAAGCAGTAGCATTTTGATGTTAAATTATGGGGGGGGAGTATAGGCCTAACACAATAATAAGAAAATGTAATAATAAAAGTAATACAAAAATAAGAATAAAAAAATCAAATATTAAAAAAACACTATTATTTAAGATTCAAAATAATGTATACAATTTTGGACTAGGGGCGCGTTTCCCAAAAGCATCGTCAGCCAACTATGGTCGCAAATTCCATTCATCTCTGTTGTTAACGACGGAACTTGCGAAACGCACCCCAGGTTGGTTTTAGCTGGTCAAGCTGGGAGACCAGCTGTCTGAACACCAGCTGAACACCAGCTTGGCCAGGCTGGAAGACCATCTTGACCAGCCTGGGAGACCAGCTTAATCCAGCTATAGGCTACTTCCAGTTTAAACCAACTAAAACAACCAGCCTAGGCTTGTTTTAACCAACAGTCTTTTTTTTCATATGATTTTTCTTTTTCAATTCTGAGGTCATTCCATGGTTAGATGTTATCATTATATCACTTTCCCCAGCTGTAAAACTTTTAGTTCTGTCTTTATGAAATGTTTTGTCAATCCATTCCTTTGCTCTGCTGCTTCGAGAATTGGTTCCACAGAAAGGTGACTCGGCTCAGAAGAACAATTCTATTGCGAATCGGACATCTCTCATGGATACACCGCCCAAGTCAATGGAATGCCAACCATGTGCTTTAAAAAGGGTTATCACTGCCTCTAATGCATCCGATAAAACAACAAAGAAATATATAAACAAGCACTCTACATGGTGCGAGCGTGATCCACCCAGAGGCGTTTTTGGAGGCGACTCGATGCCACGAGACACGAGATTAATGATCATATTAAGAAGTCACTGCTGCACAATAAGAAAATGTGTTTTTATTATTAGAGGAAATGTTACAGAAAAGCATCACAAGTGCTTCTATATTAGCATCAAGTGTAATGTATCGATATAGTCTTATTAGTATGAATTGTCACAGTGAATTTTACAGGTTAATTCGTCTAATCAGAAGCATCCATAATGATTTTCGTTGTAACCCTGTCATAAGGACTATAATCAATACTCTGTATGAGCAATTACTTAAATCTGTCATTTTAAAGACAGCAGCTGGGCGTGAGAACTTTAACAGCATGCATTCCAGTGTCTTCTAACGCCAAAAGCTGATCACTTGTATTTAGATCAATGCAGTGAGCACAAAAGAATAGACAATAGGTAGGCTATAGTAGAAACTTACCTATAGTGGCCACGCCAACATCCCCGATAAAATGATCCAATGATCAATACACTGTACCCAGATTTACCCACTTTCATGCATTGCGACCAATCTGACTGCAGTAATGATAGTATCCTTTACAGGCGGAGCACACCACACATATGATACACTTTGGCAGAAGAGGTGGAGGGACTGAGACTCATTACAGTGTGCAGCGCTAGGGGGAGTTATCGCCTCTAATTAGACGCACACATCACACACACACACACACACGTACATCTGTACCAGTCTGTAGGCTATGTCTAATTAGAGGCGATAGATGATTTATATATATAGGCCTATATATATATATATATATATATATATATATATATATATATATATGTGTGTGTGTGTGTGTGTGTGTGTGTGTGTGTGTGTGTGTGTGTGTGTGTGTGTGTGTGTGTGTGTGTGTGTGTGTGTGTGTGTGTGTGTTCACGTATAGGCTATGTTATTATATTTTGTTTAAATATTGTATGGACACTTTATTTGTCTATTTTTGCTGTTAGTATGCATGAGTGGGGGATTTACCAGGAAGTGACTCTTCCTGCAATGAACACCGTTCCACCAGTAGGTGCCGACAAGTGAATTTCTTTAAAGTCCCCATGAATTCAAAATTGACCATACTTACTTTGTTTGCCTAAATTGATCGTTTTGTGGTGAACAATTCATCCATGCAAGTCAATCCACACAAAAAAATGTTTTGGCTTCGTAATCTTTAATCAAAATCTGAAATTTCCCCTCCCCTCTGCGTTGGAGGACCTTGCCTGATGACGTAGGTTTCACGGTTTGGGCGTCTTCTTAACATCCGTAATCACGCCCCTCCAACTGACAGTAGACAGGCTGAATGAAAACACCTACTTTTCTAGATCCAATCAGGTGCTAGTTGGGAAAAAAGCCGCGCCCACCATTTTGCCTCATTTAGTATTCCGTTTCTCTCGGAAATACGTCACAACACCGGTGAAAAGTCGTTTGCAACTTCCGGTTCACGGGGACTTTAAGAGTGAGTCATTGACCGATTGATTCAAGCGATTTGTTCAAACTCACTTCTTAAAGGGTTAGTTCACTCAAAAATAAAAGTTCTGTCATCATTTACTCACCCTCATGTCGTTCCATCCAAACCCATACGACTTTCATTCATCTTCGAAACACAAATGAAGATATTGGAAAATAAATCTTGAGATTTCTGTCCCGTTGACAGCTACGCAACTACCTTTGATATTCATAAAGAGATCGTAAAACTAATCCATATGAATTTTCTGAAGAAATACAAAAGGCTTTTATTCAAATATTTAGGCTATACATTACATTTATATTTAAAGGCACACTGTGGAACTTTTCAACCTTTATAATATATTACCAAAACCCATTGAGATGGTACATCGACTTACAATAGGTTGAATGACACGTCTGCCGAAGCCTGAAGGTGTCTGTATCGCTTTTACTAGCACTATGTAACTTCGGGTTTCGGGTAGGAACCCGAGCACAAAAAGAACTACAAAATTCGACCGCTTTACGGCATAGGCCTACGTCACTTCCCCCACCACCCCAACTTCCTCAAATTCTAACGTGAGAGCTCAACTCGCGTTTGATTGCCGGCGTCTGTATGTTGTCGTCATGACTGAATCAACAGCTACTCGGAAGAAAGCGAAGAAAGCAAAGATTTTGTCAGAGGAGACCAAAAAAGAAAAAGGGAGAGTTTAAAATAAACATCGGCATAAAAGTGTATATATAATGTAATATTTACTGCGAATTCGTGTAACAAAACTGATATAAGTCACAACATACTGCCGTATACAAATGTAAATGTAAATGTTTTTTTTTTTTTTCAGCTCATATATGTTTGTATTTGTGTAAAAGGAAAAACAAACTGAAGACTACAAATAACGGAAATATGTAGTGAGTTATATCAGTTTTGTTACACGATTTCCCGACTACTCGATTTCATCTCCAACCCATTGCAAAGAGATCCTGAAGACTTAATTGTTTGCTTCAGGTGTGTTTGATTAGGGTTGGAGATGAACTGTGCAGGACAGACGATCGGCAGGAGCAGGATTGGGCAACCCTTGTCAATGCGACTTACCTGATCAGACATTGTTTTCTGCGTATGCTACTTCTATTCAATTTGTTTTCTTTATAGGATTTATATTATTAATCTTATATTTATATTATTATTTTGGTCAGTAGTGAATCGATTAACTTTCTCCAACATACAAATCAAATGCCGTCTGCACACACATAAAGACACCCGACTGACTGTTTGTTGACTTTTGTGACAATGCTGCGGCGCTTGTGGCCTCTAGGGGCACTAGACGTGAAAATTACAGGTCGAGCGCACCCTAGTGGCCAAAAATTCCACAGTGTGCCTTTAATCATTTAGCAGACACTTTTATCCAAAGCGACTTAAAAATGAGGAGAGTACTAGAAGCAATCAAACTAACAATAGGGCAACATATGCAAGTGCCGTGGCCCGTGACCAGTCCCAGTTAGTCCAGCACAGTACACGTAGAAAGGTTTTATGTATATGTAGGCCCTATGTATATGCAGGGCCGGTTCTAGACATTTGGAGGCCCTAGGCAATATTCATGTTGGAGGCCCCCCCCCCATCCCCAATAAAAAACTCTTAAAACATATATGATTCCTAACCTTTTAATTTATACAACATTTAATTTTAAATGTTTTTACTTACACAGTACATACGTTTGGACACATTACTATTTTTAATGTTTTTGAAAGAAGTCTCTTGTGCTCATCAAGCCTGGATTTATTTGATCAAAAATACAGAAAAATAATATAGGCTATAGTGAAATATTATTAAAATTTAAAATAATGGTTTTCCTATTTTACTATACTTTAAAATATATTTCTGTGATGCAAAGCTGAATTTAGTGTCATGTGATCCTTCAGAAAACTTTATAATATTCTGATTTATTATCAAATGTTAGAAATGGTGCTTAATATTTATTTTATAACCTGTGATACTTTTTTTCAGGATTTTTTTTTATTATTAAAAAGTATTTTTTTTTTTTTAGTCTTCACTGTCACTTTTTATATATTTAACACATCCGTGCTGAATATTCCTGTTTTTTTTTTTTTTTTGTATTTTTGATCAAATTAATGCAGGCTTGTAGAGCATAATAAAAAACTTATTTCAAAAACATTAAAAATAGTAACGGGTCCAGACTTTTTACCAGTAGGCTACTGTATGTACATATTAATCAAACTTCATCTAAGGTAATCTCTTTTTTGTTTAATGAAGATGTTATTGTTATTGTTATTTTTCTGTTTTATTCAATTTATTCACAGTTCCAGAATACCACTTCAGTGATATATGCTTTTATCATTTTTTTCATAGCTGGTATGGCCAGGATTTTCCCCTCCCATTTAATCAATATTGACTGCAGATATTGTCATATTATTAATATAAGTAATATGATATTATGCATTGCTAGCTTAAATTGCTATACACAAATCAAGTGGAAGAGAAAGACACGGTCGCTACTGATTAGAAAAAGAAATTCTAAACTGATATTATTGGCGTAAGTAGGCTGATGTCAGACAGGGTATAATCATCAGCAGAATTTAGAAGATAGACCCATGAGATCCTTTATTTGAAACATTTAAAAATGTTGTAGTGTGTTGGCTTTTTAACTTTGAATACAAACGTCTTGTCTTTTACTTTTGTAGTGTTTTTAGTCAGCTCCCGACGCGATGTTATTCATTGTACGCGCAAATTCAAAGCGTCGCGTCTGGGCACGTTAATGACGCTCGCGCTCTTTTAAACTCGTAATAAAGCGGTGAATGATTTTTCCAGAAATGACGCAGAGTCGCAGACAGTACAAGTTTATATTTAGAATACATTGCAATCACTCCAAAATAGATGACGACAACGCACACACCTGCATTACGAGCTGTGCTTCTGTGCGTGCCTATTTAGGCTTTTGCTTCGCAGCACCTGATGGGCTGGCGTTAATGTGACGTAATGTAACAGTCTATGGTTAAACATCGTCACTATTTTTAGTTAATTAATAAATATTGAAATAAATTGTAGATAGGACATTTGTAGGTACATTTTTTTTTTTTTGTCCCTCTGTCTGGGCCCATCCCGCCAATCGGGCCCTAGGCACGTGCCTAGTTTGCCTTTGCGTTAATCCGGCTCTGTGTATATGTGTATGTCTGTATGTGTATGTATATATGTATATATATATATATATATATATATATATATATATATATATATATATATAGAGAGAGAGAGAGAGAGAGAGAGAGAGAGAGAGAGAGAGAGAGAGAGAGAGAGAGAGAGAGAGAGAGAGAGAGAGAGAGAGAGAGAGAGAGAGAGAATAGTAAGTGTTAGTATTAATGGGTCAGTTCTGATTCAGTTCGACTCCCAAGACAAGACGATGCTCACCCCACTGGCCAATAGGAACGTTCCAATAGGAAAAAAAAGAACGTGACCCCGCCCATGACACAATTTTCACAGCGAAAGCAAAATCCTGAGAGCAAAAAATTGCATCGAGAGCAAAGAAAAGCGGTTTGAGAGAAACACTTTTTTTAGAGAGAAAATGTTTTCACACTGATAACAAAAAATTGATATTTAAGATTTTTTTTCAAAGTATTTTGAGAGAGATTTTTTTTCTCAGAAATAATTTTAAAAATTTCAAATTTATATTTTTTTATGTTCTATGAGAAAATACTTTCTCTCAAAACTTTTTTTAGTCTCAAATATAATTTTTTGCTATTGATATGAAAACTTTTTCTCTCAAATATTCTTTTTTCTCTCATGAAATGCTTTTTTGCTATCAGTGTGATAACTTTTTCTCTCAAACTTTTTTTTTCTTCTCTCAGATCATTTATTTTCTCGCATGTAATAAAGACACATTAATAGCTCCATACGCCTGGGGGGGGGGGACACAACATAGCCAATTGTGTCTAAAATGTAAGTTACTCAATATTAACTGCTTGTTTATTGAACTGTTGAATAAAAGCAGTGGCACATCATAACCTCGGTTTGATTACCCGCGGCCTAAGGTTTACAAACAAATTAAATGGCAATTGTGTCTAAAATGTAAGTTACTCAATATTAACTGCTTGTTTATTGAACTGTTGAATAAAAGCAGTGGCACATCATAACCTCGGTTTGATTACCCGCGGCCTAAGGTGTTATACGTGCAGCAACAGCACTCAATTGCTTATGTTAAACAGGTCCCATGATATATTAATCTTATATCCACATCTACAAACCTCTGTCTGTCTCTGTTTCTCTGTTTCCTTTACATCTCTCTGTCTGCAGTCTTTACTGTCTACAGCTATCACACATACCCCATAAAACCGATGAAGCGAGAGAGATGCAGAGAGAGCTTTCTACCGCTCCATCCCCCACATACTCCATCCACATTCCCTGCCACTTAAAGCTTTTTTTCCATTATTCGTTCACAATGGTCACCAAAGTAAGGTTGTTTGGTTATGATTAGTGTTGTTATAACAAAACAAAGGGACCAATATTTTAAAGAATATTCTGGAGATTATAAAATATAGCATATACATTCGATATAGGCCTATAAGAATATCCCTACAAATACACATAGGCCTATTAGCCTATTTTGGTACTGTACCATCTGTACTGTATCATATAGGCCTATTATGTAAAGACATGTACATTGTTATCTGTGTATTGAGAACAGAGTTGAGTTATTCTGTAATAGTCACTTTTATGAATGTATCCGCTAAATGACTGCTAATATAATCATGTATACTGACAAGTTGATTTTGATACTGAGAACCCATTTAGAGTGATATAAAAGTCATTATTTGCTTTATTTTGGCTGGTCAGAAAGACACAGTTTTTGCTTTTGTTTAAATCAATCCTTGCAATATTTAGCTAAATTAATTCATTATATAATTTTATAAAATGTAATTACAAATAATAGGCCTGTCAGCATAACAATTTTAGTTACAAGTAAAAAATTCACGTCACAGGTTTGCTTATTCAATAAATAAAACTTTTACTGCTCCTCACTGACCAATAGGGGGCGGCAAAGACTTTTATTACAGTATTGTACTAATGGAAGTCAGACTTGGACTTCTCTTAGGCAATTTGAAACAAAAACACTGTAGTTGTTGGTTGAGAGGTAAAGATATCATATTTGCCTGTGAACACACGCGCGCGCACACACACACACACACACACACACACACACACACAGCAGTAGCAGTAGCCTAGTAGCAGTAGTAATAAAAGGCCTATATGTGGCGTTCTTCGTCATCTTTATTATTCTACAGACCTACCAGATAAATGACGTGACAATGGGTTTATCCACTAAGTGACGCTATAGTGAACAGCTCACACAAAGTTTATGCATCGCATAAACCCACAATTTTTCTATTATCTGACCCGTTCAACTCAGTGGAGCTCTCTGCTAATGAGCTGGTGATCTCAGGGGTGTTACTGTAAATGAAAGAGAAGAGACGTAGGCTACAAAATGTGCAGTGCCCCAAGACCAGAATTAAATGGAAGGATATCATATTTTTGTCTGTTTTATTGTTTATACTGGCCCAAAAATTATTTGAACATTCGTGAATATAAAGAGAGAGTTAGGAGAACTTAGGCTACATATTACTGTTTATGAACATGCAATGAGATAGCCTAATATGCAGGTCGATCGGCCGTAGGCCTATAGACGGCTTTACTGTAATTAGGCATATTTAACCTAACAAACAGAATTATATTGATAACACATAAACAGAAAATGAAATAAGACCGATACACATAGAAACTTACTTTTAGATGCACGCACACGATTAAATAACACCACTTTATGAAATTACACTTTCCAGCATATTCCAATTACTCGGTTATTCCACAAGGGGGCGTTGACAGTCCATAGTCATTGAATACATCAACTCTCAAGAAAGCCCTTATATAGCCTAAATCTATTACCTGAAGTGCTAAATACAAGGCCCTTTGTAACAATTACAAAATGTGTGATTGATTTGTTCTGCGTAAGATGTAGTGCACCATTAGAGGTGTCATGATTGTTATTTATTTGTTGTTTTTATTATTGTCGTCGTTTCAGGTTTCTGTAAAAATTCAAGATATATTCTGTTATTATGAGTGACATCCAAAGTGTTTTGATGGGTGTCAATATTTGTCAATAAAATATGCATTTTTATATTTATATATTTTTTAAAGAGATAGGCCTAATGTGTCAAGCTGCATGCTGGTAAAATAGGCCTATATGCAATTAGATTTGATCAATAGTGTTCATACATTTACCAAATACCTTTTGGAATTACTGTTGGCCTGTAGCGCAACAACAACTTTATTGTGTGTGAAAAAAGTAATTTTTCCCTTCAAGCTCTTACAAAATCCTGGTAGCCTTAATGTGGGTGTTGTGTAATATCTGAAAGAAGGTTATAAATCTGTAGCCTTACTCTTCAATGCACGTCAACAAATGCATGCGCCGACTAGGCCTATGTCCGTGTGTCATTGTGTGATGAAAATCGGATCATTGTATGTCTGACGCGTGCACAGATGGCCCGGGAAGGCGCGCGCAGCCGGGTCGCATTGTTCTGAGTGTGACACCTTCTATGCGCGAGCTAATGAGAACAGACTGACTCTCGTTTTACCCTCTAAGCAGGTTTTTTTCTATTATTTTCTTTATAAACACCCTTAATATCATCTGTCTCTCATCCGTCCGTTTCAAGGCTCCAAAATAATTTAACCAATGGAAGGATTGACCCGGGACATAGGCTATAGAATGTGGATAGATAGATAGATAGATAGATAGATAGATAGATAGATAGATAGATAGATAGATAGATAGATAGATAGATAGATAGATAGATAGATAGATAGATAGATAGATTTTTCGGGTTTTAAACAGAGGGAGAGAAGATAGCCTATAGGCTACGTGTTTGATGAAATACTATACGCCCGGTACGCCGTTTTGTTTTTAATGAATATTATGTAAGACACGTGTAGAGACGACAGATTGGCTCTTTGCATGAAGGGTCATCGTCTAATCTGGCTACCTGAGTTTAAGGCTAATGTATTCGACCCTTCTCTACTCTCAGACATATGGTATACAGCGGGACTGATGGTCATTCGTTACAAAGCAAAGGTAATCCTTAAGGCCTGTTCACTTCCAGCATGGAACACGTAGGCTACACAAACTTATCAGCCTGTTTAAGATAGGCTATTTATCTTTTCCTAAACTAAGACATTTTTTTCTGATTGAGTGACTCAAGTTGAGTTCGACGGTATAGAATTTAAAAGTTGCAGCATCATCAGCGGAGTAAAGTTATGATCATTAATGTGAATCAAGAATTGGAAACGTTCACACACGCGCGAGCACACACATGCTATCTTGCTTTTTCCCACGGGACGAAGCAGACGGGTCGTAATTTGGTTGCCTTGGCCCGTCTGGACAAGCACCTGTCTCCTCTCTGGGGAGAAAGTCGCCTTTGGGCCGAGAGCAGAGCGGACTGTGAATGTGTGACAGACTTTTTCATGTTCTTTAAAATAGTAAAATAATAGTAACGGCAGTGAATTTTATAATGTCAAGCCATATAGTTCATTATTTCAATGCAGTTGTCGTCTGAAATGACACGCGTAAAAGTAGGCTGTTAAAGAAGATAGAGAACATCTTATTTGTACAATATCTTTAATTTCATATTGTTTTATACAAAAACTACAACAGACGAATCGGCGTTGAAGTAATTTTTTTTTTTTACTATTTATTCTAAAATAGTTATGAAAAAAACTGCGATACAAACCAGTGTCCTACTGGCTATTCCACTACAAAATGACGGACAAACCCCCGAATTAACAGGGTAATCTTTGGATATGTGGCAGATGTGAGATAATTTGTTCACTATAAAATTTCCAAAAGGTTCACAAGAATCACGTAAACAAATAATCTCTATAAATAGTTTCTAAAAGAAAAAATAAACTACTTTGAGATCATTTTTGGTCGCAGCAGAGAGAGCGTCTATGGGTAGCTTACAGACTTGGATGGGAATCAAGCAACTCTTTATGCATTTTACCAAATTATTTATCTGACATTGATAATTAGGCTATGTATTTAATTTAGTCTGATGGTAGCCTACTTTTAATTCATCACAAGTCATCTGGTACCTATAAAGCGCTATCTATGAGCACTATGTAAACAAAATAAACAATACAGTATAGCAATAGATCCTATCCGATGGGAAGTGCTTCTTGTTATCATAGGACAGGACATCAACAGCAACACCATAATAACCGTAGTGCACACACAGCGAAGGTCCTCCTAAGAAAACTGCCAATGAAAAGTGCAAATGAAAAGCAACAGTAAACCCAAACTCTGCGACATCAATAATAGTAAAACATTAAATATTTACATGTACGTAAACACTTTATATGCTATTTTAAGGGTACTCACATAACTTAACTTACTTCATAAATAAAATAAACCAAAAGAAAATAAGAAATAAATTAACAACAAGGTTACGATTTGTTCCAGCACAGATGTAGCCTAGGCTATACATTTACCCCCCCCCCCCCCCCCCCCCAGACGGATGGTTGCCTATAAAATCCGCTTGATTTATATCAAGATTACGAAAGTTAAATGTTATTTGTTTCGCTTAGGCCAATGATGTATCCAGTCCAAGTCAAATCTCTCCACAACAAATGAGCTTGTGCTTTTATGTGTTGAACAGGATAGCTACTCTTTGAATGGCTATCCTAAACTCTTGTTATAGTGTCAAAAACAACAAGCTTCACTTATTGCAACACGTAAAACTCTTTATAATAACCTGCATCAAGTAGCCTTGTTTTGTGGTTACTGAAACGTTTGAAAACACTGTCTAACAGAATACATACTTTATGACTTCCTCATATCTTTTTTGTTATTTTGGGTATCTTAAGGTCAATTCAATACCAATACATAGGCCTATTACTGAATTATAAAGTGTTACCCATTTCTCTTAATATTTGTGTGTTGTCACGTCAATAAAATATGTATTCTTCACCTGTAGGGTTTTGTTTCAAAATGCTGTATAATGTGCTGAAAGTTAATCTAAACGTCCAAAACGTGGTTAAGATAAGAAATGTAACAGATAGCAAGACGAAGTATTTCTATCTTGGACAGCTTCTTGTCGGGTGGAAGTGTTGGTAGCAGCTTCCTAAGCTCAGCGAATGCTACGTTGAACGCTTCCACTCTGATGCGCTCGCGCGTGGCATGCGCAGAGCGGTACTTCGCAGTCGCGCGCCTCCTCCGTCTCTTCTCCTCTCTAGTGAGCCCGGCTGGCACGAGTGCGCGAGTCTTGCCATCTTCGGCCTCAAAGGGCTCACGAGGCACACATTCCACCTTCATGATGTTTAGACATTCCGTGTCCGGCTGTGCCCAGGTGAGGTCCGGATCCGTCTGATCAGGACTCAGCATCATTTTCAGATCCGTTTGATAAAAGCTTCAAAAGTGCACTAATTGTTAATTGCCCTGGTGAATTAGACACAAATGATTTATGTTTTTCACATATGAATAGTAATCTGTACATATTAAAATAAATGTAATGCTGCCATTACACCTAGCAATTTTAACACTCAGTGTTTGCATGCTGCTTCATGCTATTCGTTTGTGTGACTTTAAAAACATTTTAGTAGGTCCTAAATGTTTGTAAAATGGTTGTCGTGTGCATTTTGCAATTTAGCTTATTCAGCACACATTACCATCAGTAGGATATTCACTGGTTCCATGCAAAAGTTAATGGAAATCAATTACTGTCACAAAACCAAAGTCATAGTAGACCATCTGTCGCAAATGCAAATGCAAAGCCTATAGCTCCCCCAGATGACACAAGTGTGCATGAAGTCATGGTGAATCATATATATATACATATTTTTTATTTATTTTTTTGGTTATAAGATGATTGAATTTTTTTTTTTGTATAACGCCACGAAGATTTGTTGAGCACACTGTACATTAAAACAAATTATATGTATTACAACTGAAAACGTACTTTTAATTGCTGTTTTAAATTTTAAAGAAAAAAATCAAAGCTGTGCCAAAGTGACAGCCTGCAGATTAGTTCATTGCACTTTTTCCCAAACACTTTAATTACTGATGAAGATCGAGTTGAAATTCTGAAAACTCATAAAGTAGACATATAGGCTAGGTTTAAGTAGACATAATTGCGACAGTTTAAACGAATGAAAATTAAGATGATGTTATGATAAAACGATGAAAATATACAATATCAATGTACATAATTATTTTGCGGAGCTGCCCATAATTAGGCTATAGACTGTTGCTATATAGCTAATAATTAAATTGAATTATTAACGCAATTTAATGTAACATTAACACTAATGTAAAGTGTTTAAAATAACCACAACATTTTATGAAATTGATTTGAAACTCACCTCTGTTGATGATGAATAGGACGAGAGTTTATTCCCCAAAATCCCCTTTATCAAATCTGTTTTAGTGTTTCATGTTCATCTGTCCATTGTGCTTTGTGAATTTTTATTTTAACATCAGCAACAGCATTTCTCAGCCTAATATTTTCCTCGCCACTAATTCCACTTATAACGCAGCCGGTATCGTATGATTCGTGTTGTTGTGTGATGAAATTTCCGTGAGCAGTCTTACAGATGAATGGATATTATAATAACAGGACCGGTAACGCACGCTCTGAGATGTGTTGCCCTCTGACCCGTGCGCGGATAACAATGGACACGAGTCCTCGGATAAGATCGATGCGACAAGAAAGTGTCGTCTTCGGCTGTCCTCCTTTCTGTTTCCCGCGGATTAGGAGAATATTGCTCCAGCCATCCTTACAACCACGCGTGCTTGTCCTCGTGCCTCTGATGATTTGAGAGATAACATTCCACTGGCTCCCTATAAAGTCTCGCTCTCTCTCTCTCTCTCGCTCTCTCTCTCTCTCTCTCTCTCTCTCTCCCTCTTACAAATCATTCACTTTATGCACTTATCCACGACAGTCACACCTCCGTCCCACCCCCTCTTTACTCTCTCCTTCCACTCGGCGAGTTCTTTCTCGACCAGATTGAAAGGAGCGCCTGAGGCTATAGTTTGGCAGAAACGAATGGGTTGCACGCCTGTGTTAAAGTGGTGCAAATTGTTTGTAAAAGTTTCAGCTAAATTAACTATTAAATGTTCAGTTATGATATTTTAAGAAAATCACTTTTATATGACGTTGGATTACAGCATTTCCTGCAGTGTAACATGAAGCATGTCTCTAAAAATTGTATAATTGTTAACGTTAATGTTATGTTTTTGTTTTGTTTTTTTGTTGTTGTTTTTTTTTTTTTTACAGATAGGCTATTGAGAGAAATATTTGACAACATACTAAACAAAATACACTGTAATACATCAGGGCTATTGAAAGTGAACAGCAAAACAGCTAAAAGATCATTAAAAATGGTGCAAAGTTTAAGGGGAATGGTAACCAGCATTAAAAATGCATACATTTATACATGCATTTTAATCTAAAAATGGTGGTTGAAAACATTTTACGTCCATGTTTTTTGTCAAGTACCTGTTTACAAATAGGCTATATATTGGTAGGATTTTGTACTTCAGCACCAAAAACAGTTTGCCTTGTAAAATGTAGGCCTACATGATCACAAGTTCATTCTACACATTTTAAAAACTGTTTTCACCAAATCTAAGCTCTCCAAAAGTCACAATAATGACTTGTCACAAGAATTGATGGGACGAATACATAAGAAATTATTATTCATCAACCCATGATCTTGCAAAGATCAATCCTTCTATTATCCAGTAAAAAAAAAAAAAAAGAAAGAAAGAAAAAGAAATCCAGTTAGTAATGATTTGTTGTAAAATGCAAGATTCTGCTTGTGTGATTTATAAAGAGGACAGTCTTGGAAAGCTTTGCTCTTCTCAACCAGAGACAGAATTTTAATAGGATATTTCTAATAAAAGATAAAAGGGACATGGGTGGTAAAAAAGAGGGAATGTATTGCCAAAGTTCACATAAAGACCTTTAATAGACATGTCGATGACAAATAGATCTTTCCAGTCTGTGCAAATGATTTAAAAAGACAGTTGTAATATAATCAGTAAAATGAATGTATAGTTCGATACCAAGTTTGATGAGAAAAAATGTCTTTAATATAAAATGAAATCATTGGAATTCTTCGGTATCCACATATCATCCTCAGACTGATTATGTTTAGACTATTATTGATCATGGCTGATGAGATGTGTAAGATTCCATTAAAACCCTCTTATTTCTGCCCTCTGTTTGTGAACAAAGTCAGCTGGTCCGCTATTTCCAGCAAAACACCCCTCTCCTCCTCACACATACACACATAAATACACAGAGTCAAATGTGAGAAAGAGGCATATGGCTTCCAGAGTCACCCATCCCCCCTCTGCTGCCCTTTTTTGCCTGGTGCATGTGTTCAGATCTGGGCATAGCTTTGGGAAGGGGGCAAGGACCTCACTGACTGAATTAAGGTCTACTCTATGTGTGTGTGTGTGTGTGTGTGTTAGGGCAGCTGGCTGATGTTGCTGGAAGGATGGAAAGATGGATGGGTGGATGGAGAGATGGATGGAGGCAGGATGTCTGACCCAGGGCCAGTGGAGGGGTATGAAAATAGTAAGACCCAGAGAGAGAAAAACAATGGAGGGGAGGACATGGATGCAGAAGACAACTGGGCATAAAGAGGGGAAAAGACAATGGGATGGAGTATTTTGACTGGAAAGAGACAAATGAAGATTATATGCCTTTTGGGCAATATTATTGGTATTATTTTATGTCTGGGCATGGATCTGTTAATAAAGGTTTTATGTTTGTATAATTTGGTTTAGTCAGATTATGCCAACTCTGAAGGGAACATGTGTTGTCCTGTGTGCTTGGTTTTAGGAAGGCTGGTGGAGATCATAAGTATTGATCTCTGTTGTTCATGGTGAAATAACAATGGATTGCAGCTCATTTCACGGCTTAATTCAGTCCAAGTATGCGGTCAATAAGAAGACCTTCTGCCGGGCCAAGCTTTGATTCATGTTCATTAAAATCAACAAATTTCCAATGCTTTATTTTGATGTGTATCACAAAATATTCACCATGAAATCCACTTTGTCTCCAGATTTTATGTTTACAAAAAATCCAATAGACTGCATAGCTGATATAAACTGTGTTTCTGCCTAATTTCTGTTTAGTCTTACAGATATGCATGTGTATGCATTACAGTAAGACTGTGTGCCATTTAGAACTGAATTGAGAATGCCTTTTACATTCCAGTACAATTCCTGAATTTGAATTAAGGTGACATGTATGAATAAGGAAGAATAGAATTAAAGTGAATTTCAAATCAAATACATTCAAGAAGAGTAGAAAGTCTTGAAAAAAGTTAAAAAACCTTTGATGTTGTTTGGAGGCTTACAGGCCTGAGGATAGATAGATAGATAGATAGATAGATAGATAGATAGATAGATAGATAGATAGATAGATAGATAGATAGATAGATAGATAGATAGATAGATAGATAGATAGATAGATAGATAGATAGATAGATAGATAGATAGATAGATAGATAGATAGATAGATAGACAGAGGTGCGCCATTCCTTGATGAATCTGTGTTTAAAAATGAATCGGTTGAATCACTGATTCCATGACTCACTCATAAAGACACTCACTATAAAAGGATGTCTCAATATAACAGAAAGAGTCATCAGCACTAATGCACAGACTGAAATCCTGCTGAATGCACAGACAAGCGGAGTGATACAAACTGTGAAAAGTCCCATTTGATGTTATAACTGAATTCAGAATAGCAAATTTGAGAACTAGTCCTAACTTGTATAATGTGGGATTAATTTCTTTGTTTTTGGCATTCATTGGGAATCCTCCTAATTAAGCAAATGATTACATGCTATTCATAGAATTGCAGTGATCACAATAACTTGTCACGGAGGACACATTCATTTAAAAGGAACAGTTTAATTCAGAAAATCATTTAATAGGATAGTTCACACAAAAATGGAAATTCTGCTATCATTTACTCATCCACATGAGAACATGATTAATTTTTTCAATGCCATTATAACCCTTTTCAGATCTGTTAAGTTTTTGGTTACCCGGACTTACGATGGAGGAATGAAAACCTCTCAGGTTTCGTTAAAAACATCTTAATTTGTGTTTTGAAGATTGACGATTAAAGTCTTATGGGTTTTAATGACTTGCCTCATTAAGTACAGTTCATAACTTCTATACTTTTAGAAGGCTGAATGAGCTTGAACATGGATTGTTAAACTGAGGGTAGTCGAAACTCAGCTGCATGACTGACCCAGGCACTGGATAGCACCCATTACAGCCCCAATGAGAGCCAGCTGCAGCTCATCAGCACAGGACACCTGAGCTC
The DNA here is from genome assembly GCF_029890125.1 of Rhinichthys klamathensis goyatoka. NCBI lineage: Eukaryota > Metazoa > Chordata > Actinopteri > Cypriniformes > Leuciscidae > Rhinichthys > Rhinichthys klamathensis. Next base: position 1,581,314 of record NW_026606867.1, read on the forward strand.
AGCCTTGGTTGGACATACTGCCCTTTACACACAATAAAACTCATGCACACGGATGCACAATGCTATACGAACATGCACATGCATGCATGTGATTCTCAAGGACACTATCTAATGTGGTTTTGGATATTATTGTTGGCGTTAATCTGACAGGAACACAAAGAATTACTATCCTTGTAAGAGACAGAGAGAGAGAGAGAGAGAGAGAGAGAGAGAGAGAGAGAGAGAGAGAGAGAGAGAGAGAGAGAGAGAGAGAGAGAGAGAGAGAGAGAGAGAGAGACGAGAAAAGATGAGCGATGGCATATATTTTGTTCTCTCTCACCTCTCCAGGGTGAGCTCAGATCAGAACAACTCCTCCTCCCCCATGAATTGGGATCAGGTGGGGATCAGCTGGACCTTCGAGAAGGGGGGCAGAGGGTTTATGTGTGTGTGTGTTTTGGTAGTGGTGCTGATGAGCAGGAGGGTAGGGTGCCAGGCCGGCCGGGGGCCAATGTTGCACCTGTGAGAGATCCTGGAGGCAAATCTGGGTGTAGAAGCATGGATATGATTGGAAAGGTCCATCTTTGCACCTGCACAGAGGCGATTGAAGAGTTTGACAAGCCCAGAAATGGAGAAAAAAAAAGAAGCAACAACCTAACTTTGGCTTTTCGGATACATCCAAGAAGCCCAATGCATCCAGGGTGATGTCTGTGAGTGTGTTGTATGCGTCTGTGAGGATGCACTCCTGGGCGGAAAGAACGAATTGGTCAGCCCTTTCCCCCGAGGACAATCTTTGAGGTGTAAATAACTGAGACAAAGAGGGAGTTAAGAGAGTACCCAACATCTTTCTCCTTTTTTGCTTTTCTCTGTCTCTCTATTTCCCTCCCACTTCGTCTCCAGGGACTGTACCAGCCTGGCTTGAACTGGACACCATCTGCTATAATGTGACAGAATGGAACCCCCAAATACTTTCATTTAATTCTGCTTTGTATGTGTGAATGTGTGTTTGTTTGTGTGCACATGAGAAGAGAGCTATTATCTCTGTTTTTTTTTTTAATACAGCTTTGTTTCTGTAAATATATAGACTTGTATACATACACACACACACCGGTACATGTGCATTAAAGCTGCATGGGTCATGTCTGCACCCAGAATTTGTTCCCTTGAGTCCTTTGTTGAATTTAAAGACCATCTGTTTTTCTCTAACAAGCTTTCTCTTTTTCTCTTTGTTATTTTAGCTGTGTTTCTTTGCGTTTTATTTGTTTAAAGTGTCTCTGTGATCCAAATTAAAGTGTTTTAGGCCTGTAAGGTTAAGAGAAATGTGGGAAATTCAGTACCATGGACAGTGCAGGAGAACCATATAAGGCATTGCCAGAATTAAAGAATTATTATTATTATATATAAGTATGCATGTGCTGAATTTCATAGGAGCACAAAAGACATTATCAGATTTCATAGTATTTTCAGTAGGTATGAAACAAATGCAAATGCAAAATATTTTCTATTAAATGCTAATTATTCAATTGAATAATTTATTAGCTTCAAAGCTGCTGGGGTATGGGAAATTGACAAACGCATTTAAATTATGTCTGATAAAATGTGCCAATTTATTATATTCTAAAGCCAGATTTTCTGCTTATCTGTGCTATCCATTTGTTTAATATTATATTCAATAAAGAGAGTGTGGACTGAAAATGAAATATGTTAAACTAGCGCTTTTAGTTGTAGTGTTGTCATTGGCATGTGTAGAGAGAGACATTAGAGGGATGTCCCATCAAGACCTAATCTAAGAGATGAATTACTGAGGATCACTTAAACAATATTCACATTAAATAATATTTTTAAGGACACAGTATTTGTTTAATGCATTTCCTGATTCGGAGTCTTCTCTTTAAATGAACTAGCCTACATATCAAAAGTTTGAGGTCAAATTTTAAGAAATGAATACTTTTAATCAGCAAGAATAAAGTTTTGATCAAAACTGAAATAGATTACAACAGATTGCACAGAAAGTACAGAAAAACAAAAAGTATTGAAGAATCCTGAAAAATGTATCATGGCTTCCACAACATAAGAAGCAGCACAACTGTTTTCAACATTGATAATAAGAAATGTTTCTTGAGCAGCAAATCAGCTTATTAAAATGATTTCTGAAGGATCACGTGACACTGAAGACTGGAGTAATGATGCTGAAAATGCAGCTTTGTCATCACAGGAATAAATTAATAAATTACATTTTAAAATATATTAAAATAGAAAAAAGTTATTTTAATTCACAACATTGCTGTTATTTTTGATCAAATAAATGCAGGCTTGGTCGTTACATTAAAAAAAATCTTACTGACCCCAAACTTTTGAATAGTAAAATACATGCTGTACTCATATTCAATCAAGCACAAACTCTGCCAGGCGGGCTGGTCGCCATCGACTGCAATATTCTTCCTTGAGTTTGAAATATGACTGCATCCTCTCGATCAGATATGGTGTCATGGTGACTAGGCAAGGGAGGGAGAATATAGGCTTGCAAAAAGTGAACTGAAGGAAAAACAACTGCAGTGTCATAGTGAGAAACTAACAGACAGATCACAAGTGAAAGGTTCACAAGGACAGATCCATGTTATTTTAAGGCAAAGTGACAGAATCCTACAGGCACATACATAAACTTGTACTGATGTGCCTGTGCCTCAATACCTGTGTTATCGTTGAGTATTTGATGTGGACTCGACCTCATCTGCTTTGTCCATGACCATGAGACTGTTAGTTTTCCCTCTGCATTCACATCATGTCTCGTCTCTGTCATGTCTGTGCGGGCGTGTGTGTTTGTGGATGATGGGAGTGGAGTGGACACATGGATATGAGGAACTGGTATCTTGCCTGAGGAGAGCTATAATAACAGCTGCCCGTGTGACTTTCTTTCTTTCTTTCTTTCTTTCTTTCTTTCTTTCTTTCTTTCTTTCTTTCTTTCTTTCTTTCTTTCTTTCTTTCTTTCTTTCTTTCTTTCTTTCTTTCTTTCTTTCTTTCTTTCTTTCAATCAATCAATCTATCTATCTATCTATCTATCTATCTATCTATCTATCTATCTATCTATCTATCTATCTATCTATCTATCTATCTATCTATCTATCTATCTATCTATCTATCTATCTATCTATCTATCTATCTATCCATCCATCCATCCATCCATCCATCCATCCATCCACCATCCTTTCTTGATAGATAGATATACTATCTCTCTGTCTGTGTCCATCCATCCATCTGTCCTTTTTTTCTATCTTTCTTTTTTCTTCCTATAGATAACTATTGACAGATCTCTCTCTGTCTGTCTAGTATTCATCTATCTATCTTTCTTTCTTTTTCTTACTTTTTTATAGATAGATCTGTCTCTCTATCCATCCATCCATCCATCCATCTACTTTCTTAGTATCCATCATCCATCACTTTTCCTTATTTTTCTTTCTGTTCTTTATTCTTTCCTTTTTCTTTCTTTCTTTCTTTCTTTCTTTCTTTCTTTCTTTCTTTCTTTCTTTCTTTCTTTCTTTCTTTCTTTCTTTCTTTCTTTCTTTCTTTCTTTCTTTCTTTCTTTCTTTCTTTCTCAATTCATTTGCCTCTTTCACCTAAAAAAAAAATCACACTATTTCCCTTGGGCCTTTCCTCTACGACCATAATCATCCCTCTAATGAAGAATGGCAATCCCTATGATGAAGGCCCTTCCCCCTCGTCTCTCTCTCTCTCTTTCTCTCCCCAACCCCAATTTTACTGTCTGTCCACTTTTTTATACAGGTGACTGGGTGTTTTGATTGGGTGCTGCTTTCTTCTAGTTTGCGATATAATATGGATGAGCTGTCACGTGATTGGTTTGCACTGGCCTAGAGTATCTTTTTTACATGGCTATTTCCCTGTAGTTTAGACACCCTCGAGGGATGTGCCACAACTGAAACACTGTGCGAATGTGTGTGGTGTGTATTTATGATGGAAATATATGAGTCTTGTTTTCTTTTGTCTCTGAGGGGACAGGTTGCCGTGGTAATGATGCCTAAGGGAGAGGGGTAAGATGTAAATTGGGTGATCATCACAGAATGTAAAGTGAAATCTGCAATGTACCTCGGGAGTCTGAGTAAGAGAGACAGATCGAGTGAAAGAAAGAGAGGGGTCATGTCCTGCAGGCGCTCAGGGTCTAAGATGCTGAATTTCCCAGATGAAAGAGAAAACAGGGCCTATGTTTGTTGTGTGAGTGTGTATGTGTGTCTATGATACAGATCAGACTATACGGCATGTCTGGACATGACTGCTCAAAGTCCATAATCTTAATTGGCTCTCTCTTGAGATTATGAGTGCTGGTTAATTGGAAAAACACCCTCACTTTCATTTATACTTATTTGCTCAGAAAAAAAACCCATTGCTTTTCGTATATAGAAATATACAACATAAAATATAACCGGACATATATATATAATGTCCTTTGATTTATTTTGTTCTTTATTATGTTGGCATAAAACACTTTAAGTGACCACAAAATGTGCAATATAGTTAAAAAAAACTCAATTATAAACTATTATAAATTATAGACAGACAGACAGACAGACAGACAGACAGATAGATAGATAGATAGATAGATAGATAGATAGATAGATAGATAGATAGATAGATAGATAGATAGATAGATAGATAGATAGATAGATAGATAGATAGATAGATAGATAGATAGATAGATAGATAGATAGATAGATAGATAGATAGATAGATAGATAGATAGATAGATAGATAGATAGAAAATAGCAATGGGCCCCAGCTTTTGTGTTCAGAGAGCTTTTTTTTATTCTCTGAGGCTTCAGGCAACATGTGTACCTAACAAAGAAGCTGCAATTTCTAGCATAACTAAACATGCACCAGTGGATATGCAGCACTAAATACTGTATTGCCTTTTTAAGAGGGTAGAAACATGGGGAAAAGGAAATGAATGTAAAAAATGACACATGCTCATGTAGAGTATTGACATTTTAAATAAGATGGGCTAGGATGATTTGCAGTGCACCTTGCCGACAAAGTGTTAGACAACATAAACAACAACATTGTTATGTGACAAACCGCACATGTAACATGGACATTTAAATCTGCCTCATTTCATATGAAGAAATGTCAGCAAGAGAAGGTTATCATGAAAGACAAAGGTCATTTCTATGTACTTACATTTCTGTCTCCCACTCTGTTTCTTTTTTCCCTAACCAGCCAATGATAGCTCAATATTTTATTTTTTCTTCTTCCTCCTCTTCCTGAGCTTGTCCAGTTGCCAGGTAACCCTGGGTCACATCTGGGGTCTAAATCGAGCACTTTCTCTTCCTAGTTATCAGAGAGATGGGCTGTAATTTATTAGTTTGATAAAAAAGAGAAAGGTATTATACAGCGCCGCCAATCTCCACAGAGCTTGTTTGGAATTCATGCCCTATCCTATTTCCGGTGCATTCCTAGCGGCATCTCTGAGCCATTCATCTTTAAATTGACCACCTGAGCCAGGTTTCTGCATATTCAGTTGGAAAGAAATGCACTGGCTTGGATAGCAATGTCAGCCCTGTAGATTCAACATGTGCTGTAGCTTAATGGAATTAGATATTTTTTAAAGGATTTTTGAAGCAAATTTGGTCAATTAGCCTATATAATGTTTGCTATCTAAAACATTTTATAATTCACTATACCATACCAAGCTTCAAATTCAAAATTTGAGTATCAGACCATGTTGCACAGCATTTCGATGTCTTTATAAAATTTGTTAAGCTGATCTTTCTAAAATCATGTACTCATGATAAAAAGAAATTGTCAGTCTAATGTGCATTTCAGCCTGAAAAAATATTTTGAACTAAAACCATGTTTAAAAAAAAACGTGCTTCTGTTGATTATAATTGTGACAGAAGTTATAATTAGGCTATGACATGAAAAGTAGCCTATGACATGTCAACATTTTTATGCCATAATTATGACTTTAAGCCACAATTAACATTATGACTTAGTCATAATTATGACTGTGGCGAGCAGGACGAGACCGAGGGCCGTGAGAGAACGGCGCGAGTGATAATGAGCACCGGTCTCGTATCTCTCACGGAGGAGCGGAACCATAAAGGAGGAGCGACGACAGTGAAGATCGAGAGAGGCCAGGCCTGGATTTATGTTGTGTTATGTTATATGTGACAGCAGTCGTCCGTGAGGGACTGCTGTCTTTACTTTCATTTTGTATTTGTTTATTAAAGTTTTTGAATGTTCGCCGGTTCCCGCCTCCTTCTTCCCACAACATCTAACCTTGCTACAATGACATTTGTGTAATACATTTGACTTTTTAAAAAATAATTACATAATTGTGATTTAATCTCAATTGCAACATAAATCCTAATTATAACTTTATCTCAGAATTTTGACATCATATTTATGACTTTTTATCTTACTTTTTATGCCATAATTATGACTTTTTAATATGATTTACCAAAGTATGATTTTTTTCCCCCTATATGTGGTGGAAATATGTTTCCATAAAGAGAATCTGTGGGCTACATACCAAGAAAGAAAAAAAAAATGCCCACAGGGGTGTTGCCAAAATGGCTGCCGAGTGAACTGACTTGCCTTAATAGGGACTTTGGAATTCATATTGCATCACCAACAGTTGCTGTCGATCATGTCGCCATGAACCGCCAACTTTCATTGAAAATGAATGACTTCCGGTCACTGCAAATTGCTGTATGTGTGGATGCTCCGTGAGAGTGTGCCAAGGATCTGGAAGCAGCATGGTTGTGAAATGCCAGAAAGACACATACTCTGGCATTTGGGAAGGTGCACAGATGTAGTCCGTGAGTGTTGAAGGTGACAGACAGCCAAGCAGAGAAGCGCAGGGATTTCTGTCATCCTCCCCTGAGTGTCAGTTGCGTGTCCCTGCTTAGATAATTAATTACTGGGAAATGCCGTGGAACCAGTTATACATAACAAAACTTACAAGCCATTACAAATGGTAAACAAGCAGACAAATATATGATATGACCATGTTCATTCACCACCATACGGTAAAACACTGTACCTGATAGTGAGACCAAGTCCAGAAAAGTTTTTTCCTCCTATCTGCCTTAGCAGCAGACACACATCCCCACACTTGCCAATCAGTTCAGAACTACACATTTATAAATGAAATTATAGAACATATTACACCACTAAAGCTGTGTGTATGCTGGGTAAAATTCATTTTGAAGCATTTGCACACCTGCTCCATTGTAGCTCTGGCTGCTGTTATGATCACAACTTGCAATTGGCTATTTATAGGCATCTCCTCCTCCAATCTGAGGAACAGATGATGCATCTTTCACAGAGAGGTGTTTGTGGAGAGGGTTAACCTTCCTTGGTTTCCCCACAATTCCCTAGTATAAGTGGAGCATGAATTGACGTCCCTCGGTGTGAAGTATGACGCTCTAAACTGACAGTTTTCCAATGATCATGGCAATACTTTGATTAGAGAGAAAGATAAACAAAAACAAACGCACCTGTATTTTCCCGCGAGACCTGTAAAATGGACGCCCCGTTTCCACCTCAAGGCAATTATGTGCCATCTGCTCAAGTCTGATTTGCGCAGGGCCGCTTTGTTTTTCGGGTTGTTGATGTAGAATTACGCGCTTTAAATTGACATAATCCATGACAGATTGTGATTGACGGGCGAAAAATTAATAATATGGCTAAAGCGAGTGGTCAGTTACTTTCAGAGAGTAAAATGAACACCTGGAGAGCATACCAGCAGCCAAAAGTGCAAAGTTGGGGACACAACATGATATAATATGATGGCATCTATTATTTCTATTCTGGTTGGGATTTTTTTTTATTTCACATTTTGCACATTTATGCAAGACAGGGAACATCAGATTTTCTTTTCTGATATTCTCTTCCAAGGTTTTGCGTCTTCTGCTGTAATTGTAGTTTTATTGGATATCAAGCCTCTTTTGGCAGAGAACATCTGGGCATCTAAAGCAATAATAGCAACATTTACACTTGTATCTCAAACACCTGTGAAATTTCACTGAGATGTATGAATGGAATATATTGAATTTATCTCATTTGAATATGTAATTCTTTTCCTTTTTGGTGCGGGAAGAAGTACAAATAGATTCTTAGTGGTATGTTATAAATGTTGTTGTTGTTGTTCAAGTCATTCATTGACCTTATGTAGCCCCGTCCCTTTTCATGCTGTCTTCTGTTTTGTATTTCCACAGCATGAAGGTAAGATCTTACAGATTAATGAAAGAACCACTCATTTTAAAATCTCCCCAGTCTACTGACATTTGTTACGACATCCGCTTCAAACAATGCTAATTATAACTTTTGTTAACTCTACAATAAGTGAATCCACTTTATCATCAGCTAATTACTCTTCGACAGCGATGCCAAAAGAAATATACAGAGCTACCGCTAAAATGGAAGTTCACAAACAAAATTAATGATGCGCGCATGTTTCTCTGAAGCATAAGGTCTATAGAGTGGTGCATTCAAACTTCAAACTACTTTAAATTGCAAACTACTTCAAACTGAAAACCTTCAAATTTCAAGCTTTTCAAACTTTTTCAAACTTTCTGGTCAGGCTTTCTCAAGCCAACCTCAACGTTTGTTGTGACAAACTTTCTTTTTTTTATCTACTGCAAAAATGGAAGTTCACACAAACAAATCTAAAGATGGCTGTGTGCTTGTTTCTCTGGAGCATAAGGTCTAGAGTGGTGCAGGGATGACATCAAAACCCGGAAGAGTAATTCTCCAGTGGTTTTTTCGAGATGGGTTTTTATAATGTTTTTTTTAATTTTTATGAGTAACATAAGGTCTGTGGTAAACATATGTTGATGATACTTGGACATTTTGTTCTACAAAACTGCACACTATGCATTCTTATCTTGTTACTTATTAGAAACATGTTTTTTTTAAATAAACATAACAGCTTTATTAAAATGCGTTTTTTGATATGGGTGTGTGTAATTTATTTTGTAGAACAAAACGTCCAAGTATCGCTGTCTTATGTTCACCTGTCACAAACTGATCTGAAACACGGGTTGAGAATCCGAACACAGCTTTTATTAGGGGTAATCCACAATCATAATCCATATGACAGGCAAGGTTCAAAACTACAGGGAAGACAATCCAAAACAAACAACAGGGTAGAAAGTACAGGAAAACAGGGGAATCCAGGAAATCAGGCAGAAGGTTAGAACCAAAAGAGGAGACAAAACGGAACGCTCAAAAATGCAGTGTGACACATACAAGACTTCGCCATGAGTGACTGAATAAACAATGGGAAACAGGTGGCAGTAATCAGAATATAATGAGTCCGGGCAAAGTTTTATGAGAAATGTAGTTCATGATGGAATGGCAAAGGACTAGGGAGGAGTTCCCTCTGGTGGAAATCAAGGGCACTCCATCTGGGTGTAACATTACCACATATCTTAAAAACAAAACACAAAAAAAAACATAGGAAAATCTCAAGGGAATCAGTCTTCCGGGTTTTGATGTCATCCCTGCACCACTCTATTATGAATACTAAGTATGGATACATATCCACCTTATTTTGTAACACGGAAGTAAGCTATTTTCTTTGAACGTGTGAGATTTCTGATTCATTAGCCACTATAGGTAAATAACAAGAAGAATAACAAAGTGCAGAAAAAACTATTTGGGCTACAAACCATTGTGTTTATGATTACGATAATAAATTAAAATAACATAATAACAAATATCAGTTTGCAATATCAAGCAGCATAACAGACAGTTTTTGTACAGGTAAAATAACTGGAAGCAAATGACATAAGACTTGCACATTCAAGTTAACCGTGCCTGCTCTTACTTAGAGGGTTAGTTCACTCAAAAATGAAAATCCTGTCAGTAATTACTCACCCTCATGTTGTTCCAACCCCGTAAGACCTTCGTTCATCTTCGGAACACGAATTAAGATATTTTTGATGAAATCTGAGAGCTGGATCACTCCTCCATACTAGTCCATACACTGTAAAAAGTGCTACACCCACAAAGTAGGTTTTATATATTTTAAATATTTGTAATCTAGTTTATTTTATTGGTTTTATACAAAAAGAGTATCAAAATACTTCCTCTTTACTTAAAATATATCAGTTTTTATATAACAATATATTTTAAATAAAACCCATGCAATTTATTTGGGTAGTTATTTGTATGTGGTTGTTGTGTACAATAAATGTTATAAAAGTGAGTTGACAATGCACAATTTATTTGAGCAGCTGTCGATGTGACAGGTGTGTTCATCAAACGTAAATATTTTAAATTTTATAAGTTGGCATTATCCCTTTTTCACTGGCGGGGACTGCAGGCAGATGCAATATCTTCCTCGGTACTTCAACTGTTTGGTCGCTGCAGCAGATCTGAATTTCAGGGTCTGATTAACACGGTAAGTTGAGCAAATTTAGCCGAATGACTGGTGATGTAAACTAAAGTCACGCAAAATCGCTTACTCCACTAGGGAGCTGAGTTTAGGTTTGCAAATTGTATAGCTAGCTATCCTGCACACATGGTAAGCTAAGATGGCTGCACAGTGTGGTCGATCGGCAGACAAACAGCAGCAGTGTTTAAAAACACATACAAGTTACGTATGTAATAATTAGTTGCACAAATGCCCTCGGTTATATTTTTAGATTGCACAGATTAAATTTCGGGATCATATGCGATCGAAACGGTCGCAAATTCGAGCCTTCAGGCAATAGTTGTGCAGGCAAATAAGGGAAAGTAAGATGTGGTGTTTTATGGACAACACTTTGTTTTGTGTGTTGTGTGTCTTTGACAGAACTCAGAGATTATGTTATTATACTTTTGCATTACTAAAGCAGATGCACAGATTAGACTGTAGAGATGTATGTTTAGTAGTCTGTCTGATTTTAGAGATTTGATCCACGATATTTTAATGCTGCATTGTCAATTAATGACAGATTTTTGGTCTAGATTTTTAAACTATTTCTAACCTATTACCTAAAGAAGTTTACAACTGATTTTTTTCTAACATCTAACATTTTCCTGGTCTTTAGATACCCAAGCACTTTTGTTACCTGGGGTCTTCGAGCTTCACATCCAGGTAAGACAAACTTCAGAATAGATTCAATTACAATTTGATCAGATTATACGTGTTCTGTAAGTCCAATAGACGTTCAGGGAACCTCCATACAAGGTTAAAAACTAGTTCAGATGTGGACATATTTTATGTAATTTAATGTCTCATTTAGACAATTTAAACTTTTTCTGGACCAAACACTTTCAGGATGCATTAAATTAAAACTCATGTTTATTTCAACGTAATTTCTAATTGCAAAGCAACTCTCAGACAGTGTGTGTTTGTCCAAAAATCATGAAATCATTACTGTCTACTTAGGGCAGGCAGCTTAAGGTCCCTGGTTCGAATCTGATTTCTCTCACGATCCAAATATGTATAAATGACAGATGCTAAACTGTCTAAAGGTGTCAGTGCGTGTTTGTCCAAAAATCATGAAAAGAAACTTCACTGTCTGTGAATTGCTTTGCAATTACACATGAAAATTACATTGAAATAAATGTGAGTTTTAATTTAATATATCCTGAGAGTGTTTATTTGGTCTAGAATAAGTATAAATTGTCCAAATGAGACCTTAAATGATGTTGAAAATTGTCCAGATTGTCCACATCTGAACTAGTTTTCAACCTTGAATGGAGCTTCCGTGAACGTTCATCACAGAACACCTCAAAAAAAGTCGTAAAAACTTTCATTCTGGCTCCTCAGTGGACGTCTTTTCAATGTACGTCTTTGTGACAAAGACGTTGAAAAGATGTCTTTTGGACATAATTTTGTCTGTAGCTTAATTAACAGTAATGTGATGACCAATCAGGTACAGGCAAGGACAATTGCATTTGTTTTATTGTAATGCATCCTTTGAACCAGAAAAATACAACACTCATGCTAGAGTAGATCATGATATTTTAGTACCCATGGCATTGTCATGGTAGACTTCACTCTGGTCACATGTTCTAGTCACAGTCTCCATCTTGTATCCACCACCTTTAGCAACAAAAGTACAATTTGGACTTTGTCTCTTATCTCTTCTACCTGTCTGCTAATATTCATCTCATTTCCTATGTGTCTGACCAAACTCTTGTTTCTTTTTTGTCTCCACCAATAGAGTCGGGCTGAAAAAGAGGTGCACGCTGAGCTTGGCAGTTGCCCACTGAAAATTTACATGTGCCATCACCCCGACACGATTGGGATTATCATATAAGGACAGCCCGTGGTCAGAGGTGTGCCAAACCTGTCGAAAGCATGCTGCCTCCTGTTGCTCCTCCTTACCTATGCTCTCGACCTCATGTATCCCTCAAAACTGGTGTATACTTGAGATATATCAGAGGCTTTTTGTAGGATTGGACCCTGTGCGTCCTAAACTATCATCATGTAATTTTTGACATTGCAGTTCCAGTGTGATACAATGTGATGTTATGGCTCACTTTACCTTGATCCAAACATTTCAGATTGGGCAGTTTGGATATTTCACTGTACTGTTCAGAACAGGTTGAAAATACACTTCTACAGTGTTTGTTTTATATTAGAGTGTACATGTGCGGCCACATTTATTTGCTGTTTTGTAGTCACTGTTAAAAGTGACACTGGTTGACATTGAATAAATTATATATTGTCTTCAATTTATCTTCTCATCTTTTTATTCTTCAATTGAATTTGTAATTGTTATTGACAATTAAAAAAATATATTAAAATGTTTATTCACATATGATTAAGTTAATTTTACTAAGAAAATAAAGTTCATAAAACCTAATTAAAATGAGTACAGGTTACTTGTAGCAACCCATAAATAAGTTACCTGTACCAAGAAAAGTAGGTTTATCCAACTGAGTAATACTAGTACTATTAGTTAACTCAACTTGATTTTTTTGCGTTTCTATAAAGTAATGTTAAAGTGTTTAATATACTTAAAAAAGGCTGCAAGTTGAATCAACATAAAACATCCAATGCAGCCACTTGCCTCACTTTTTATAAGTTAGATCTAGGTATTACTAGGCTTCTTCAGGGATTGAACTTGCCGGCCTCGAAAAGTTATTAAAGACATCGTTAAAATAGTCCAAGTGACTACAGTGGCTCAATCTTAAGTTTATCAAGCGACGAGAATACTTTTTGTGCGCAAAAACAAAACAAAAATAACGACTTTATTTCAACTATTCATTTCCTTCTCTGTGGGCCTCCAGTCAGTTCACTAGTGTAATAGCGTACGCTTCTGTTGTTGTACGTCACACGCATCACCCACATGACCAGCGTCGGCCAATAGTGAGCCTACGTGTGACGTAGCTCTACGGAATCACACTACGTTAACTGACTAGAGGCCCAAAGAGAAGGAAATGAATAGTTGAAATAAAGTCGTTATTTTTGTTTGTTTTTGCGCACAAAAAGTATTCTCGTCGCTTGATAAACTTAAGATTGAGCCACTGTAGTCACTTGGACTATTTTAAGGATGTCTTTAATAACTTTTCGAGGCCGGCAAGTTCAATCCCTGAAGAAGCCTATGGACTAGTATGGAGGAGTGATCCAGCTCTCAGATTTCATCAAAAATATCTTAATTCGTGTTCCGAAGATGAACGAAGGTCTTACGGGGTTGAAACAACATGAGGGTGAGTAATTACTGACAGAATTTTCATTTTTGGGTGAACTAACCCTTTAAAAATAAGGTGGATAGCTGAGTGCTGTTATTCATTTCCTCTTAATCACTTTAATGACCTCTAATTAATTTTTTTTTTCAGTTATATGAGAACTATAGGCTCTCATTTTGCTGTTTGTGCAGTTATATTCTTTAAGAGACTAACCTGAGGACAGCAGCGATCGGCACTAGTGGGTAGCGCTATGCACCCAGTGGTAGGGCCAGTAATTTGCTACCACAGCAGGACTGCGCAGGAGTGTAGTTGTGACAGGCCCCTGATACACCACCACCGCACAGAGAAACAAACAGGAGGAGAGAGAAGAATAAGCTGTTTCTGTATTTGATTTCACTTGATTTGTTATTAAGCAAGATAAGACATGCACATGCTCTGTAATGGGTTCAAAACAAACACACTTACTCTCTTATTTCATCGCAGTGTGTCAGCCCAAAGCAGGAGTGCGAGACTGAACCAAGTTGAAAGTCATGTCAAAACTAACAATTTAAATAGATAATACCAACCACACAACATAGTTAGGCATGCATAAGAATTAGCTTGAGCCAACATAATTAGTATTCTTAATTTGTTGCTTAATTGAAGAAGAACATCATCAGACTTACGTAATTAAGAGGGTGCGACAATTAGAATAAACTGCACTGCAGTATATTGATTGCTGACTGCAGCTTTCCCTTTTCCAATGGAGTTTGCAATCACAGAAGCACATTGAGCAAAGATAAACAGCACTGAACCCAGTTCAACACTGAATACACAGAATCCAGATTTCCTACATTTTTATAATTTTCTTCACCAATGAACAAGAAAGTGGAAAGAAAACTAACAAACAATGAACTCTGCATGGTAGGAAATTTCACACCATGAGAACCAGGCTGTGACATGTAAGGTGGGCCATTGGGTGGGCCGAACAGTTACTGAGTTCCCACCATGGCCCCTGTTATTTAATGAAAAAACAAAACAAAACTTGTTTGAAATAAATCCTCTTTTTTTAAGCATTTTAAGATGGATCTCAATTCCTTTGGAAACTGAACGAGACATTTGCTTCCAATTCCAAACTGATGCCCTCTGTTTTCATGTTTTATCAAAATAACTGTGAAACTGGAGTATGTGCTGCCACCTAGCGTCTGAATGGAGCTTAGCAACGCTATTAGTGGGATCATATAACGTAGCTTTGATTTCCAGATGTTTGCTGGCAGCAGTTGAAGTATTATATATATATATATATATATATATATATATATATATATATATATATATATATATATATATATATATATATATCCAATTAAAATTATATATAATATACAAAAATATGAATTTCTCTTTGTTAAATAAAAAAACAATGCTCTCAAATTGTAATAAACTTTCCTTTAATGTATCACATACAACTTATAAGGGTACAGATTTTATTTAATCTACATTATAATTTTTTTTAGATGCATATTATGGTACAATGATATTCACTACTGTTTAAAGGCTTGGGGTATTTTTTTTAATGAGTAAAAATAGTTGTTGGAGCCATTATTTTGAATTGTATTTTTTGTTTGTGACACTAGAGGGCGTATGAGTATATTGAGTATATTCAAATAAGGTGATAATGAGTTACAGGTGCGCTGATGGAAGGTCAACAAATTTGTTGACCGTGCTGTGTTGAATTGTGGAAGACTGTGCTCATGCCCAACAGTTTGTTTCGAATCAGAATCATTATTCTGAAGGTATGGACAATAAATGTATTTTATTCAAGACAAAAGCAGCGTCAGAAACAGACTAATAAAACCACTACAATAGTAAGTTTGTGTAACATTATTACGATTTAAAATGACTGTTTTCTATTTTAATATACACTCACCGGTCACTTTATTAGGTACACCTGTCCAACTGCTCGTTAACACTTAATTTCTAAGCAGCCAATCACATGGCGGCAACTCAGTGCATTTAGGCATGTAGACATGGTCAAGACAATCTCCTGCAGTTCAAACCGAGCATCAGTATGGGGAAGAAAGTTGATTTGAGTGACTTTGAACGTGGCATGATTGTTGGTGCCAGAAGGGCTGGTCTGAGTATTTCAGAAACTGCTAATCTACTGGGATTTTCACGCACAACCATATCTAGGGTTTACAGAGAATGGTCCGAAAAAGAAAAAACATCCAGTGAGCGGCAGTTCTGTGGGCGGAAATGCCTTGTTGATGCCAGAGGTCAGAGGAGAATGGCCAGACTGGTTCGAGCTGATAGAAGGGCAACAGTGACTGAAATAACCACTCGTTACAACCGAGGTATGCAGCAAAGCATTTGTGAAGCCACAACACGCACAACCTTGAGGCGGATGGGCTACAACAGCAGAAGACTCCACCGGGTACCACTCATCTCCACTACAAATAGGAAAAAGAGGCTACAATTTGCAAGAGCTCACCAAAATTGAACAGTTGAAGACTGGAAAAATGTTGCCTGGTCTGATGAGTCTCGATTTCTGTTGAGACATTCAGATGTTAGAGTCAGAATTTGGCGTAAACAGAATGAGAACATGGAACCATCATGCCTTGTTACCACTGTGCAGGCTGGTGGTGGTGGTGTAATGGTGTGGGGGATGTTTTCCTGGCACACTTTAGGCCCCTTAGTGCCAATTGGGCATCGTTTAAATGGCACGGCCTACCTGAGCATTGTTTCTGACCATGTCCATCCCTTTATGGCCACCATGTACCCATCCTCTGATGGCTACTTCCACCATGTCACAAAGCTCTAATCATTTCAAATTGGTTTCTTGAACATGACAATGAGTTCACTGTACTAAAATGGCCTCCACAGTCACCAGATCTCAACCCAATAGAGCATCTTTGGGATGTGGTGGAACGGGAGATTCGCATCATGGATGTGCAGCCGACAAATCTGCGGCAACTGTGTGATGCCATCATGTCAATATGGACCAAACTCCCTGAGGAATGCTTCCAGCACCTTGTTGAATCTATGCCACGAAGAATTGAGGCAGTTCTGAAGGCAAAAGGGGGTCCAACCCGTTACTAGCATGGGGTACCTAATAAAGTGGCCGGTGAGTGTATTTTAAAATGTAATTTATTCCTGTGATGACAAAGCTGAATTTTCAGCATCATTTCTCCAATCTTCAGTGTCACTTGATAAGAAATCAATCTAATATGATGATTTGCTGCTCAAGAAAAATTTCTCATTATCAATGTTAAAAACAGCTGTGCTGCATAATATTTTTTGTTAAAAACCGTAACAAAGGATTCTTTGATGAAGTTCAAAAGAACCGCATTTATTTGAAGTAGAAATCTTTTGTAACATTATAAGTGTCTTTGTTATCACTTGCATCCTTGCTGAATAAAAGTTTTTTTATTCTTACTGACCCCACACTTTTGAACGGTAGTGTATATTTGACATATATTTTCAACCTACTTTTCATCTCCTTTCTGATCCTGATGCGTTTCTGATTTTATAAGCTCTTCCTCTGTGTCTTCTTTCTCATTTTCACTTATCTTATTTCCTCCAACATTCTTCTTTTCTCCCAGGCTTTCCTCTCCTCCATCACCCTCTCCTCTCTCTCCTTCAACCACTGGCTCCTCTACATCTTCCTTCTCACCTTCTCCTTCTCCTTCCCCATCCCCAATCTCCCTCTCTTTTACTTTTTCCTGCTCTTCTGTTTCTCCCTTTGCACCCTCAGCCACAATGCCTTCCCATTCTTCTGTCTGCAGTTCCAATTGTTCCACTCTTTGCATCATTTTGCGGGCACTAGACTCTAGTTCAGCTATCAGCCGAGCCAGTTTGGTCTGCAGCGTCTCAAAGTTGGCCTCTAAACGGTTCACCATGTCCTCCGTTTTCTCTACCTCTCCCTCCCCTTCATCTGTCTCTTCCAGCATCCCCATCTTTGTCAGGATCTGACGACCCTTCTCCTCCAACAGGCGCTTGGCAGCAGGGTACTCATGAAGTGTTTCAGTCAGGTCTTCTTTCGATAGGCTGAACAGATCTGAGTAACCAATGCTGCGAATGTTGGCTGTTCGTCTGTTTCCTGATTTGTTACCTGTGCATTAATGAGAGTTGTGATGAAATTGTGTTATTTATAGTGATTCATTATGTTTTAATACAGCTAAATTTGCTTTTCTTTTGTAAACAAAGTTAAATGAATAGTTTACTCAAAAAGTATACTTTTTAATCATTTACACACTATTATGCTGCTCGAATCCCATTTTATATTCTTTAATTCGTGAAACAAAAATGAGATTCTTAAGGTTTTTTTTCATACAACAAAAGCACCAAAAACACACTAAAGCTCCATAAATAATCCAGTCTTCTGAAGCAATATAGGTAGCGTTGTTATATATTGTAAAATATATTGTGTATGATATTTTCTTTGTTGTTGTATAAATTACTATCCACATTTCTTGTATGAAAAACAGAATTGACATTCTGCTCCCTTTTTGTGTTTCATGGAAGAAAGAAAAAAAACAAGGGTGCAACCGCATGGGGGTGAGTAAAAATATATATAAAAAACATAAGGTCAATTATTCCACTTAAACATTGAGAATGTTTTATCTCAGGTCAGCTATATAGAAGAAGAAATTACTAAGCCCTCAAAGGAAAGTGAGAACACTTTTTATTCCATA
This sequence comes from Rhinichthys klamathensis goyatoka, assembly GCF_029890125.1. Taxonomy (NCBI): domain Eukaryota; kingdom Metazoa; phylum Chordata; class Actinopteri; order Cypriniformes; family Leuciscidae; genus Rhinichthys; species Rhinichthys klamathensis. The sequence continues at coordinate 1,599,607 of NW_026606867.1, forward strand.
ACTTTTGTTGTTGTTGTGGAATAAGGAAATAATAAAAATTGAATCATGATGGATATATGTTGTTATTGTAGTGAATACTAATTATAAGGAATATGATTATGCTGAAAATTATATGATCAATAAGTTATGACAACATATGTTTTTACATTGCTTTATCTCATCAAAATAAGTTAAGCAATTAACAACTACAAATTGATTGTAGGCCTACTTAAAATTTTAAAAAGCAACTTATTTTTTTTTTACAGTGTACTGAATACTGTACTGGTCATTTCATACCCTTGATATTCAGGATACTGATTTCTCCAAAGAAGTTTCCATCCCCCAGAACAGCAAACTGAGTGACTCCATCATCAGCCACCACTGCCAGCTTCCCCTCTTTAATGATGTACATCTCATGACCTACATCACCCTTCTTGCATACGTACTCTCCTGGGCTATACACCTAAAGATGGTAGAAGAGATTCTGGTATAATACTGTAAGATTTACTAGCAAAGTATAAATAAAAAGTATAATAACGACAACAGCAAACATAAAAAATATATATATATTGCTGAGGTCAAGTACAACATGCGAGACTATATTGAACTGACTCTAATGTTAGACTTAATCTTGTCCAGGGGTCCATTCTTTGTAACTCGGTTAATACATCTGAGATGACTTGACAGATGCCCAGATCTTCTAATCATGATAACTGATCTCTCTGGATAATTTGGTTCTTCAAACAAATTTGCGGATTTGAGTAAAATATCTGGATTACTGCGCGTTCTAGGCTGCATCCAAAATCGCATACTTCCCTAGTAAGCGAAAAACGAAGTATGTCTGAATTCACATGACTCATAAAAGAGTAGGCAAAAAATACCCGGATGACCTACTTCTTTCGGCGAGATTCTGAAGTGTGCATATGATACTTTACTATCCCATGAGGCCAAGGGGGAGAATTTGTGAATGGCAGTGAAGCAAGGCAACTGACACCAGTAGATAACATAATGACAACATGGCGAATGTAGTACATCCAGATCACATTCATACTACATAGAACATACTTTTTAGCGGTAGTGAAGTAATTACTTATTCAAAATAAGTACCTACTTAAAAGAGTATGTGATTTCGGACGCAGCCCTTGTGTTCATTGGAAAGGGCAGATGTATCGATACTCAAAACCATGATCATCAATGCAGCGATTTGCTGGCAGCAAGACAGCAACGTAATGATATCATATAAAGAAATTCAAGTTTGTCATGTTCTTTTTAATAAGGAAACAGCAAAGTGTACTCTCAATGAGTAAAACTAAACTAGCTGTGTCTATATTATGATATACTACACAACATTATAATATTATTTTCAACTTAGTTTTTAAATTATTAGCCTATTGTTCCTGATTCAATAAGGTACTCTTGTAAAAAAAAAAAGTAGCTGTGACAGACTTTAAGCATCACCTCAAAGTTTAAAAAGATGCAATCTAAGTTTGCATGAAATAAGCCTGCTCCCGAGCAGGTTTGAGCGTATGGACCTGTTGCTATGACAGCAACTCCGGGATGAGCTTTGAAGAACCAACAATCCTGGATAATGTCAAATCGTTAACAGTAAAATCCAGATAAGTGAGTAGTCCACGTATGAAGAGCAGGCCCCAGGTGTGCCATCTGTTTTCTAACCTGTGGGGTGAGTTTAAGTACCAGCTGCTCCAACAGACTTTTCTCACAGTTCTGAAAGATGGTGACTTTAGACAGAGTGGGCAGATGCACGCTCACGGCAGTTGCTGTCTGAAGTGTGATTGGAAGATGTCGAAGAATCTCATTTTCCCGTGTGATCTTTCTGTTCCAGACACATAATTTGGGTGTAAACAAACAGTAAAAATAGTTTTTAATCAACTTGGGAACAATTGGTTAAAAGTATGACTAAACAAAATGGCTAAGATTTAGTTCTGAGAAAATCTAGCATTGTTTTTTTGCAGATGTATTTCAGCATTTTTTTTTTTACATTTACACTATCGCTCAGAAATCTGGGTTCATTTATTTGATACAAAAATACAGTAAAACAGAAGTATTCTGAGATATTATTACAATTTAAAAATAACAATTTTCTAATTTATTTAAAAGGTATTTTATTCCTGTGATGGCTGAATAAAATTATTGTTGTTGTCATTAATTAATGAACATTAATATTATAGTTTTTTTTTTTTTTACTATCATTACAGACCTATATTACCACCCCAAAACAGCAAGCAAAACTGCTAAATTGGCCCAATGGTCGGATGTAGAATGATGCATTATATTTAATTTACGGTAGCTACATACTAAACTACATGTTTTAAATTGTGTTCATTTATATATGTCTAACAGTGTTTTAGCATTAGAGGGAAATAATTGTATGAGCATACACGTGCCTAAAATCCGGCCCTGTTGACCCCAAACTTTTAAACAGTAGTGTAGATGTGGATTTGGATTTGGTGTCTTTAAATATTGCTTTTTGGGCTCACAGACTATAATAAGAAGACCCACTTGTTGATGTGCAGATGCTGGTACCAGTCGTTGACGCGATTCTGCAGTTCTTTGCTGATGCGTCGGCTGCGCAGGTAACCTTTCACCAGCTCGTGATTGGGGAAAAACACGTTGTCACGATCACGCAAGCTTGATATCACGTCCCCCATGCTCCCCACGACGGATGCAAACACCAGCACTGCGATCAACATGTCAGCGACCAGAAACAGATACTCTTCTTCGCGTTCGGGCGTCGGAGTGTCACCCACTGTGGTGAGGATGAGAGTGGAAAACCAGAAGCAGTAGAAGTACTGGCGTCTCGTGGAAGCAAACTCTGGGTCGGAGATGTTGGGATAGACCCAGGGATCCGCACCAAAGCCTATGTAATTAGACAGGGAGAAGTAGATGCAGGCGTTCCAGTGGATGAGCACGAAGATATACAGCATGAGTTTGGCGACGCGGAAGGTGTTCGGATAGGCTGTGCGCGTTTCCATGCGGTCCAAGGCCTCGTTCAAACGGCCCGTGCGCAGCAAGCGGTTGACCCGGACTAGAGGTGTGTGGATCCCCAGTTTCAGATAGAGCAGATCAGTGGGCAACAGAGAGATAATGTCGAATTTGAATCGAGAGGAGCGTAGGTAACGCGTTTTCAAACGGGACAAGTCTCGCACCAGGATACCCTGCTCCAGAAAACCTTTAAAGAGAAAGCCTTTTTTAAAAAGGGTGCTAGGTTTTCCACACGGCCAATGTGGGGGGACATTAGTACAGTGACAACAAAAAAGAAGAAGAAAAAAAGAAGCAATTTGATGTTTTAAGTGTAATTATTTATTTATTTAGCCTATATTGAAGTCAATCTGTATAGAAGCAAAATTTTAATTAAGTTCAAAGTTAAATAAGTAGGCTATGCAACTATAATAAATAAACAAACAAACAAATAAAAAAATAGATAAGATACACACTTACCTGTGCGAAACCCAATAACTGTGTCAAGCACAAAGACCAAGTCACAGATATAATCCAAGGTTAGCCATGTTGCCAAATATGTCTCCTCAATTGTATAGAAACATGTCCTTTTAACAACAAAGACCATTTAACTTCAGTTCTCCAGGTACACAAGCATCATGATTTCTTAGCAAATTAACAACTGTTAAGACTTGAAATGATATCTAACCCTAACTTTAGAACTAAACTTTTAGTCTTCATTTCACAGACACTCGTTGCCATTTCAGTTACAATTTTCATTAAATATATTATTCTCATCTTAATGTAAAAATGAAATAAAAGTTAAGCGTACAGTAGTCAAACCTCACTTAATGTTTTCCTACCTGCATATTATGATGACCCAGTTGTAGCAGATAGGGAGTATCATAATTTGCAACCATGTATAGTAAAACTCTTCAGATGGATCGATTATCCATTCCTTCCAGCTGACAGCATATAGAACATTTTGTGTTAGTCTTTATAGCTTTAAAAAAAAAAAAAAAATCCAAACCCCTTAAAATAACAAATAACTGTAATTATTAATTTAATTTATGTGTATTGGAGGTTGGAGTAGTTTGGTGTCAGACTTAACCTTCATAACGCTTTTACATTACAACATTACAGTAACAAATGTGACAATAAAATATTTGAACTGAAACTCACTTTATTTTTGGAGTCTCCTCTTTCTTCGTCTTATTTGATTCTTTTGCCTTATTCTCTTCCTCGTCAGCATTCTTGATCTTGCTTTGCCATGCAAAAAGCCTTGTCCAGCGATTTGTGTTCATGTTTAGTATTTACAAAAGAATATAAAGGTAAGTGAGTTGATGACAACCATTGTTTGACCACATAGCTGTCACAACAACAAGCAACCCCACCCATATAGCTCAGGTACTATGTGATGCTCATTGCCATGACAACATTTCTCCAGAGGAACCAAGCAGTTTCCTCCTGGCTCAGCAATCTGCGCGAACCAATCAGATTTCTAAAAAAAAAAAAACTCTAGGGAGAGGTACAGAATGTAACTGAATGGAAAATATTATAGCCTAGGTTACTTTCAAAATAATATATCAAGTATCTATCTTGGACTTGGAAAGCTATTTTTATAATGACTAATTATACCAAATGATTTCTGCAAATTTGGAATAACTTTAGAACTAAACTTTTAGTGTCTTCATTTCACAGACACTCATATTTCATTTTATTTGGCTAGTGTTGCCATTTCGCAGTTACAATTTTCTTGGGGGAGAAATAAGGTAACAGAGGAAACTAAAGGGTAACGGAATGGAAAATAGTTTTTCAGTAGGCTACTTCCAAAATAATTTATCAAGTATCTATCTATTACCACCTAGTGATGGCAGCATTTATATCAAAGTTGTGTTTTTCAGCACAGCAGTGGTCGGACGAATTTTATCATGGCCAACGCATCAATATTAATTACGTCACGTGCCGTGTTTGGCCGCTACATAAAGGTTACCAAAAAAAAAAAACGGGTTCAAAACAGACTGTAAAAAAAGGTTCAAACCAACGCAACGCGAAGTGATATAATTAATATTCATACTCCACTTCACCAATTCACTAGCCTGGTTAAAACCAGACCATTCTCAGTTACAGTCTATGGTTGTAACAGAGCAAATCTAAATTTGCTGGAAGTTGTCTGGGTTTTCCCAGGCTACCAATTCACCATTTTCGCCTGCGATGGCGCTCCGAGCAAAACAACACACTTATCGCCATGGCCGCCTCCCTTCAATGAAACGTCACAGCGTCCCGTGCGCGTGGGTGTGTCCGTGGAATCTGAGGAGAAAGATGGCTGCGGGACGAAGGGAGAGGTTGACAAATCTCAGAATCGCTGTTTGAGGATAGCCAGGTTACGGCGGAGGACGAGGCGGAAAACAGCACTCGCTCGCGTAAGTATTTTTTCCTCGTTTTTTATCGGTCGAATCGCACTGTGTGGCCTCGTCACCTTTCGTTTCCCGCTCCGCTCGCGAGCTCAACGGACGGCGTCAAATCAAATCTGACCCGTTGCGAGCTCTCCGTGCAGTTAACGGTGAAACTCCTTACAGATGAGACTAGAATTATTACTGCCAGAGAAAGAAAATATGCATACACCCTATAAATCACGATCATGTTGGAAGCGATAAAATTAGGCATGTTTTGTGTTATCCCTCTTGACATTAATCACATAGACTAACGGTTCTTAACCGTTCAGTGCCCTGTGTGTGTGTGTGTTTTTAAAATGACACATCACTGCGTGGGAATGTGTATCGTGACATACTCATATTGAAAGCAAGAAAGAGGGAGCTGCATTGAAATAAACTTGAATATGTGATTGACAGCTGGTTTGGTATTTGTAGGTCATCTTCTTGGAATGAGCCAGTAAAACGATTAGCCTATTTTGTGGTGTTGTTTCCTGTGCTGTTATAAATGCTTGTCACCTGCACAGTTACAGTATAACCGGTCAAATGTTTATGTTGTCATAAGTGATGAATCCAGACTTTTAAAACGACTGTTATGTTGATGTGTAACGTGAGTCCTCAAAACTTGGCTGTTGGAGCTAGTAAGTGTATTTTGGTGCATATTTCAGTCCAAAACATATAATCATGTGGCTAAAGTCTGCTTATGGTAGTTTATGCAATACAGATGTGATGTATGGTTGAAAACAATCTCTTATGAATATGATTATGGCAACAGCATTGGGTGGCAGCAATATAAGCTGCTCATTTGAATCTTTTTTTTTTGTCATGTGTTATTCATATAAAAGACTGTAGTGCATGATGTTGCTGTGTTTATCAAATGTAAGAGTAGACAGCATATGTCCTTGGCTTTTTGATGAGACTTGCTTTTTGAGGGTTCCTGGGTTGAATATATGCTCTACACATTTGTAATGGGAGATAATGAAAGGGTTATGAGTGGAAGTGGAGATTTTGAAGGGTCTGCAGATTTCAGTCTATTTTATGTCAAGTTAGTGAAAATGTTTTTTTATTTTATTGGTTTTAGTTACTTTTGCTCCATAAAGTCAATAGCATGCCATATAGGCTAGCTGCCAAAGCAACATTTCGGTGTTTTAGTTACCTTTGCTCCATAAAGTCAATAGCATGCCATATAGGCTAGCTGCCAAAGCAACATTTCTATGCCATAAATCCATACCAACTTTTTGTGTTCTGGTGAAGTTGTACTTCAGACTTTCTTCCTCTGTCTTTCTTATGCACAGATACATAAACATACACTTGCTGGAGTCATTTTGACCCATTGTGTTCAGGTTTATTCCCCTTCAGCAAATGCCACAGCAGTCCTAAACTAATTTTAGTGTCAGAATGACTGAACTTTGAACTCTTGATGATTAAAAAACCCAAGGAATGAATGTGACCTGTAGAGCAAACAAACTTGCTCTTGCTCTCTCTCTCTCTCTCTCTCTCTCTTGCTCTCTCTCTCTCTCTCTCTCTCTCTCTCTCTCTCTCTCTCTCTCTCTCTCTCTCTCTCTCTCTCTCTCTCTCTGTTCTGTTGTTCTCCTTCTTAGTCTCAACAGTCACTGGTGAAAACTCTCTAGTTGGATTCCCATGCAGTTAGTTATTTTTATGATTCATTTTTTCCTTTTATTAGATTTTTTACCTCCATTGGCATAAATATGAAACATGCCAACAGAGAAGTAAATGTGTGGCCTAAAAATTGAATCATAAGGAAGTACAAACATTTGGTGGGAAGAAATGTTTCAAAGTCCTTTCTTTTGAATGTCCTTACATTTAGAAAGTAATGTTAATCTTGGAAAATACAGCCTTGTTTAATATTAAGCAGAAATGGACTACAGTATATTTAGGGGCAGTGCCTTTTGTGCAAGGTTGACTCACATTTGATTTAAGATCTGTGATCTTATTAACCCCTTATAGTTTACGATCTCTGTCAGTGATATCTAATACTTTCTTAGACAGAACTGGTAAACAAACAAAGTAAATGGTATGCGAAAAAGTAAAGCGTTTGCTTTTAGCTTATATTATTTGCATCAGGCTAAAATACTTTCTCATTTACCGTCAAAATTCAGCAAATGTGCATCTAGCCTACATAATTTAAACAAATCTCTGAATAGGGTTGGGCATCGGTTTAATTTGAACGATTCCGATTCTTCCTTTCGATTTCGGTTCTTTTTGATTCCGATTCTTTGAGGGGTGGAGTCAAAACATGTCACAGGCTCATTTCACAGAGGTACATTTTGTTTTGATTCAATAATGAGTTTTAGTTTTGGGAGCTGCAGCCCATGTGGGAGAAAATTAGGAATGCCTCTGCACCAGACCAAAAAACATTTATATATGCAGAACTTGCACCCTGGTCTGGACTCTCTGGACATGTATAAACAGTAATAGGACTGCTACTAGCGTGGGCAATTTGCATAATGCTACATTCATCTACGAAGGAAAAAAATAATTTCAGTTATGTTGTTGTTGTTCACAACAATTAGCAATTTGGTCAAGCGCTTTGTTACACTACAATCACTTACCTGATTGTGACCAGGTAACTTTACTAACATTGGTTAGCGCAGGGTTGCCCGAGGAGGACGAGACAGTGGACCTGCGCAGCACGTCAAACACGCTACACTCCTTGTTAATTTGTACACCATGCAGGCATAGGAGTAATTTGCGGGTGGGACATGTCCCCACCACTTTTTGCCAGGGTTGATATTGTCACCTCACCACCACTTTTTAAAACATCTCGCGGCACGGATGTACCAATACAAAGACAAAAATCATCTCCAGTTAAAGCAGAGCATTAATTTCGTTATTTTGTTAAATAAAATGCGATCTAGCGCTAAAACTTATTGTTTTTTAAATCAAGTGATCAAAGTGCTCGTTGCCGCTGCGATCAGTGGCGCAGATACAGTGTTCTCTTATGGCTCACGCACAGTCTTCTCTCAGACGCGCACTTTAATCCGTTGCGGAGACTAAATTCGTTCCAGTGAAATCACAAAAGAAATTGCACACAAACGTTTCCCTGCTTGATATACAACCACTGATGAACATATATGGTTTTGATGAGGAGAAAAAAACTATACGAGTGCGGATTAGAACCCAGAACCTGTGACATGCATGGCAAAAATTCTGCCACTGACTGGACCAATTACGTACACATGCATGCAAATCGTATATTTATTCAAGTGAAATGAAAATCACTGTGCCGACCCAGACTTTTTAAGGTGAAATAAAGCCACACTTTTGACCGCCGCTTACCGTGCTCCATGGCTGCAACTAAACAACCGGGCGCGGCAAGCACTTCCAGAAATCCGGTGGCCACTATGGACCAAAACTTGTGCGTTTGGAATCGAAAACAATCTAAACGATTCCAATGACATCGTTATTTTTGAAATGCTTCCAAGTTGGAACCAGTTCTCGATGCCCAACCCTAACTCTGAATATCTAATAAACATTTAATTTCACAAACCTTGCAGATTTAATCGAATCCAGATGTGATATCTTGTTAAGTGTGCATTTGTAGCCTGCATATAAGCGTGTTACTGCGAGTGACGGTCGGACCGACGAGTGTGAAGCGAGTGAATGCGAACAGAAGAACAGCTTCACAGGAGATGTGATCGAAAAACTTTAAATCCTTCATTTTAAAATATGCTGTGCTATATCCAGTTGCTCACTGTGTCATATTCATATCGTTTTCACTGTGTGCTGTATGTTAAATTAGCGTTACCTTGTCTTTATTTGAAAAAATATGATTACCAGTGCGCACGAAATTACCAGATTACTGAGTGCCCTGTTACAGTGTTTACTTCCTTTTTATTAATATATTTTTAAACAATTATTTTATTTGTGAAAAATTGTAGATTCAAGAAGTTGCCATCTAAAGTATAAGCATGTTTATTTTAAAGCTTTTTTGTCTAATTTATAGGGGTGGGGGAAAAAATCGATTCTTAGATGCATCGCGATGCGGACGTGGACGATTCTGAATCGATTCACAAATGTAAAAAAATCGATTTTCCAAAAAAAAAAAAAAAAAATGTTATGTTTATAATAACGTAATATTGACGGAACGCGAAAGACGGAACTCTGAAGCGCGGAAGTGCAGTGGCCGGACCCGTCTGTGGCGTGCACATAACAGAGATGCGATGGCTGAGCGCGCTAAATCCAAACACCCTCCTTGTTAGGTTAGCTGACGTGGAAATATTTTGGCTTCTGAAGTTGAAGGGGGAAAGGAGCTGGACAAGAGCAACCCTAGTTGTAAGCTTTGTAGAATAAAACTAACGACGGAAACACGACAAATATGAGAAGCCATTTGACACGTTTCCAGTCAGAGGAAAGAATTTACTACAAGTATGCTCCTAATTCAGGGACACATTTATTTTCCTGTTGGTTCTTTGCAATGTTAATAAAATATATTGTACGTTAATTCTTTATGGGTCATTTACTTTTAAAGCAACGTATTTATAGTCACACACACACACAAAAGATTCAGATAATCGATTTGTATGAATAAAAGTAATGATTTCTTTTTTCTTTCGCCCAAAAAATTAAATAAAAATTCTTACCGACTCCAAACTTTTGAACGGTATTGTTTAATGTTACAAAAGCTTTCTATTTCAGATAAATGCTGTTCTTTTGAATTTCTGGGTGATTCTCTGAATTGGGTGCCCTAGAGTCCCCCAAACTTGCTTCAAAGATTTTCAATTGAAGGAAATCACAAAATGCCTTTTAATGCTGTCAATTAATAGAACCAGGTGCCTTTGCATTATAATGCAACACAATTGCTTTAAAAAATGTATTTATTTATAATGGGTTGCCTAAGAAGTAGACAACAAGCATGTTTGCATGTCCTCACTAACCATCAATACATTTTCATTGAATATCAAACAAATAAAAAGTGCAATTAATACCAAAATGTTGCTGCTAATATAATCATATGTTGGTCTAGTGTATTTTAGTTTACTGTTGTGAAATGGAAAATCAATAATCGCTAATCGAGAATCGTTAATAATCGAAAATCGACTGTAATCGAATCGGGACTTCAATAATCGTAATCGAATCGAATCGGGAAATCAGACAGATTAACCACCCCTACTAATTTATGTATCATTTATTAAATATTGATTAAAATAAAGATAATATATATATAAAAATATCGGCCATCGGCCACCCTGCTCTCTAAGATACTGGCATTGGCCATCAAAAAACCAATATCGGTCGACCACTATTTAGTGGTTAGCAGCACAGATCTAAACCATTAGGTTACCATAACCTCTTCAGCTAAAAGAGTGCACTTATATGATTCTAGTCATTACGCTCTTTTACCTTCTCCTGATCTGCTAACCTGCCATTAAGACTATACCTGTGAGCCGTTGAGACAGACACCTGGCTAATGATTCATTGACCTCAGGGCAAATAAAGAGAGAGAGAAAGAGCCCTTTTCATTTGATTCTCTCTCTCTCTCTCTCTCTCTCTCTCTCTCTCTCTCTCTCTCTCTCTCTCTCTCTCTCTCTCTCTCTCTCTCTCTCTCTCTCTCTCTCTCTCTCTCTCTCTCTCTCTCTCTCTCTCTCTCTCTCTCTCTCTCTCTCTCTCTCTCCTCTCTCTCCTTCTCTCCACCCCTTTTTTCCCTGCTGTCAAATTCTCAAACAGCCTTGGCTTGCACTGCAAAATAGGGCAACATGCAAAGTCATTGCTATACCAATTATTTTCCATTTAATTTGGCAGAAATGTGTTGTAATGTGTCTTACTTGAAAATATCATTTACTACCAAATTTGCATCTCTAAATATGCATCGTATAGACAAATACTGTATTTTCTGGAATATAAGTTGTTCTTTATCATCCGAAACATGCTGCAACTTTTATTCCAAAGCGATGTATATACGGTAATGCAATTAACTTCAAAACATCCGCACATTTTGATTTGTGCCGAATGAGAGAGTTACGCAAGCCGCAATTTCACTTCAAATTAATGTTTATCTTTAGGAATTTTAGATTTTTTTTAAATGACCTGGTTTGAGTTAGGGATGCAACGATACCACTTTTTCAAAACCGATCCGATCCGATACCAAAATTCTGAGTATTGGCCGATACCGATACCAATTAGGGATGCAACGATACCGCTTTTTCAAAACCGATCCGATCCGATACCAAAATTCTGAGTATTGGCCGATACCGATACCAATCCGATACCAGCGCAGTTTTTTTTTATATCAAGTAAAATTTCTATAACTCTATGTTTAACACACAAAAGAGTGATTATAAGTTCAACACACAATCTACTTAATACAGACAACTTCATTTTAAAGAAAAACAACAAATCCCAAAAATATATGATCATAATCTGTGACAAAAATGCTATTAAAAACTAGATTAGTGGATAATTCAGCAGTAAAATTTAGTCTAGAAAAATCACGAGTAAACAAAAATTTTATAAAATCTGAACATTTAGCGAAAAAAAATTAGGGGAACAAATAAGAGACAATAAGTGTAACACTAAATCTAGTCAAACGTTACAAATTGCTCTTTGTATTGTTGTCAAATACATTCATGAAAAACAAGATAACAAAAATCAAAAAGATAAATTATTATATATAGCCTATATAGGCTACTATAAAATTGAGACATGTTTTAAATGTATAGCACTGCTGTTTAATGAGGCAGCAACATATGATAGATAGGACAGAACAAGAAAGGCTATTAATAATCTTTCATTGCGCAAAAGTAGTATGATATGATTATTAAAGACTCCAATACAGTGCGGCACACAGCGCTTATGCGCATCCCGAGCGCAGAATGATGTGCTTGAAGCCACACGGAGTCACAGCGCGTCGAGTCCGCATTGAAAAGTTCAAAGCACAAAGGAAAGACATATCGATGCGTAGTGTATTATACACAGTATCTATCTATGCAATCGTTTATTGAGCCTTTTCTTTTAATAGTTTTACATTTCAGTTACTGTGCGCGTGAAGAACTATATTGCTCTGACTCTACTCTAGTGTTGCGATCTGACAGACACCCGGTAGAAAGTAACATGATTTAGTTACAGCAATAAAGTCCTGCAATATAAAGTTGTTTTATGCGAAACCATAGACCTTGTATCTACAGATCAAGTATAATAATAGTAGCATTGAATCATCTTGGAGAGTTTCCTCGTGTTGACTCTTGTACCCGAACGCGACGCGCTGTTTGATGCTGAATGGAGAATGACTGACAGCCGCAGTGGAGGGAAAAAGTTTACGTGATCTTGAATTTAATGACTTTAAATATTCATTTATATCTCACATTATACTATATAATGGCTTCAGAACACTTAGAAGATAGTGCACGAAAACTTTATGGTGCTTTATAATGTTTTTGTGCCTTTTGTGGGGCTTAACAATAACACAGAATAATATGCACAATATCGGATTTGGATCGGCCTCGTCTGACCGATACCCGATCCGGCAAAAATGGCAGTATCGGAGCCGATACCGATACTGAGTATCGGATCGATGCATCTCTAGTTTGAGTAAGAGTAAGCAGTACACAAATGCATTAATGACTTATGAATCATGTTTAAGCACATGATGCAGGTTTCTCCTTTACGTGTCCTTAATGCTTGAGGTTCAGCACAGTTGTCCTTACCAATTATATATTGATTCTTACTGTGCGTTCACACCGGACGCGAATAGCGCGTCAAATTCGCGTCTACCGCGTCTAGTTTGACGCTTGACCACTTTGTGTTAATTCGCGTGTCAATGGCGAAATTGACGCGCGTAAAAACAAAAGTTTGAAGCGAAATTTACGCGCGTCAGAGGCGAAATCCGGAGGCGAAAGTTTCGAAACCCGTTCGCGGCCATCTTTTTAGATGTTTATCGAGCATTAGCATTAGCATTATTCGAGAGAATCACCGCTCGTATATGCTCTGGAGAGCAGAAACAGCTGCGTAGGGGCATCGTCGCTGTACTCGGGTCCACCAGAGCCTCCGGAGGGTTTCAGGAGTTTCACAATTTGCTCCAGGAGCTAGGTCTGGTGGACGTAATGGTGAGGACGCTGACGAGGACATCGTAGGCCGTGTAAAGCCTCGGCCTCGAGTGGTCTATGCCTGACGAGCCCGCGCTCTACAGCCCGGCGCGAGGTTCACCCTCGCCCGCATCCACCTAATCTGTCATTTATTTTTGTTTTGATAATAAATGAAGCCAGCCTCCAAAAGTGATTAATCTGTCCTGTTATTTTTCTCTCTCTCTCACACATCACTGTCCAGACACGAACTTATATGTTGGTTGTCTTTACATTATAATAATATTTCATATAATCTAGATATGGAATAAATAGCATTCAATACAAAATGAATATGTCTCATATATTGAAATCAAGTTTTATGTGATAAAATATTTGCTTTGTTGTGCATTAGAACCACAGTCATATATTACAAAATAATTTATTGAAGCATCCAGATACTTCACCACGTGACAGCAGCAAGCAGCTAGGCTCCTGATTGGTTAACGCGGCGCGAATTGACGCAGAAGTTCAGATTTTTCAACTCGGGCGGCAGACGCGAATTCGCGTCAAACGCGTGAATGCACAAATAGCACTAACTAAATCATTCGCGCTTAACGCGCCAGACGCTCAATTCGCCCCATTCGCGCGAACTTGACGCGCGAATGAGGCGTATTCGCGTCTGCCGCGCTCTACGCCTCATTCGCGCCGCAGGAATTTTTTACGCGCGTAACGCGTCTTTGCATTGACTTAACATTGAAATCACTCGCGCCTGACGCGCTATTTGCGTCCGGTGTGAACGCACCATTACAGTTACTTTGCATGCGAGTGTTGGTGAGTCACTCACAACAACTGTTTGTTTTTGTTCATTTTTTAAGACATAGATCTGAATCTTGATACGCCAGTAGTGTGCATCTTTGGTGTTTGTGGTTGCAGGGTCGATAAAGAAATCACAGTGAAACACAAGGAGCTGACTGTTCTCCCTGGGGCATTAAGCAGTCAGTAAGCAAGCAGAGCTGACTGACTCTCTAGACTGCTCAGATAATCTCCACTGTTTAGTCCCATTTAGGGATGAGCATTTTTGACTTCTATATAACACATCTCATATGAGATTAATCAGATATTCTTGATACACGGCATTAACATAACACTACGGCAGTGGGGCGGCAGTGGCTCAGTGGTTCATGTAGGTTGTCTATAAACCAGAAGGTTGGTGGTTCAATCCCTGGTTCCACCTGACCAAGTGTCGAGGTGTCCATGAGCAAGACACCTAACCCCAGCTGCTCCCGACGAGCTGGATGGCGCCTTGCATGGCTGACACCGCCGTCGGTGTATGAATGAGTGAGTGAATGGGTGAATGTGAGGCAAAATGTAAAGCGCTTTGGTGGCCATTGGGTCTGTGAAAGCGCTATATAAATGCAGCGAGTGCTAGAACTCGCTGCATTTATATATAAATGCGCTCTTCCCAGAACAACGCACTGAAACACGGGCAACTAAATATTCTCATTATTATGTTATGTACAGTATTTCATTTTGCACTTAACTGTGTTTTCATCTACTTTAAGTGATTATAGACATCCCTGTGCATTTTTCATGACGAGAAAGAATTTTAATGAAAACATAAGCGCACTGTTGAAAAAATATGCAGAGATAAAACTGAACACTGTAGGGATGCTCCGATCGGCCGCAGAACAGTATCGGCCAATAATCTCATTCTATGACTCGATCGGTAGTCACTAAATTTGGCCGATCTCACAAGCCAATCTCAATTTGATGACGTAAAACCGAAAAAAGACGCCTCTGATTTGCATGTGAACTATACAGATGAGTATATACAATCATAACAATAATGTTGGGCATTGCCATTTGAGCTAATGCTGAAGAGTTAATGAACACCAATAAACTGAAGCACTTAGCTAGCTGGTTAATAAATTCAACAAAAAACATTCTATATGTAGGGGTGTGCGATATAATTGTCTGCGATAATATCGTAATTGTTGTTTTAACAATGTGCGATTTGACATTATCTAGTATAGCCTATCCCTTGTCCTATTATAGACATCCCTTGTCCCATTATGGATTAGCACCACTAGTTGAGTTATGCTGGAATGTTGTAGCCAGCCAAGCATTTGTAAAAACATTACATAATTAGTTATCTTATAGTGGAAACTTACAGATAAACTTGTTTTATGATAGTCTTTTTTTGTTGCCAAAAATTCATCTTGGGATTTTTGAAGCAGATAAAAGACAATGTCACTAAACTTAAGACCAGGATGAAGGGCACATAGGACCCTATGAAATCCGTTTTACTTTTTCCCAAATTCCGTTTTATTTTTTCCCAAATTCCGTTTTTTCCATTTTAATTTTTGGGAATTCATTTTTTTTTTACCCTTTACTGTTATTTTAGTCATAAAAAGAGTGTGCTTTTAAAGTTAATGGTTAAAATGTATACAAATAAAATAGGAATGACCTTAAATTATAGACATTTACTCAGTAGCCTTTTCAGGACAAATACTGCATGATGCAACATGACACTAAACTCTTCAAGTAACAACAAAATATGGTTATGAGCTTTAAACTGTCCAGTAAAATAAATTATATTAGTTTAAAGTTTAAATAAAAGTCACACTCTGTCTCTCTCTCGCCCAGTGTCGCTCGCGGAGTTTGCTTCGCTTTTGTCCAGTCAGGCGCAGACGCGGTGTGTTTGTGTGTGTGTGTGTGTGTATGTGAGAGAGACGCGTGAGTGAGAGAGATGGAGGGAGAGCGGGGAAAGGAAATACAACGGAAAGAATACGATGCGTGATTTAAATTGCGTATAAAAAATAAACGAAACGCAATATGTGGCGGCCGGAGTTGATTTTGTGGCCGCGAATTAGTCTATGTGTGGGAAACACTGCATAAAAGTCACGTGCGAACTGCTCGGCTCGGTACTGAGGGCTTATAGCGTCGAGTTTCTTAACTTTTTCGCCGAGGAAAGCAGAGCCGTGGGAGCTGCTTTTCATTGTTTTGATGCCGTCATTGGAGCTGAAATGACGGGAGGTCCCCCGGTCTGCATTTTCACCAGACATATGGTCTTCTCCCACACAAAAACAGAATTTCAATCCAAATATGTAAAATTCCACGAAATTCTGCGTTAACACTAGATTCCGCGTTAATTTGCCAATTCCGTAATTCCGTCCGCGATTCCGTGATCGCGGAAATCATAGGGCCCTAGGCACAAATTATTCTTTGCATTGGTGTGGCAGGCTGCTAATATTGATCATAGGCTATTGACATGGTATCTGAAGTCTCAAATGTCTCATTGTGAAACTGCTTCATGATATTCTTGAGTATAACGCCTGTGTCTTTAGCTGACACTATAGAACCTACTACTACTAGGGAACTCTTTATCCTAAACTGGACAATGTTTATAGACAATAAATGTCATGGTACTGTCTTTTGCATATGCACAGAGGAGCAATTCAGTCATTATGCGCGTTGACGATAACACATTCATTGCAGCTGCCGCACAGTATGATTTGGCTGTGACATTACTAGTGAGTGACCAACTCTCAAGCAATAACTACGAGGGAGCGAGATAGAGTATCATAGGAAGTGGTCAGCTGGACTGTGACTGTGCACTAAACTAATTAAAGGAAAAAATTTGCCAAGCTATCGTACCGCCTCTTTGCTGGCTAGAAACCGTGCACTGGTGGTAAGTAGATGTTGTTGGACTTGGTCTGGAACATGTGACGCTGCTGTAGTTGAAATTGCCTGTGACTCATAGTATCCAATCTAGTACCAAGAAGCCTTTGTATCCCCCTGAGTTTGTGACACATGGTTTCTCCCTTGTACAGGGGCCCTTCCTCGAAAGACAGCCCCTATAGCATTATGTTATTGGAATTGTGAACTGTCTTTCTTGGGTTGAGGGAGTTCTCGCAGGGAAGGAAGCCTTACTTCTTGTCACGGTCAAGGAAGTTTTTAATGAATGGTAGGGTGGAGTGTGTGTGTGTTCAGTGCAAAGCAAGCTTCCTTAAAAATGGGCTTTTGAATTTTGTTGAATTTTTTTTTGACCCATTTCTCTTTGATCCGGGTTTTATTCTGCTTCTGTTTTATTTGTCCTCCCCTGTGCTGAACCTGTTTGTAGTGTACTGAAATTAAAGTAATCTCAAAAGAATGCTAAGTCAGTATGAAGTGTCACTGGTACTGATAATAACACAGGAAGTGTTGTTGCATTCGTTAAGACCACAGGAAGAGTTGTGGGAGTGTGTAACATCACAGGAAGCCTACTGATATAGATGTTGTCTGCAGGTAAGTTTTCAGAAATACTAGAGAACCAACTAAATGCATAGATGAACATAGGCTAACACTTGGAGGGTTTTAGTGTTGCGACTGCCTCTGCCTGTTGTATTATGGGTAAAGTTTTTTACAAGACACTATAATGATTAGACTGAGAATCTGAAATGGTGAGATGCTAGTGTGCTGATTGCTGAATCATTTATTTATGACTAAAACTTTCACTTCTTTCTACTTTAAAGAATTAATTCTTTAACTCTGGGTGCTATGCTAACATGTTTTGGTAGGAGCACTCTGAAGCTCACTTGTCCTTTATTGGTGATTTTTTTTTTTTTTTTTTTTTTTTTTTATATGCAATTCCTATTAAGGTGATGCTTTTTCTCATGAATATTTCATTTGCCCAGTAGGCCAAACTTGTTAACTGAAGGCAGACGTTAAATGTGCATTAATCAGATGATGAATCCTATTATAGTGAATGCTTGAATCATGAATATGTATTAAATTACTTGACTGGCTGCTCCAGGAACTTTACCAAGCAACATCTGCATAACTCAATTAATATTCACATACTAGCTATACCATAATTTTGCTTTAGACGTACATGCAGGATGTTTAAAATGTAGTTTATTCCTGAGGGCAGAGCTGGATTTTCAGCATCCATTTACTACAGTCTCTGTCACTTGATCAATTTAATGTGTCCTTGCTGAAAAAATTAATTTCTCCAAAAAAAGAAAAAAGAATTCTTACAGACCCAAGTTTTTGAACAGTAATGTATATATTAATAATATTTACATGCATGTTAATTGATTATCAAAATAGTTACAGTTTGGAGTTTTGTATGTGCCGTGCCCTTCTGTCTTGTCCTTTCGATCTCCCACAGAAACTAACCTTTACACTGACTGGCTTCACTGTTTGTGTTTTACCTGCAGGTGTTAATGTGTCATCATTGACCTCTTTCTATCTCTCTCTCTCTCTCTCTGCAGGTTTGTGCGGAGGAGTCTATGTATCGGTATGGAGTATAGTGCCGATTGCAAACTGGATGACAGGGAGTGCAGACAAGCCACACTGATCACTGGTGTACAGTGACTGTTGCTGCAGACATCAGCAGGATTCCGTCCTCTCTATGCTTTTACCTCTTACTTCATCAAGCAGGACTCTTCATTTCTTGGTTTTTGGACACCTTTTGTGAGTTGCCTTACCCCCCCCCCCCCTCCCCCCTTTCCCTTTTCTCTCCCTCTCTGTGGTTCTCCCTTGCTCCCCCTTTATTCTTTCCCTGTTGACCTCTTGATCGAAGTTGGATCAGCCTGTGAGCTAAGATGAGTTGGCTAAGTCGTTTAAATCCAAGGGGTCCAGGCACTCGGACCGGTCGACATGCAGCCCCGTCCAGCCCATGCACTGCCGACCCCGAGACCTGCCTTATGGTGTTTGAGAACCACTGGAGACAGGTGAGACACCACATAGGCTTATTTACCCTCATACTGATTGTGCAAATAATATACTTAGTACAACTGCAGTTATATAAATTGAAATTTTTGCACCATTCATATAAATTTTACATTTTAGTGAGGTGTTAAGAATTATTGGTTTGGTTAATACATAGTAAACTTTATTTTTTTTTCATAAGAAAGGCAAATGAGGGATCCTTTTAAAGTTAGCTTATATAATTTGTTTGCAAAACCATACTTATGTCTTACTCTATTTAGCATTATGGACTCAACAACATGTATAATCAAAAAGCAGGACATCTTGGGACCTGGCTGTTCCTGTAACTTTTCATTTAAATACAAATTTAACCCTGTAAAACCTGACATATGACATAATAGTCAGAATTTTTTTTATCGAACAGTTTATTGAACCTTGTAAAATCAAAAAAAGTTTTGTTTGTGTTTTTTTTTTTTTTGTGCAATTTTTCTGGCTTTTATGGTGAATAATATGAGCCATAATATGAGACAAACTGTGCACAGACTTGATGTATCACACTTTTATGTGAATAGAATATCGAACTGGAGATGGCAATACTGTTAGCTTACCGGTGTTTTCAGAAAGCCAGCTTTTTTTATCCACAGTGGAGACGGAGCGCGTGCACATGGTTGCCAGGTTTAGAAAAATAACACTTAGTAGATATTTCTGTATTGCACAAGTGTGAAGCTTTGATTGGGTGATTACATCCCATGATATCAGGCAAGGCAACCCCAGTTATTTTCCTCTGTAGGCCAGATTAAACTTGGTTCTAACCTATAAATTATATTATATTAATTAATTTCAGCACATTCCCACTCAAATTATTCAAATTAAGCATGGAATTGATACAGAAGGAGCTGTATCGATACTCGTATCGACAAGCAGTATGTGACGTCATCTTATCGATGTATCGAACACCGCCCTAACATCAATATAGACATCTATTCCTCTGTGGCTTTACCATAAATAGAATTGAACTGTTCCCTGTCTCCCTGTCAGGTGTCGGGTGTGTTGAAACGGAGAGAGTCTTCAGTGGGTGGTTGTGCCGATGATCTCACAGCAGTTCGCAATCACACAGATCAGATGCTGTGCCTGCTAGCTGAAGAGAGACCAGCTGGGGGAGACATTGAATCACCAGGTTAAAACACTCTCCTGTGAGCTCGATGGAGCATACATTTGTACTGTTTAGCATAATATAAATTAGTTTTTTTTTTTATGTGACAATGGATTGTGGAATGTCTGCAGCAATGGGTCCTATTCTGGAGATGGTGGTGGCGGAGAACATACTGGAAGAGTTGGTACAGTGGCATGTGCGCCATGGTCTGGAACCGGACAGCCAGCTAGAGCTGTTGAAACTGTTTGAGATGCTGATCGGGCAGTCACATCAGTCACTGCTCCTGCACAGTGCAGTGCTCCAGCCGCTGCTAAGCCTGCTGGGAGCATGTGTGGATCCCCAGCTGGGCTGCCCTTCTGCCCTAGAGTCCAGCCTCGTACTGCTGCTAAATCAGGTGTTTGATAGGCATATCCTGACACCTGTTTGAATATCGTGGAAATTAATTTTGCAGAATTTCGCAACATTCCTTGACAGCCAATCAGATTTTATTGTTGAGCTTACAACTGGGTTAGTGGCTTGTACACCACCGAAACCTATCAATTCCATGTAATTTATGGTTTAGGTTATTGTTAAATTTTGGGAGTGGGTTAGAATTATTATTATTTTTATTTTTTTGGACAACTTTGTCTTTCAGGGACCAACCAAACATTCTGCAAAATTACGACATGCGATTACAATCAGTCAGAGCTGCACGATTCATTGTTAAAAGATCACGATCTCGATTCAAACACACAATCTTATTCCTAAATGACAACGATTCGCCTGTGTCTATTAAAACTTTTACACACTGGAAGTTGTCCTGTATTATAGATATGAAACCACTTCACAAACAGTCTTTTCAACCACACAGTATCGGTATTTCTGTAGATTCTCATAGAAGAACTGAAATAATAGTTTATAGATCCTCATTTACAGTTTTTAGTGCGAATAGCATATGTATGTTCCGCCACTCTGTCTTAATTTCCTTTTTGTTTGAGCTATATAAAAATTCACATTCCAACCTGTAAGTTACATAAGAGGAAGATAAAATATTCAATTGGATATACTTTTCCAGAAAAAAACAACAGTGAAAGTTTTTGTTTTTAACATGTATTGACGATGCTTGCACCCTCCACACATAAAATCACCCACTAAAGAACCAAGCCATGTTTTACCTTGTTTCGTATAGTGGGGCATGTCTAAAACTAACCATTGGTATTTCTGGAAAGACGGCCCTAAGTGTGCTGTCACTTTCGATAATGTTTCAATTGGAATTTACAATATGTTTAATTTGTGTTGCCTCTCAGCTATAAGTCATTAAAAAGGAAACACGATTGGATATATTTGAGGAACATTGTTGCGTTCTTTTTTTTTTTTGTGTGTGCTAAAATTGGTTTCTGTCCATAGATTTAACTCTTAACTTTCTCTGTGGCACTTGTAATACTTATGAATTATATACCCCTTCTGTTGAAATCTATTTGTCGTATCCTGAAACTGAATTTTATTTTCACTTTCTGATCACAAATACGTTTTAAGTCTTCTCATATGTTGCTTCAACTAAGGATTATATCAATTACATTGTTACACCAGTAAGCAACAATTGACTTTGAAATAAAAAATAAAAAAAACTAATTGATACATTCATTCAAGAGATTCGATCAGAAACGCTGATTCATCTAGTAATGAAAAACGTCTTTATTTAGTGAGTCATTGAATCAGTCATTCAAAACCGACTAAAAAAAAAAAAAAAAAATTATTCATTCAAATTAATTAAACATTTTTAAATAGACTGCAGGAATTAACATTTTGTCAGAACCTCTTGTTAATTGCACATTATTTTTAGTTGTCTGTTCAGAATCGTGATCTCTATTTGAAACAAGAACAATCCAGAATCATGCAGCTCTACAATCAGCACAGAAACAAAAGCAGATGGAATTAAATGGGCCAAAATATGAGCCCAAATTAGACCGGCAGGGGAAAAACAGCTGTAATGTACAATAATTTCATGCATAATTAGATATTAATTTGTGTTTTTTAACTGTAAATCATTTGTGTTTGTGTTAGGTATGTGTGTCCATGGTGAAAGAAACTGCCATTTTGGAGTTGTTATTTAAGTGTGGGCCGGTACAGCAGGGTCCCACTAACCTGCTGATCTTCTCACTGTTGGTGCCATTTATCCATCGAGACGGCTCTCTGGGGCAGCAGGCCCGTGACGCGCTACTCCTCGTCATGGCAACCTCTGCCAGCAACCACGCTGTTGCACGCTACATCGCTGAGAACTCCTACTTCTGTCCAGTAAGCATGAGTGTGTTTGTTGTTGTGTGTGCTTACCTCATCTTTTCTGTTCTTGCTTTTGAAAATGTGCTTGTATCCTAGATTATTTATGATTAAAGGGCAGAGAAGAGTTAGAGAAGCAGACTTTAATTTGTATATTCCTTCTGTTCTTTTCTTTTCTCACTGTTAGCATGTCTTTATGAATATCCATTCTGTTCATGTTATGATGTTCGATCATGTATGATTTTGTCTGTGCCATGCATTTTGAATGTCGCTTGTTGATTTCATATGTGCCTTTTAAAGCTGTTTCTGTGGAGACATAAAATCCTGTAGTATTTTCTCTGGGTTGCATTCTATTGGCTTCTGTGGAATGAAAAAGGCCATTTGTCATCTGTAGTTGTGCTCTGTGACTACAGTGTTTGACTACAGTGTTGGTTCCAGTGGATGTGCTGCTTTCCTCCCCTCTGTCCTCTTTCCTCACGAGAATAATATATGAGCCTTCATGTGACCCACTTAACACATACGACTGGAGGTCTCTAGGACTCCATGCTACTGCAGTGCCTCAGTCTCTTAACATTTCTCTCTCTTACTTTCTTTTTCTACTGTATGTCACATATAGCTATTTTTATGCCAGAGATGCATTAGATCTTGCTGCCAGTTTCTTTGATTGCCTGTTTTGTGGCTCTAGAAGACATGGCCAAGTTCCACATATAAAACCAGCCCTGACATGAATGATGTTCTTCAACATATTTGAGCATTAAGGTGTGGTCACATTTACTGATGTTCAGCGAATTTTCATGTTCGAAATACAATCATTTCAGTAGGAATCCACGCAGTCGGAAAATTCGTATAGGGTTTAAGGTCATGCGAATATGCCACGTTGACAAACAGGCTTGACAAGCTTCTTGGTTTGTAATAGGGGTGGGAGAAAAAATCGATCCATCGATGCATCGCGATTCTCTCTCCAACGATTCTGGATCGATTCTGAGAATTCCAGAATCGATTCTGAGCTTAGTTTTTAACCAGATGTGCGATGACGTTGAGTTTGCTTTAGAAACACCCGTATTCTGCTTGCTTCCAATTCCTCACACACATTCACCACTCGAACCTTCCGTAAATAATCTTTCATAAAGTTCGGAAAGGTTGAAGCGAATTACAAGGACATTCACAGGCTTCATTGCACAGGATACGCTGTGAGAGACGTGCGCTTTCTTTGTTACACTTGAAGTGTGCTGTCTCGCCCGTCGGTATTTTCCTTACAAATGCTCTACGAAGTCATCATTTATGTGGTTTGGAATGGAGTGGACTTATATATTTAAAATATGAACCTCACTAACAGAAGGCTGCTTTCAATTTCAAATGCTGACGCGCGCTTTGTTTGTGAGACTGCTCGCGCATGCGGCTGTGCGACTCCGCGACTCCGTGTAGTGGTTTAATGTAGCCTACTTGTGCAAAATTAACGTAAACACAGCCAGTTATGTCTTAAGGGATTAAACGGACAGGACACACCGCATTACTTCTTTTATTTCAAAAAAGATGCGTGCGTGAATGCAGCTTAATAGATCTCCCGCAGTCTATGATGTCACAGTTCTTGAATGGAAAACGTTCAGATAATCTATAGGCTACTGAAAGCACTTTTTGTTTGTTGTTTGTTATATTTTTCTATGCTCCTCTTTATTATTTGTTATATTAGTTAGCCTATATTAGTTTAAAATGCTTAACATACAACTGTTTTAATAAAAAAACAATTAATTTGTAATTATTTTTTAAAAAGTACTTAATTACTTATGTAAACTAATTAATTAATAAGGGGGGGGGTAGATAAAGAATCGTTCTGGAATCGGATCGTGACTTCCAGAATCGGAATCGGATCGGATCGTGAGGTGACCAAAGATTCCCACCCCTAGTTTGTAAGTGAATTCTGTATGAGCAGTGAATCAATGCTACACTTGACAATGGACAGGAAATTTTGCCAATTCTTTTCATTTTTTTTTATACGACCATTAGGGGTGGGAATCTCTAGGCACCTCACGATTCGATTCGATTACGATTCAGAGGGCTGCGATTTGATGCTAAAGCGATTATCGATAATCGATTATCTGAATCTTTTTTTGTGTGTGTGTGTGTGTGTGTGTGTGTGTGTGTGTGTGTGTGTGTGTGTGTGTGTGTGTGTGTGTGTGTGTGTGTGTGTGTGTGTGTGTGTGTGTGTGTGTGTGTGTGTGTGTGTGTGTGTGTGTGTGTGTGTGTGTGTGTGTGTGTGTGTGTGTGTGTGTGTGTGTGTGTGTGTGTGTGTGAGACTATAAATACTTTGCTTTAAAAGTACCAAGTAATGACCCATAAAGAATTAATAAAGAATATATTTTATTAACATTGCAAAGAACCAACAGGAAAATAAATGTGTGCCTGAACTAGCAGCATGCTTGTAGTAAATTAATAAATATAACAATAACAAATTATAACAAACTTCAGCATATTCTGAATCTCTAACATAAAATGGACTTCAAACAAGCATCCCCCTTTTATCAGTATTGTCTCAGTCCCACTTATCTTTCCTGTCTTGCAGAAACCAAAATATCATATTACGGCCCTATTCCGCATGTCAGGTTTTAACGAGGAGGGTGTTTGGATTTCGCGCTCAGCCATTGCGTCTCTGTTATGTGCACGCCACAGACGGTCCGGGCACTGCACTTCCGCGCTTCAGAGTTCCATCTTTTGCGTTCCGTCAATATTACGTTATTATAAATATATATATTAATACATTTTTTTTATTATTATTTTATTTTATTTATTTATTATTATTATTTTTATTTTTTTGAAAATCGATTTTTGATATTTGTGAATAGATTCAGAATCGTCCACGTCCGCATCGCGATGCATCTAAGAATCGATTTTTTTCCCCACCCCTAATGACCATACCATTATTCTATGTTAAGATATCTGAGAAAGAATAACTGCCTTTGGAATAGAGATGGGCATTGTGAGGCAAAAATAATATTCAAAGATCGCTGGGTAGTATTCGATTATTATTCGAAAATCAAACCCCCCACATGCACGCACACATGCATGTATATGATACACACCAGAGCATGTGAGCGAAGCGGAGCAGTGTGACGCTTAAATATAAGTTAAAAAACGTAAACATACGTTTCATGTTTATGTTTAAATAATATAATGCTATTTTTTTATTTCATCTGTTGATTATATGAAAAGGGAACCGCATGAGATGAGTAAAGATAGGATCATAAGATGCCCAATATTCGGGAGACATTTGGAATGGGTCAGACATGATTTTGACCACTTAAGTTTTGTTTTGTAGAAAGCCTTTCTTTAAAGTGAATTTCCTTTTGTATAAATTGTATCTTCATTTTAATTATTGTTTCGTCAACAAATTGCCTGGATTAATAAATAAGAAGCAAATATAGTAGACAATATAATCAGAACACGAGGCGCCGACGTGTGAACTGGAGTGCGTCTCATAAATGAACCGAAACTCAGCGTATAAGCTACTTGCCTCACCAAACTACTTTTAAACAAAACAATTAAAAACGAAAAGAAATTTGCTTCTCTAGTCTCTGCTTATGTAGGCTAATTCGTATTAAGTGTGCATTTCTCTCTATAGGCGCGTTCACTACTGCGAAGATGGCATCGTCAACTTTATCTTTGCTGCCGACACTGACACAGAAAACATTAGTTTATTAATAAACAATTCAAATGTCTCATGCATAATCATTACTTTTGCCGGTTCTTTGTGGCTAGCTTTATGCGTGCGTTAAGATGCGGAATAGGCAATATATTACGAAAACGCTCATTATGATTTAGCATTCTCTCCCATATATATTTAATTAATTAAATTAATATAAAATATTTGATTAGACTAATGGCTTAAATGAACTACTACTAGTCGACTAGAAAAAAAACTTTAGTTGTGCACGGGCAGCCATACTTAATTCACATATTTTCTAACCAGCATGTCACAAAGGGCGTTCTGAGCGAGCAGGCCTGAGTGGACTGAGCGAGCGGCGCGTAATCTTCAGAAATGCGCTCTCCGCTCTGGAAGAAATATTACCACTCTACTCGCATGCTCTGCTGTGAGACAATGTGTATCTTCTTCTGTTGTCTGAGAGTTGATTGACAGCTTTTAGATGTGTTATTGGAATCGCCACCCTCTGGTTACATGAATGTGTCACCGCATCAGAGACAATCACATCATTAAAGACAATAATCGCACAACCTATTCGATATTCTATTAAAAAAAATCAACTAATCGAATATTCGAAAATCGTGACTCATCCCTAGTTTGGAATAAGAACCATATTCTTTGTTGTAGTATAGCAATAAATAAAAAAAACGTCCCGTGTGTTACAGTAATTGTACCACAGTTAAGGCCTGTTATTACACAAGGTGAAGCAGCCGTAAACTTAACAATAAGTTTACTTGTGCAGTTTATTAGTCAAAAGGGTTTGTTGCAAAATCTACAGACTTAGTTTGTTGCATGGCTTCAGATGTGCAAATGTTTTTACATCCAATCAGGTTTTAAAGCCATCACCAGCTGATGTTTAAAAGGCAGAGCTTGCTTGGTGAACTTTATGTAATAATGTTGGCAAATCCGCCCCCAGGTGCTAGCGACGGGGCTGAGTGCACTATATTCATCCCTGCCACGGAAAATTGAGGTACGGGGTGACGACTGGCACGCCTTGCGGAGGGAGGACTGGATGGGCGTCTCCTCTCTAGTGCTGTTCATGAACAGTCTTGAATTCTGCAACGCTGTAGTACAGGTGGCACACCCTCTTGTGCGGTGCCAACTCCTTGACTACCTCCACAACGGCTTCCTGGTGCCAGTCATGGGCCCCGCTCTGCACAAGGTGAACCATAATGAACTGGGCCCTGTTTGGCTTAGACAATATTGACAATATTCTTTTGAATGGAATTAATTTTCTCTATTTTTTTTTCTTCTCTCTCCTTTTGTCTCTGTCTCTTATGGTTCCTCTGTCAGTCGTCGGTGGATGAGATGATAGCAAGCACGGCATATCTGGACCTGTTTTTACGCAGTATCACAGAAACTTCCCTCCTTAAGACCTACCTGCGCTTCATTCTGTTGCATCACCATGACAACGACACCATCCTTGATACACTACTCACACGCATCAGCAGCAATTCACGGGTCAGTTTAGCACATGCTGTATCTGGGGTGCATGTATAGATGGAAAAGACACTGTTTTGTCAGTGCTGTTGGTTATGGAAATATAGAGCGTTGTTACTAAAGTTGCATTTTCCTCCCTCTCTCTCTGAAGCTGTGCATGGTCTCTCTGAGTCTGTTTAAGACATTGCTCAGTCTCAACTGTGAAGACCTCATTCTCCAGCTTGTTCTCAGGTATTTTGTGTGCTTGGGTGTGTGACTAATTTTGCAAGAGAGCCTAGAAAATAAGCTTTGGGTGTTTATAGATGGATTTGGACATTGCATCTTGCAAATTGAAATACTGTGAAAAAATTTGATCAAATTGAATGCATCCTTGGTAAGCATAAGATTTTGTAGATCATATATATGTGTTTTAAATATGAAAGGATTATAGTGCGTTATTATTGGTTTTATTAAGCAAGTGTCACTATTGCTCATACTTAGGGAAAGAGAATAAAATAATTATCATTTTGTGTAAAAGATAAAGCTGCTATGATTTTTCTTGTGTGTTTCCAGGTATCTGTTGCCATGCACACATGTAATGCTGAGTCAGCGGAGGGCAGTCAGAGAAACAGACCTCTATGGCAAATCAGCTGACAAGTTCCTTTCCCTGATACCAGAATGCTGCCGAATCAATTCAGCACCCTCTAGTGAGCGGGATGATGAACCTGCCTTTTGGGGAAAGGGTAAGAGTAAGCATGCGTCAGGCACATTTACGGACACAATAGATGTGCTTTTAGACTTCTGAAATAACATTGCTGAAGTTCATACCTACAACATGTACTTTCTGTCTGTTTTTGCCTATAGTGTTGGGTAGTCCTACTTCAGAGTCACCAGTTCACCACAGACCCAGCACTCCTTCCCGCCTTGCTCTCTTTATTCGACAGCAAAGCTCAGGAGGCCAAGCCAACTCTTCTGGCTCGGAGAATGCTCCCCCTTCTCCTCGTGGTAGTGTTTCTTCCCCTCTTTCTTCTGACAGCCCCATGCACCAACTCCCAGACACTTCAGAAGGAGAGACTGGCTACCTAGAGTATCTGCGTGAGGCTCGGAAGGGTATTGAGCTCTGCTCTTGGGCCTGTCGAGACTGGTCGGCACCTTATGATGGAGAAAATCCTTCTCCAAACTCTGTTCCTCCTCCACCTCCCCCTCCTACGTCCAACCCCTCCCTCAGTATGGTACCAGAGCATTTCTCTGTAATGGACCCCGCTCAGCAGAGGGCAGCAGTGGTGGCTGCAGCTCGTTCCGAGTGGAGCAGTTCAGATCGAGATAGTGGAGAGTGGGATGTTACCATCAGCAAGAACTGTATCAGTCTGACACCCCGCAGTAAGAAACGCAGCCTTCTTCCCAGCACTGTACCCCTTCAATCTTCTGCATCAGTCTCTACAGAAATAACACGTGCTGTGGAAACCGTGTCCCAACACCCTCTTTCAGCACCTCATCCAGCACTCTACAATGGGATGGGGCAGGTGGAGTTCACAGACAGTGTGGATGAGAGAATGGAGGTTAAGAAAGTGAAGAGGGAGTCAGATGTAAATAGCGGTGTGGTTGAGTCGGGGATGAACGGGTCGATGGGTATGGGCCCGGTCGACTTCAAAGATTTCCATGTAGGAACGGCGCTGAAATCATCTCAGGTGCAGTTGAAGCCACATCTGCAACATCAAACCTCCGTGCCCTCCTCTGCACAAGAGTCTCTGCAAAGTGAGAGCCAAAGATTGTCTCCTGTTCTTGGCTTGACAGAGACCTCCACAGTGCCCCGTGACAGCAGGGCTCCAGAGTCCGTTGAGCGTCTGATTGAGGAGTTGCTGGAGCGGGCACCGTCAGAGCCATTGCCTGGTGACTCGAAAGGCCAGGGAATCAGCATTGAGGCTTTCCACCAGGAGCTGAGGGAGCTGGAGGAACGTGTAAGAGAGAGGAGGGTTCTTTCACACAGCTCGGAGGAGTCCTCTCGGGAATCCCGCACTGCTCCTGCTCCCAGCCTGACAGATGAAGACTGCCTTCCAGTGGAGACTGAGCAGCGCTCCAGTGAAACAAAGCCTGACAGCTCTACCACTGGGGTATTTAGCCCCGCACGACCCCTCGGACAACCTCTTGCTCAACCGTACACAGGTTCTCGATGTAGAGATGACCAAATTAAAGATTTGAGTGCTTATGTTACCAAGTTCAGCAAGAGCTAACCATAAGTCACTGGTTCCGCTTCTCCCTCTGTGTAGGTCCATTTATAACAGTCCTGTTCAGTAAACTGGAGAGTATGATGCAGAACTCCCTATATGTGAACATTTTGCTGACGGGCGTTGTGTTCCAGCTGGCCTGTTACCCTCAGCCACTCCTACGCTCTTTCCTCCTCAACACCAACATGGTGTTTCAGCCCAGCGTTAAATCACTCATACAGGTAATACATAAAGAACAAATATGACTCTATCAGCATGACTGCTTGATACGAAATATGCAATGACTGAATCATTCTCAGTTGCTCTTTTTATTGGTTTCAACATGATCAAAACAAAATTGTTTTTGTTTTCTCTCTTAAAACATGATCCTGGTTTTATTGAGGACATTTTATTGGTGTACATTATTCCAAAGAAAACCTTTCTTCAAAACAAAATGTCATAACTTTTTCCACCTTTCTCTAATTCTTGCTGTTTTATGTTGCCTGAAAATCTTCATTTGTTTTGACAGCTCAAAAACTGCTTGGTTTATTTTGACTTGGCTTTCTCTGGCATTTTTTTCTTTCTTTTAGAATTAAATGATATTAATCTGTTTAATGTTCTGGGGTGAAGCTTGAGTAAGCAATTAATTTACAATTTGATTGACTGAATTTGATTAGAATGAAACATAAATCCATTGCATCAAAAGGAATATCCAAGATGTTGGTTTTACTTTCACTTTCCACTTCTCAGGTGCTGGGATCAGTAAAAAATCGCATTGAGGCATTTGCAGCAACGCACGAGGATTTCCCTGCCCTGTTAAGAAAGGCTCGCCGTTTTCTGGTTGCGAGAGGAAAGTTAGACTGGTCCGACTCACCCATGGGAGTGCCCAACCTCCGTCGATCAGACTCTTTAAGTAGGTGAATGAGAGGCGATGAAAACTCTCAGAAACAAAAATGAGAGATCATAGTTTGTGTCTTCTTGTAAAGATCAGTTGAATACAAGATGTTTTGATGCGACATGTTTTTGTGATATTTGCTTTTGTAAAGGATAATGTACAGTCAGTTGGTCATTATGGTCTTAAATTTGGGCGTGGAAAATAGGAATTGCGATAAGGCCTAGTGTGATTATTAAGCTTCAAATGGCTGTGATTGAATGTGAGCCCTGCATTATTCATAAAATATTTTTTCTGGATGTTATTAGAGTTTTGGTTACACTATAAACTATCTGGCGTTTAATTCAACATAAACTCTTGTGGCTTCTCTCTGGCTGCCTGTCACAGTATATAGATTTTTCTAATATAGGCACAATTATCTTTTTATATTTATCTTTCTTTGAACACATTATTATTGTATCAGCAAAATCCAATATTGATCAACCTCTAATTCATATGTATTTCCATATTTCGTGTATATATTTAGTGTCTTGAGTATTTTAAATTTGAATTTACCCTGTTTTGCAGTTGAATGTGTGCCACAGCCTGTTTAAAATATACATTATTTATTTTGAGATAGTATGGGTTTGTTCTGTATGGACATGCAATATTGATTTTATTTGTGCAGGTCTCAAAAGAAGGTTATAAAGTCTTAAATTTAATTTTAAAACTCTGTAGATACCCTGTTGATTTCTTCTCTCTATCTCTCCAACAGTTAAAAGCCGAAAGCCATCTCTGGGCGATCTTATCTTGAGGCATACCAACAGTCCTACGAGAGCTCGAAATGCAGCTCAGTTGGCCTTGGCCCACGTTAGAGATGGAGGGCAGTCCCTGCACAGTGCTTTGTTCCGGGGTGGCGCGGCCGGTGGGGTTTCTGGCCTGGAGAAGCAGGCAGAGGCACTAAGGGTGAAAAACGCAGTCTACTGTGCTGTCATTTTCTCAGAGTTTCTCAAAGAGCTCGCAGCTCTTGCACAGGAGCATGCCGTAGCCCTACCCTTCCCACCCAGTCAAGGCACTGAGGAATAACACCAGGCCAAAATTTGTTTCCAAATTTCCACCTCTTTTTTCAAAAGTCTTTTTTTTTTTTTTCATGGGACATGATGCACTCAAAGAGACAGGAAAATCAATTGCTCATAAAGGTGAAGAGAGGTCATCTCTTGTTAATAATCTCATGTTCATAATGTAATTTTTTTAATTGTACAGGACCATTTATCCATTAAGCTTTAGGAAATTGTGCATATAAATCTTGTATATAGACTATATAAAATATCTATGTGTATAATGATTTTTGTACACTCAGAGAGACTTGCATCTTTTAAGGTGGAGGAATTTGGTCGTAAACTTGCACTCCTGACGTTTCTATGTCACTTCGGAGACTAGCTAAAGTAGACTCACTACACACGGTTCTTTTAAACTTTTATGGGTGCAGAAGTGTCATTTACATTTTAGCAATGTCAGGTGGTTATTTTGTCTTTTATAGAGTATAGGTCTGTAAGATCACACCAATATATATTGAAAATAATCATCTGGTCTTTTTTAAAGGATGAGATGTCAGATTCTGTTTACCAATCACATGCTGGGCAATACGTCCTCAGTATTGCTGCAGGAATTGCCTCTTTACGGAGACATCTCTGAAAAATCAACAATTGACAAAATTCCCAAAATGTTCTTCCAATCTCTAGCACACATCTTTTTTGTCCAGCAGCTAGAGTGACGTTAGAGCTTGTAAAAAGGGTAGAGGGTTCATTTCCTTAGCCTCTGTCCCAATAAAATTAAGCTTTGATGGACAGTCTGCATTTTAAAATTTTAGTTTTTATTCTCGGTTTCAGCAGCTTATTTTCTAGGACAGATTTTAGGGTGAGTTTTTGGGAAATGCATTTGGTACATTCACCCAGCATGACATTACATTTCGTCTTGAGTTTCTGGAAAGGCACTGATTTTTCTGCCCACAAAGATCTCCTCCTGGATGTTAGCGTCCCTTTTGGCGTCTGACTAGGTGCTAATGTCTTAAATCTTTGACTGGTATGAGCAAAGAGAAGCTTGCTTAATTACCCGTCCCTTTAAGGAGTGAGCCAAGTTATGTGAATCATAAGCCATCTTAGTGTTGAAACCAAGTGTTTTTTCTTTCTTTCTGTTCATTACTTGATTTTGCTAGTGTTATGGAGTATGAGCGAAATCAGCCGTAAATTGTGCATAATGGAAAAACCGCCACAAGACGTTTGACTTTTTGATTTAATTTGTTTATTGCCAAAATACTTTAGACACTTTAATTTTCAGAATGGAAGTTAAGGACATGCATGTGCATTTGTTTTTAACAGTAACTGTGTGTGTGTTTGTGTGTGTGTTTGTGTGTGTGTGTGTGTGTGTGTGTGTGTGTGTGTGTGTGTGTGTGTGTGTGTGTGTGTGTGTGTGTGTGTGTGTGTGTGTGTGTGTGTGTGTGTGTGTGTGTGTGTGTGTGTGTGTGTGTGTGTGTGTGTGTGTGTGTGTGTGTGTGTGTGTGTGTGTGTGTGTGTGTGTGTGTGTGTGTGTGTGTGTGTGTGTGTGT
Organism: Rhinichthys klamathensis goyatoka; assembly: GCF_029890125.1. Classification (NCBI taxonomy): domain Eukaryota; kingdom Metazoa; phylum Chordata; class Actinopteri; order Cypriniformes; family Leuciscidae; genus Rhinichthys; species Rhinichthys klamathensis. The sequence continues at coordinate 1,632,896 of NW_026606867.1, forward strand.
GTGTGTGTGTGTGTGTGTGTGTGTGTGTGTGTGTGTGTGTGTGTGTGTGTGTGTGTGTGTGTGTGTGTGTGTTTTTTTACAGTATGGTTTTTGCCCCTTGTTCCAAATGTGTCTTAGAAAAAGTGTTGCTGATCTGAAATCATCCATTCAAGAGCTCTTTTATCATGCACCAGCCATATGCGCATTACCTCAGTTAGGCTACTTAATTTTCGTTCCATGCAGTATTCTTGCTGCTTTACTTGTCTTAGTTTTGATGATTCGGTTCAATCAAATATCATTTAAGGCCTATTTTTCTATCAGTTTATATAGATACAGACAGTTTAAGTCTTTTTTTTTTCTGGTTACCTCCAGCTGCTGAATTGTCAATGCATCTATCCCCCCCTTATCCCTCCACCCATCCACAGAAGGTCTGTGTGGGACATTAGTGTGATGATTCTCTGCTTTTGTTGATATCTGAAATGTTTAGCATGTAAATTCCACAATTAAGGATAATGTTAGGCAGAGTTAGTGTCAAGAAAAAATGTTTTTGCTCACATCCCTGAAATGCTCTGTCTGTGTGGGTGAGAAAGATGAAAAAGGAAAATAAAGAGCAAGAGGTTGAAGAATAAAACGGTACATATATGTTAGTGTTCAGTTATCTCTATGGAGACAGTGGAAATTACACACAGTTTCTAAGTTAGAAATCAAATAGGCCTATACAATTTAAGTGTGTCGTAAGATACCAATGCACAAGAAACACCCATTGTTTTGAGGATGTAATTATATGCCTGATGTGGTGCAGATAGCATGTTTTTCTTTTTCTACATACATGTATTCAAGTGTTTATGATTTTAAATTTTTAAAAAATCAGGCACTCATTGATTGTTATTGGAAAGTGTTTGTTTGATCAATATACCGTACATTGCACAATTTTTAAGTTGATTTTTTTTTTTTTTAATTGGTTTCCTCTTTTTTTCATTCTGTCCATTTGTTTGAATGAAATGTTGATGTTCACAAGGACTTCTGTGGCTTGTTATCTATGCAAACTGGTTTCTTTGTTTCTGAGTAAGTCAAGATGGTTAAAGTTTTTAGGACAAACGAACTAAATTTGCAATCTGGAATCCCATTTCAATAATTTACTTATCCCTTATCTATTCAATAATTTACTGGACTGTATGGAAACTCATGCAAAATAATGAATGTTGTCAAAATATTTTTCTATATTTAAAATGGAGGAGGAAAGTGGAACTGAATGGAGATTTAAATCAACCTTCAAAGACAAACAAACACTAAAAGGGAATGTTTTTATTAATTTATAAATGTTTTACCTGGCAATACCTTTGGCTTCTTGGTCTTTATTTCTCATGAGTTTATAAAGGTGAGATCCTCTGTTTTTATTTATGGTTTGATAAGATGTGATTGATTGCAAATACATTACACATAATGCTCTAGAATGGATGTGAAATATGAATGATCACATTTCCTGAATATACACTTCAGCCTTTCTCTGATCTGTTGCTCGGACTTCAGCAGAATATTTTTTCTTAGATGGTCTTTAAAAATAAATGACACGGAGTAAGTTCACTTTGGTTGGTGCATAGACTGGTTTGAAGCTGCATATTTGATGAAACCTTAAATATTGTCAGAACAATGACCCAGTTCACTCTGAGCCTCCATGCTCATTATTGAGATTCTGTCCCTGCCCGTATTTTTAGTCTCTTCCCCATCTTCTGATAGAAATCTTGCTCATCTTCACTGGATCATAGACAGAGGATGCTGCTACAGGGAAGAAAGTAGCTTCATGTCTTTCATAAGCATTGGGTCACACCGCAAAATCACTGTTGTAAAGATATTCAAAGATTTCTACTTACAAGTTTGCTAAATCAGCGTTTATTCTTATGCTGTGACAAAGTACACATTTCGAGTACATAAGTGCAGGATAAAGAGAATAAAGTTATTTTTTATGGCAAAACAGTATTATGCATTTGTACAAAAATATTCTTTTGTCTAACTTTGCATACATTGTTTCCAATTAGCCCACTAGATTTGTTAGTTTGGGGTCAATAATGGAAAACAAAAAAGAGTATTGTGTTTTTCACTAAATGAGGGCTGGGCAACGATTAAACGCGATTAATCGCATCCAAAATAAAAGTTTGTGTTTACATAATATATGTGTGTAGTGTGTATAATTATTTTGTATATATAAATACACACATGCATGTATATATTTAAGAAAAATGTGTTATTAATATATCAAATATTTATATATAATATTAATTATGTATAAATATATATAAAGTATATACATGCAAATATTTCTTAAATATATACATGCATGTGTGTGTATTTATATATACAAAATAATAATACACACTACACAAACATATATTATGTAAACACAAACTTTTATTTTGGATGCGATTAATCGTTGCCCAGCCCTACATAGCTAACATTTTCAGCTTTGATAGTAATGATGTTTCTTGAATCAGCATATTAGAATGATTTCTGAAGGATCATGTGACACTGAAGACTTCAGTAATAGCTGCTGAAAATTCAGATTTGCCATCATAAATTACATTTTAAAATATATTAAAACAGAAAACTTTTTACTGTATTTTAAAAAGACTTCTTTCAAAAAATTTTTTTTTTTTTTTTAACCTTACCTCAAACTTTTGAACAGCAGTGTATATGAAATGAAATTCTGGTATATTCATGAACACCTAGGCTCAATTATAGATTCATGTACTACCTGAACTAATCTGCAATTTAACCTATAATGTTGAATAAAGGAAGGCATAAACTAATCAATATCTTGAAATGCTAACCATGGCCATGGAAGAAATCATGCATTAATTACCACCTTATGTAGCTACACTTTAGTACATGTATGATAGTTATTGTATTCATTAACACTAGGGATAAACTGGTTCAAATGGGTTCCTTAACAAAGACGTGTGAATTAAACCATTTGAATCATCACACTTTTGCTCTCGAACACATTTGCAGTTTCATAATGAACATAATTGAATGGAGCTGGATTATTGCACTTCAACATTTACACAGACGACCCAGTGAGATGCAATCGCCCCCTTTTAATTAAATTATATTAAACGTGATCAAAGACATAAGGTTTGCCTCTTCACATGCTTTGTAATTGAGCCAATTTATTTATACATGTTAATTAATAACACTTGTACGTTCGATAGTTAAAGTGGCCATTGTTCACTTGAGACTATAGCTGTATCTGATGAACTTGTTGACTTGAATTCACCATTATTTCATATTGAAGTGTTAATCAATCTAGTACATAATTACTTATGTTATTAAGTGTAACTTGGCCTCCTGAGGTAATATGTGCATAAAGCAAGGTTATTTCAACAACTAGAAACAACTAGATCTTCCATTTGTACTGTGGACTTTTACAGTCTCTGTGCTGTATCAGAAGTCTTGATTAGTTAAATGCTCTTCATGGATGTACTTGTACAGTGTGAAGAGAACACTTTAATATACAGCCAAAGGTCCTCAAACTCCCACAGGATTTCCATTTTGTTGATTGGAGTGACTCATGGAGCTGGCTATCCAGCAGCTGAAATTTCTCTTCTCATGTCAGATCAGTCTAGTTAGTTAACTAAAAATTGTTTTTCCATGAGCGAAGACCAGTGCTTCATTGTTCATTATTATGTAAATAAATGCATGATTAATTAAAGTTTATAATATATATAGCCTATATATATATATATATATAATTTAAAAAAGGGTATGGTCTATATAGCCTATACGTTTGAATTGAATTAACTGCAGAAAATGATTATGTTGAAAAATACTAAGTACGAGGAATTTCATAACAGTGCTGTATTCGAAATATATTGTTTGCTGTATTGAAATAAACATATAAGGTGCAGGAGAAGTGTAGAACTATGATGGCTATTCAAATTCCATGAAGTCCCTGAAATTTGTTTAATTGCATGTTGTGATAAATAAATACCTTTAAATTTGGAATATAGTTTTAATTTTCCTCTTGATTCATTCTTCGCAAAAGGTGTTTTGGGTCTACTAAGATTACTGGTTGTTAATTGAATTCGTTTTGTACCGTTTCCTAGCAACAGTGGGACAAAACCTGCTTGAGAGACATAGGGCAGTGGCAGAGCAGGTGAAAGACACACAGGTAAGACTTACAAATTGAATACAATTTTTATAATTGAAGACAAAATATTTTTTTTGATTAGTAATAAACAGTCAAATACTAAGTTCTTTTCTGGTTAGTTTTGGGTTGAACATTTTTTCTTTTCCTTTAATGAATTGTCTTTTAAGAAATACAATGGAATTAAATGTTTCACAATGCTTTTAAAGTGCAGTTAAAGAATATAACTGTGAATTGCTTGTTACATTTATGTGGTTATAAATAAGTTGGAAATTATTCATATTGTTATCTGGCACTGCCAGTTTGCAGTTTTTTTAGTGGACTAGTTTGATTGCTTTTGCCTAAAGATAGATTTAGTTTGATAATGGTTATTTGTGTACTAAAAATGATTGTTTTTGCTGTTGTTCACTGTCATTCTTGTGCAAAGCCAATACGCAGAGTTCAACTGCAGCAAACCCCTCATAGATAATGTAAGAAGTAATATGAGAGGAAAAGACACAGGAGAACACATAAACACATGCACCATATCAAATGACTTTGCATGTACTGTTACAATAATGCAAATGACTGTTAAAATTTGTAATGAATTGGTGTTTTATAAATTAACATACAAAAGACATAAGTTCACCTTGACTCTGGCAACCTAAGACAACAACTTTTTAAAAATGTTTATACCTCCTGACCAAAAAATCGCTTGAATATCATCAGTGCTTGTAAAGTTTAAGCTTTTGTTTGTCGCACTTTTTTTCTTTTTTCTTTTTTTTTATAGAAAACTTCACACAGAGACAACTTTGCTGATTTGGCAAATCGAGTGCAATGAACATTCCCATATGTCATTTTTTTTCTTTTTCTTTTTTTTTCTGCTTGGCATTTCTTGCTGACATCTCTCTCTCTCTCTCTCTATATATATATATATATATATATATATATATAGCCTATATAGTCAAGATCTTGTATACATAGTATATGTGCATTTAACTAATAAGCTTTTACTTTAGTTGATAATCTAAAGTAATTGATAAACTTTTACTTTAGTTCATTCCCATTTATCCCACTTATAGAGTGTTAGATGTAGTTGTTGTTTTGTTTTGTTTTATCTTAGAGCAAATGCGTTGTTTATCATGCTTCTCAAGTAGCTACACACTGCTATCAGATGGTGTATTCACAGCATGAATATTCATGTCCTCTGATAATAACCTAATTTTCTTTACTTTCAATATCTCTTCCTCCCACTACACATGCACACTTTGGACTCGACTGCTTCAAACCTCATCATGAATTAAGTATTAGAGCGTTGTGCCTGATGTCACACTGGGCTTGAAGGGGCCTGGAGTGCATGCCGAAAAAGAAGACTGCAGAGTAAGAATACAAGTGAGCAATGGAGAGCAAGTGCACTTCTCAGTTCTCTTACGAGAGGTTCTCTCGTATTGCGTAAGCTAGCTTACGCTGCGGGAAAGATTCATCTTTGCTGAGATATTGAAGCCAAAAAATTATTTCATAATTTTGTATCCATACACAACGCAGTTCCTCTGCGGCAGACCTAGAGCGGGCTAGCTAGCAGCTCATTGGTTCGCTCAGAGAGAACTGCTTAAGCCTATGGGAGAGCGGGGCTGAACCCGCTTCCAATGAGAGGCGCCCGCGCGCTCATTGCGTCATGACCCGCCAGAATGGGCGTGGCCATGGTGTATATAAGGCGCTCTCCCAGGCTTATATGTCGATTCATTTCATCTTCAGCAAGCTGCACGCTTCTGCTGTTCCTGAGAAAAGCCATCGCCGTCGAAGAAGGCATCCTCTAGCGAGCTCAAGGACCCTGAAGAAGCCGGCCGTCTTCGCCACCTTCAGCCGCCCAGCAAGCTAGGCCATCCGACGATTGTATCCTTTCTCTATTTCTAAAAGAGCCGAGCGTCTTTTTAAAGATGTCTCGTTTTTCCTGCGGCTCTTGCCGCGCTCGTCTCGAGGACGGAGACCGCCATGTCATCTGCGCTCTCTGCTTGGGACTCGAGCATGCAGAACTCGCCCTCGCTGATGGAGGATGCGACCTCTGTGAAAGCCTGCCGTTATCGTCCCTGCGGGCACGACTTCTGGCAGTGAAAACCGCTCCCGCGCCGCCTATTCTCTCGCCGCGTAAAAAGAAACGCCGCTCTCAAAGGCCGCCGGAGCCCCCAGCGGAAACATGCGGGCCGCCGCCGCCGCCTCCCGCTTCCCGCTCTCCCTCCCCGCCCCTGCCGGACATTCAGTTGCCGCCGAGTGGCCGCTCTGTTGTTTCCGATGACGCCGCGGAGGAGAAGGACTCCTGTTCACTGCTCGCTTCTGACAGTGAAGACTGGTCATCTCTCGGATCCGCGAGAGAGTCGACGGGGACCCGCGCCGGGATAGAAGAGGAGCTGATGCGCCTCCTCTCACAGGCCGTCGAACGCCTCGGTCTCGAGTGGTCTCCTCCACCCGAGCAGGCCCCGAACCGAATGGACGGTAGCTTTTTTCATCGGCGCTCGACCCCCGCGTGCACCCGGGCCGCTCCATTCCTGCCTGAACTTCACGCAGAGCTGACAAAATCCTGGAATGCACCGCTCTCGGCTAGAAATCGCTCCGATGTATCCGCCTCGCTGCGCTCGGTGGACGGAGCCGCCGAGAAAGGCTATGCAGCCATGCCGCCCGTCGAGGACTTGGTCGCCACACACCTCTGCCCGCCCTCCGCTAGATGGCGTTCTTCACCCACGCTTCCTTCGAAGGCTTGCAGAGCGACCTCGAGCTTTCATGCTCGCGCTTACGCCGCCGCCGGTCAGGCCGCCGCTGCGCTTCACTCTATGTCTGTCCTCCAAGTGTTACAGAGCAATATTCTCCGTGAATGGGCCGAAGGCGGTAGAAAACCCCCCCCCGCCGTCACGGATTTGAGAAGTGCTACGGATCTCGCCCTTCGCGCCACTAAAGCCGCCGCACAAGCTCTGGGGAAATGCATGGCCAGCCTTTGTGTTGCTGAGAGACACTTATGGCTCACGCTCGCCGACATGGGAGATTCTGAGCGCGCCGCGTTTCTCAACGCGCCCCTCTCCCCGACGGGCCTGTTTGGATCTGCCGTCACGGGAATTGTCGATCGCTTTTCTGAAGTACAGAAAGCTTCTCAGGCGATGAACTTGTTTCTACCCCGCCGCGCTAGCTCTTCAGCGGGCCGCTCTCACGAGCCCTCCGCCAGAGCCCCATCACAGCGCCCCCCTCCGCAGACTCAAACAACTCAGCGCAGTCAGAGCGGCCGCCCTCGCCCTCGCTCTCGCTCTGACAGCCGCCGCAGACCGCCGCCCCCCCGTGGCCCGCGACCCAAGATCACGCTGAAGCCTGATCATCAGAAGTCTGCCTAACAATGTCAAGAAAACGACGGTGCTCTCCCGCCGCGGCCGGACCGCCGTCAAAGCTTCGCCCTCTGCCAGTCCCCGTTATTTCGCCGACTGCTGTAGTGTTGACCGCCACAAACAAGCCGGTGTCCCAGCCCGCTTGCGAGCGACAAAAAGCCGTTTTTACGGCTACCCAGAGAAATCTCAAAAAGAGAAATTTTGCCAGTTGTGTAGAAAATGTGCCCACAATCATGTGTTCACCCATACACACAAGCATAACATATCCCGTGTCTCTATCAGAGCCCCATCACATGAAACGGGCACAGCCCGCTCTAATATCAGAGAACATAAACACGCCCACGAGCTCGTGCACGTGTCCCCTCTCTGCTCGCTCTGTGTCACGGCCCATAGACTCCTCTCTGAGTGCAAATCCCGTTGCCACACACATTCAAAGCGCGCCCACACACTGTGTCCAGCCCGCTATGTGCAGCAATCAGGGCAATACAGCCATTCGGCCACTAGCCGCATGCTCCAAAGCGTGGGAAGCCATTCCAGGCATTTCCCCGTGGGTGTTAAGCATTATAAAGAACGGCTACCTGCTACAGTTTCGCCGCCGCCCGCCTCGTGCGCGCGCGCAGCTCGAATCTTCTGTCAGCCCGCTGGCCGCCGGCACGCTCCGCTCAGAAATTGCGACGCTGTTGCAAAAGGGCGCGATAGAGAGAGTCCCGCCATCTATGACCGAGTCGGGGTTTTACGGCCGTTATTTTCTGGTTCCCAAGAAAGACGGCGGCCTCAGACCGATCTTAGATCTCAGGTCTTTGAACAAAGCGCTCATGAAGAGACCGTTCAAGATGCTCACTACCAGGAAACTCCTCGCGCAGGTGCGCCAAGGGGACTGGTTCATATCTCTAGACCTGAAAGACGCCTATTTTCAGATCCAGATAAATCCCCGTCACAGGCCATTCTTACGTTTCGCCTTCGAGGGTCTTGTTTATCAATACGCCGTTCTCCCGTTCGGCTTATCTCTGGCGCCCCGTACATTCACGAAGTGCATGGATACGGCGCTCGCCCCCCTGCGAAGCCAGGGGCTGCGCATTCTGAATTATCTGGACGACTGGCTGATTTTGGCCCAATCACAGACGGAGCTTCTGTCGCACCGCGCAGTTCTCCTCGACCATTTGGAAACGCTGGGCCTCTCTGTCAACTGGACAAAGAGCTCCCTTCATCCCAGTCAATCGATTTCCTTCCTAGGAATAGATTTGGACTCGGTCACGATGACGGCTCGCCTGTCTACACAGCGCGCGCGCAGTGTTCAGCGTCTAGCCGCCTCGTTCCAGATGGGCACCCGCAGGCCTCTGAAAACTTTTCAGAGGATGCTGGGTTACATGGCCTCAGCCTCCGCTGTACTTCAGCTGGGCCTTCTGCACATGCGCCCGCTTCAGTTCTGGTTGAACAGCCGTGTACCCCACCGCGCGTGGAACACGGGTCGCCAGCTGATCAGGGTTACGCAAACGTGTCTCACGGCGCTGCAGCCATGGACAGTAGCAGAATGGTTTCGTCTAGGCGTCACGATGGGGACCTTTTCCTGCCGAAAAGTCATCTCGACAGATGCATCCAACACGGGTTGGGGTGCAGTCTGCGAGGGCTCACCGGCCTTCGGCCACTGGTCGATTCAGGAAAGCCCATTACATATAAACTGTCTGGAAATGCTGGCGGTCGAGAACGCGCTCTCGCACTTTCTCCCGCGCATCCAGGGACACCACGTCCTGATCCGTTCGGACAATATGGCCGTGGTCTCCTATCTCAACCGTCAGGGCGGTGTCAGATCCAGAAATCTCTGTCGACTGACGCACCGCATTCTAGTTTGGTCTCAGAGCCGCCTGCTCTCGCTCAGAGCGACGCACGTGCCGGGCCATCTGAACGACGGTCCAGACATACTGTCCAGGAACCTCATCTCCACAGGAGAATGGTCCCTGAACTCACAGACGGTCCAGTTACTGTGGCGACTATTCGGCAGAGCAGAAGTAGACCTCTTCGCGTCAGAAGAGAACGCTCACTGCCCAATATATTTCTCGAAGAGCGAGGACGCGCTAGCCCAGGAATGGCCTCGCCGCCCGCTCTATGCATTCCCTCCGATCGCTCTGTTACCACAGGTAATTCAGAGGATCAGGGACACACGCCACTCGGTGCTCCTCATAGCCCCGCGTTGGGAGAGTCAGAATTGGGTTCCGGAGCTCACGCAGCTGTCACAGACAGCCCCGTGGCCCATCCCAGTCAGAGCAGATCTCCTCTCTCAAGCTCGCGGCACGATCTGGCACCCCCATCCACAGCGCTGGGCGCTGCATGCATGGGTGATCAACGACTATTCGTTGATTTGCCAGAGGGAGTAAGAAACACTGTCATACAGGCTAGAGCACCTTCCACGAGAAGGCTCTATGCGTCTAAATGGTCTGTGTTCTCAAAATGGTGCACCGACAAACAGCTGGACCCACGGTCGTGCGAGGTGCCGTCTTTGCTTGTTTTCCTTCAAGAGATGCTGGACAAGGGCAGGTCCCCCTCCACTCTCAAGGTTTATGTGGCAGCCGTCGCGGCGTTCGCGGAACCCCGACGCGCTCAGTCATTGGGCAAAGACGAGTTAGTCATCCGCTTCCTCAGGGGAGCTAAGAGGATGAACCCTCCGCGGCCCCCGTCGGTTCCGGTTTGGGATCTTTCTATAGTCCTTGAAGCTATGAAAGCACCCCCGTTCGAACCGCTCGAGTCTGTGGATCTGAAATACCTCTCGCTCAAAACCGTTTTCCTGACGGCTCTGTCCTCAGTTAAACGCGTTGGGGATCTTCACGCGCTCTCATCCAGCGCCGCGTGTCTTGAGTTTGGACCGAATGATTCGATTGTCATTCTCAAACCTAGGCATGGCTATGTCCCGAAGGCGATTGGTACCCCGTTCAGGGCTCAGATTATCTCCCTATCGGCTCTGCCTTCATCCGATAGTGAGCGCGATGCCAATCTCCTTTGTCCGGTGCGGGCTCTGAGATTGTACACTACGCGCGCTGCCGCGTTCAGACGCGCTGAGCAGCTTTTCGTGTCGTTTGGGGGGCGCACCAAGGGTCTGGCCGCCTCAAAACAGACACTGTCTAGATGGATAGTGGACGCTATCGCCTCTGCTTACGCATCTAAATGCCTGCCCTGCCCTCTGGGCATCAGGGCGCACTCCACTAGAGGCATGGCCTCATCGTGGGCATGGTCCTGTGGAATTTCCATTCATGACATTTGTGTGGCCGCGGGATGGGCCTCCCCGTCCACTTTTGTCAGGTTTTATAACTTGGAAGTTCCCACCTTGCAGGCAAAATTACTAGCTGTCTGACGAACAGCTCTCTAAGAAGCTGCATTTCTGGAGGTCCCTCACAACCGGTTCGCCCCTTGTGCTCTCCTGTAATGCTTATACACTTCATGTGCCCGCTCTGCTGGCCCCATACATGCTTATGTGTACACTTCATGAGCCCGCTCTGCGGCCTCTTTGTACATTCACTCCACGTTAAGAAATTCCCCCGGTATATCCCTGGGTTTTTCATGAGTGGATTCGTAGCGCGCACGGCGTTGGCCAGGTGTTCCCGCAGCGTAAGCTAGCTTACGCAATACGAGAGAACCTCTCGTAAGAGAACGAATCGGTTACCTAACGTAACCTCGGTTCTCTCTAGAAGAGGGAACGAGTATTGCGTTCCCGGCCGTGCTTGCGCTACTAGCGTTTCGCTTCACGCTGAAATAAATCAACATATAAGCCTGGGAGAGCGCCTTATATACACCATGGCCACGCCCATTCTGGCGGGTCATGACGCAATGAGCGCGCGGGCGCCTCTCATTGGAAGCGGGTTCAGCCCCGCTCTCCCATAGGCTTAAGCAGTTCTCTCTGAGCGAACCAATGAGCTGCTAGCTAGCCCGCTCTAGGTCTGCCGCAGAGGAACTGCGTTGTGTATGGATACAAAATTATGAAATAATTTTTTGGCTTCAATATCTCAGCAAAGATGAATCTTTCCCGCAGCGTAAGCTAGCTTACGCAATACTCGTTCCCTCTTCTAGAGAGAACCGAGGTTACGTTAGGTAACCGATTCGTTTTCTGATGACATTTTTTTTTCCGTTTTAGTCTGTCTTTTGCCTCCCACATATATGCTGTCCTCTTTCGTTCAACTGTCTGCCTCCCTGAATTTGAAATGCTAATGATATCAGTGCTAGAAATATTCTGACTCCCTTTCTTCTATCTGTCTCTCCCTCGCCTTTGCTTGCATTTGTCTGTCTGCCACACTTTCTCTGTGTTTTCCTAGTAGTCTCTCTTACTAATCATTGGTTCCCTCAATTCCTCAGTTCTGTCAGAGTTTCTCATAAGAAATATTTTCTTTGCAACTAGGCAAAATAATAGAAATAATAATAATATATAATCGATTATATAAAGACAGTCAGAGAAGACAAACAAAATGTGCATCCTTTGTTCTCTGGTCTTGTTTCACGATCTGCCCTCTCAAATGTGTTCAGCCTCAAGACAGCAAACCATATCAAATTCCCAGAGTAAGCTTTTTACTTTCAGTCAGTACAAGAGCCTGAAACAATGGGTTGAGTGTTGTGTTTTTGTCTCCAATAAACATCTCAGATATAACATTAAAAAAGGTTGAGATGAAAACTTTTTTTAAATTATATTTCTCCTAATGCATTTTGTTTGTTTGCTTCTTTGTTTAGCTTGTTAATTTTTTTTTTACTTTTCTCAGGATATAATCCAGAACTATATTTTGATGTAATAACAGCGTTAACGATCGTAAGATTAATTGCATAACATTGCAATAATTGAGCGAATAGGGACAGCTGCTGATGGAACGGCAACGGCATTCTGTTGCGCATGCGCGACTTTAAATGCTACTTCGTGACGTTCTACAGCAACCCTCTAGGAGAACAGCTGATTAGCTGTTGTCGTTAATAGCCTACATGTAGGGCCTACATGATTAGATAAGTAAATGTTATATTTTATAGTTATGTGCCATTTTTTTGTATCTGTATCTAATTTATTGTAACACGAATGAAATGTTTAACCGGCAAGGCTTTACAATAGCCTACATGCAAATAATAAACTTTTGTGAATAGCAGAATCCTTTGAGTGTAACTCTACCTCTGCGTTAACATGTGATTGTGATGTGAATGTACATCGCATTGCAGCTACAATATGTTGGGATGGAGGCTCCAGAACTGCAACTGATAGAATGCACGATACTACGATATTTCTTCAAAAGCAGATCATGGAGACATTTGAATCGCCAACGATCAAAAATCGTGATATCGCCCCTATGACAGACAAGACTATAGGGAAGCAAAACACAATCACATTATGGCAAGGGAACACATGACAAACAGGAAACATGACTATGGCACACTGACACGGACACCGGCACCGACACAGGCATACCGGCCACCGGCACGGACACGGACACGACACGGCAAAAAACGTGAATTTGACTTAGTTACACGAGAGATGGCGGTTACACAAACAAAACTAAACAAGATACAATGGAAACATGAGGGCTATTTATAGGCTACATCAAGATTAATGACTAACAAGAAACACCTGTGAACAATCAAGATGATCATCCAATTAGAATATTTAATGCCAAAAGCAACCATTTTTCTTGCTTTTTTAAATGTCAATTTTTTTTTGGTTTTGTTTTCTTTGTTTTTATGCCTGTTGTTGTCATGACTGTGGTTGCCATAGGTTGCAGCAGAGCAACTACGTCTTTTTCCCCCTGAAATTTGATGAATTTCATAACCTCAGTTTGTTTTGTGCTTGAATGTTCTATTAAGTTATTATACAAAGTTATAACTTATACAAAGACAATTATACAAATTTTTGACAATTGTTCAAAAATTATGTGAGTACCATGATAATCTTTTTTTAATGATAAATACCTTCATATTAAATACATTTTAGTGCAATGAAGCTAATTTTTCTAATGGCCTCAATATTAACCCCTCTTTTTCTGTACCTTTATTAACAGGTCCAAAATAGGCCTTGATACAAGCCTCTGCAAATAGCCTCTACAAATTCTCTGCAAAGATGTCTGCTGGCTCTCCAGTGAGCAACAAGACTTCCCGTAGTACATCTCCACAGCCCCCTCTAAGCCCATCAGCACAGTCAGATATAGAAGGTAATGAGGACACAAAGCCTACTCCTGTAGGATCTTCGTTTTCCTTACCATGTTGGGCTACCCAGGCCCTATGTGATTTGGCAAGATGTGAAACAGACCTCAGGCGTCTGCGGGAGCAACAAGTGACTGAAGCGCAGACAGTAGTTCAGGGTGTGGAGCGTGCACTGCTTGGAGCACAAAGGGAGGAGCACCGTCTACTGGAAAGGGTAGAACAGGATCACAGGGATCTACAGCGCAGACTTGAACAGGTGCAGAGGGAGAATGGAGCAGCCATAAGGGTTGGACAAAGATTAGTAGACCAGCGATTATATAAAGTCATTAAACTTCGAGAGCTAATAAGGAAAAGTTGTGGTGGTGATGGTAGTAAAAATCGAGAGGGGGATCAGAAGCGGGACCAGCTTCTTAAGGGCGTTACAGAACTTGTCCAGCCTTGGGAAGTCTCACTTACACTCAAACGTGTATCTTTTAAACCAAGTGCCCAACCAAACGCTGTAACCTTTGGTGAGATCAATGTGCAAGATCACAATGTTCATATTCCTGTTGGAGGCTGTGGGCAGTTGGGGCAAATGTGTTCCCTCCATGAAATACGCAGTGGGGCTCATGTCGGTGGAGAAGGCCAGAGCTCGCCTGATGGAACAATTCCTGGGCAGAACCAAAGGCACTCATCAACTAGTGGCAACTTGAGGGTTGTCCGGAAGCTCCGTTTGTCAGCCCGAAGTGATGATGAATCAGGAGAAGAGGTAAAATGCCAGTCCCCACAACTGCGTCACTGGTCCCCTAAACAAGTCCCATGTGAACGTGATTCATCACAGGAGGATGAGTGTGAATCGCCTACATCTGAATGCAAACGAGATGAGCTCTTCTTGGCTGTACCATCCCTTAGTCATGGTGAGTTAGACGGTGAGGATTTTGCTTGTATACAAAATGAACCAATCACACAGTTTGGTTCAAAGAGAGCAAAAAGGCAAAAAGAACTCTCTCCATCTCCAGAGCAAGGTCACCAAGAACAAGGTGGCTGGTTCTTGAATCAGTTTGACCATAAAAATCATGCCAGAAGGACCGGATCTTCAAGAGAAACATCAAGGTATGGCACACACTCATCACCACAAATCCCCAGAGAGATCATCTCTAGTCAAGGCAGCAACAGCCACTTCTTTCATGGCAGGTCTTGCTCCCAATTAAGTGCATCCTCAGATGACCACCCACAAAACCGTGCACCATCCCCTGCAGACAGTGTAGATTCTGGGTACACTTTCATTGTCAGCTCCCCAAGGGATTTCTCCAACTGCCTGCGTCCTACTGCTCGCCTCTCCAGATCAGCTGCTGACCTTTCCTACTGTAACAGACCCCTCAGTGAAACCAGAACACCGCAATCAAGCATATGGACTGTTTCCAAGAGTCATATGTCCTCAAGTTCCACCTTCCAAAAACAAAGCGAGGTGTCAAGGACTAAATCCTGTCCCAGTCATGGTAACTTCTCTCAAAAGAGCTCCCAACCACATGCTACTTTCTCCAGTAGAGTGCCTCGTTCGCTTTCTATGTCTGTTATCGATAACTCATCTCAGAAAAGACTAAACCACCTTACAGCAGGACGGCATAATTCTCTAAATGAGAACAGAATGCAGGGAGAGAGGAGTGAGCCAGCCCTCCTAGTGTTAGAGGAGGATGAGGAATCATTGGCACCAGAGGAGGTGCGCCTTGTCCGGCAGTTTGGTAAACAAGGCTCAGGACGTGCTGATCTCACGCTGCCCAGTGGTGTCCACGCAACACCACAAGGTCAACTGTTCATTGTGGATTGTGGGAATGCTCGTGTCCAGGTAACTGATGCCCATGGCAACATCCTACAACAAGTGACTTCTCCAAGTAACGACTTAGGAGGCTCCTCGCGACGCTGCCGTAATTACTTTGATGTGGCCGTTAATGCAAAGGGTCTGATTGCTTTGAGCTGTGCAGCTGAGAGGGCTCTCCTGATCCTAAGTCGGCATGGGCGTCTCCTCCAAACATTTGGAGGAGGACCCTACATTGCAGGAGTGCCTCGAGATGAGTTGGAAGCACCAAGGGGAGTGACAGTCACCCAAAGAGATGAATTCCTAGTTGCAGATATACGAAAGGGTACTCTTACTGCACTAAAACTTGAACCTAAAACTGGTTCCAGATTGGAACGCACTGTGGTGACCGGTTTCCACAGGCCTTATCTGGTTGCAGCATGCCTCCACTCTGGTCTGGTCGCAGTGTCTGAGCGAGGCAGTGAAACGGGGCAGGAGCCTTGTGTGAAGATATTAGGACCAGGATGGGACACCCTACGAATCCTGGGTGTGTGTTCCAGCTTAGGGCCCGTACTCTCCTGTCCCTGGGGCCTCTGCATTGATAAGGATGGGGCTGTGTTGGTGGCAGACTGGGGAGAAAAACATAGAGTGCTTCTTTATCCTTCTGAAGGGGCAGGACGAGTGATTGTGTCTGATGGACTGAGCAGCCCTCGTGGACTGGCACTTTTACCACATGATCTCCTGGTTGTGTCAGATAGCGTGCACCACTGCATTAAAATGTATCAGTACAAATGAGGTTACTACAAAGCTCAAGATTCAAAAGAAAGATGTCACTGTATGAGATGAGTATTTGGCAACATATATTTAATTTACTATTGCTGCTAGTGCAATATCATAATGCATGGTATATAGGGCTCGACAACAGTAGAGATGAATACTATATTTACTTAGATGTTTATTTAAAAAATGTTTAAATCCCTAATATCTACATACCAATTAACCATGCACTCTGCAGCATGACCCATTTGATAATTCAGTATTCATATTCACTTGTGACCAGTTTTTGACCAGAGTAATATTTTGTGGTATATTTTGTAGGGGTGAAGGTGGTGTGTGTGACTTTTGTGTGACATTTTATTGACTTTTTTTTTAAATGAAAAACTTGGCATGTTGCAATGTAGATTTTCATAGAGTGTGTCTTGACATTAGTTTTGAATCTCTGGTTGCTTCTATTGCTTATAGATTGTAATTTCTTTCACAATACATGACTTTTTGACAATATGCTATTGAAACCAAAGAACCTTACCAGCAGGAGGCAGTAATGATACATGCACATGTTGATGCATTTTGTAATGCTTTGGAAAGGATCTTTCATGAATGAAGTATGGCATTAAAAATAAAATGGCTTAAAGTATATTAAACCATTCATAACGTAGATGCATATAATGAACAAGGCTCCTGTTCAAATGTATACATTTTGTGCTTTCTAAAATATATAAATTTACATGTGTTAATGTCTTTTATACTGTTCTTAAGATATAACATTAAAAAAGCTTTTCTGTTTGAGCATTTCTGTTCATCATTAATCTGCTCACACCTGGAATAGCAACAGGAATTTAACTGCTGAATGTGAAATATTCTTGGTAAGACTGAAATCTTAAAAAGTGAACCAGCGCCACTGGAATGTTTTAATTATTATCCCCCCTCGCCATATGACCTGTGTGCTATTTTCCAAGTCTACTGAAGTCATATGACAACATGGCAGTTTGTTGTCTGACCCCCCCCCCCCCCCCCCCCCCTCCCCTCCCCTCCCCTCCCCTCCCCTCCCCTCCTCCTCCTCCTCCTCCTCCTCCTTTTCTTTTGGCTTGTTCACAAAGACCAGGATGGTCTACATAAGAGTTTATCTCCTCATTTCATACAGAATCTTTTTAAAGAAATATGTTTCATGCTTTGTGATATCCTTCCTGTGCCCTAAATGGTTTGTTATTCAATAGAAATGTTTTCCTCTCCCTTGTTTACGCTCTAAGAGGATGTGGTGTCTCCTTGTCAGGAAGCGGAACCTCGTCTTTAACTTTGTGCGAGACTGAATCCGGAATTAATTCAACTAAGGTTCTCATCACAAGTCCACACATCCCTTTTCCCCTAATGTGCAATGAATGACATAGGTTTAAGACACACTTTCATTGCAGATAATCTGTTTATTTTTAATCAGTGTGGGATGTGAACTTGTGAGAAAACATGGGTAGATGAACTTCCCAGAAAGCGGGAACCTGTTCCACTTGCTCCATTCTAGAATTGTTGTAGGAAATTACATACATTTCTTTTGTTAAGATTTTTAATCATTTTAATAAAGATATTATAGTGTGCTTTATTAAGACTTACTGTAAAAATGTTTTACACCGCCATCTTGTCTGAGAGATCCCATATAATGGTTGCAATGAATAAAGCATCTAGTAAAGAATGTTATTTAGAAAGGAATATTAGATGGCCCTTAAAACGTCTCAAATAAAAATGTGTCCTGCAGTGTCTACAGGGGGAAAAATCCCACCTATAAAAGAACTGAGTGCAAGTTGTCCATTATAGAGGAATGCCTGAGTTTGCAGTTTGTCTAGCATCCCCAAACCACATCAGCCGGGTAAAGACTAGTTAGGTCTTGGAATAAAAAAAAGAAAGAACACGTATAACTAACTTTTAAAATTGAAATGACATGCTTTAAAATGTCTCCGTAGTCTGAGAAATTAAAATGTTTCAAAGAGAATTTTAAATGGATGATAATGGCATAGCGAACCTTTTGATATTGCGTTTATGAGTCCTAGCTTGTTGTAACAGTAACAGTTTTACCACAAGTCTCAGTATGCAGCTGCATATTTGAGATCCTCATGCAACCTATAATGATGTGCTTATGGATAATTATTAATATGGATCTTTTCTCTAGTTGACAAACTTTAGAGGAAGAGTTTGTCACAGTGTTTTGTGTTGCGCATGTCTTAATGAAATTTACCTTTGGTCTATCCATATAATAATAATAATAAACCTTTCATTGCAGTGTTTGTGTGTAACAGTTTTACTGTAACAGTAAAAATCCTGTGGCTATTGTGTCTACATTACAGTATAAGCAGTGTCCATATTTGTGGCTATATGACCAACAGGCAAAATGTCAAGAGTAGCAGAATTTTGCTTGTTGCACACAGCCACAGTTGTTTGCTTTGAGGGGGTTTATGGAAGTAGCAAGTAAACTTTAGAGGCAATAAAAAATACCCCTCACATGGAGAGACGTGTCTGTGTGTGTGTGTGTGTGTGTGTGTGAGAGAGAGAGAGACAGACAGAGGGAGAGAGAAGAAACAAGAGTTAACCATTACTGAGGATGTACAAATAAGCAAAAGCTCACTGAAGAATGTGTGACATTTTCACATTTAAACCATAGAGGAAATATAGGCTACACACCAACTCAAAAGGACAGAAAACATCTGAAATCTTTTTTTCTGTTAATCATGAATGTCCATGTCCCTGTCCACATTGTTTCTGTTAAAGTAAGTGACTAAAACTTAAAAGTTATAAACTAAAAAAAAAACTTTCCTTTCACAATTTTCAAAGCCTATCATTCTTGTGTTTACATTTCTGTACACTACAGAGCAATACAAAAAAACAAACTCTCTAAATATTTCTGTTCCATGTAAGAAAGAAAACCATACTGCTTTCCAAAGGCATAAAGGTGAATGAATGATATTTTGGGGTGAACTATACTATGAAGCTCTTATGATTTCATTGATTTTGTAATAAAACCAATGAAATCGTAACAATGCAAAAATGGTAATCGCCTCCCATGCCAGAGATGCCAATTCGAGTCCTGCTCAGAGTAAGGCGAGTAGTACAGGAGGGGTTACACATGCAAACCAAAGGGGTGTAAGGTTTGCTTGTTTCTTCTCCATACAAATTTGCACAGACACAAAATCATATACATTGTTTTAATTAGTGCATCTCAATTCATTTTAACATACAAAACACTATAAATTACCTATGGCAATGTGTTAAATTCACATCACTTTCTCTTCCTGTCACACCTATAAGGTTTTTATGACCTTCCATTCAAATCTAGTCATCCTCTGACAAGCATGTACTTGAGATCACTTACATATCCTTCCCTAACTACCTGTCTGCTTTTAGAACAATAACTTTTCACTTTCTTTTCCCCATCTCTCTATATAATTCAATTGGAATGAAGCTTTAAAATGTTAATTTGCCTTGCTGATAGGTCAACTGGTTTACTGTTGACAATGACAGTACGTGAAAATTAAAAACTCAAGGTAAATAAGTAGTGACACATCTATGTCCTGAAACATCTTTAAAGGACACAAACATTGCTAATGACTTGATCCAGCACATAAAGCCCTTTTTTAGCAAGTCCAAGCCTGGGTGTAAACCAGAGCAATGTACTGAAAATCACAGACAAATAGTATTTTAATTGTAGACACCTTCCAATTTTGACCACATTCTTTTGAACAACATAAAATAAAGGTGGCACTTCTGAGCACAATAAGTGTGTGTATGAAGATAAAAGAGTGAACAGCTGTTCGGTCTATGACAAGTTGTCATTCATGCCGAGTTATAATGTGCACAAAAATCCCTGGGGTACATATGTCAACTTTTGTAAATGCACAACACCAGCAGAGGAAATATCCATAAGTGTCCCTCTGAATGTAAATATATTTTCCTGTAATTGTGTGAGAGTATGAGAGAGTGCCAGCTGCTCTCCATTGTGACGGCATAAGGAGGAAAAGCTCTGGAATGTACACAGCTTGAGCCTTTGAACTCAGGCTCCTCTAGGCCTTTCCCTCTTCTTTTGTGCCTTGGGGTCAATTGGTTAAAGAGAGGTGGAGGTCAGTGTGTTATAACACTTTCATCTGCCATCCTCCTCTACTCTTAACATCTCCCACACAGTGCAGTGATTACCTACACAACCCTCACCTCCTTGAAATCCTAAATGCCCAGGTTTTCCTACAACAGACAAAGTTGTCATTAGAATTCCAGACATTCCAAGTCACAATCATAAATACTGCAGCTCAAAGTACAGTGTGGTTTACTTCAATCTGGCATATCTGAAAACTGCCTGATAAAACGCATAATTTGGACATACTACATAGAAATATAAAATCTTAATCAATTAATAAAATTCACATTTATTAGATAACTGACAAATTACAAGACAAATGTATTGTTCTTGTATGTGTGAAGCTCAATGCCTCACCTCAGAGCGGAGTTTCCCGCTTGTAAAGTGCTGCACTGGTCGGCCCTTCAAACTGCAGCTTAATTGCCTGTTTGAGATTCAGCTGGGGATCAGTAGTTGTCATGTTAAACACAGACTCATTAGGTAAGGCACTATGTGGGGAAATAGCTGAAAGGTCAATGATTGGAGACATGGATGTCTTTTGAATTCCCCCCCAGTCATTTTTTTGTCCATGGGATTGGATGAGAAAAGGTGGATACCCCAAAGGGGGGCTTTCCCTAATTTTTGTCTGTCTAATTGGGCCCTCTTGGTTTGGCATCACCCCTAAGGAAGCCATAACAGAGTTCCACTTTAGATCAACTCCTCCAGCTTGTTTGTGGCTCTTCTCAATCACATCCTCTATGATGTAAGGAGTCTTAGGTTTTAAGAAGTAGTTACCATCCCCCATTGATCCAAGCCCTTTTAAGGGGTTTTCTGAGTCAGGCAGTTCAGTGAAGGTGCACTGTTCATGTGTGGGACTGCTCTTGGGTACAGCCTTTTGATTATGCCTAGATGCTCTGCCCTGAAGACTGGCAGGATTGGAGCCAGGAAGAGGCAAGGTGGATGGCCGACTGCGGGAACGAGAAAGTGAATGTTGTTGTATCTGCTGGATGAAATTTAGGCTGTCAGCAGGCACAGTCTGTACTGTGGCATGGGAGTGGCAGGTGGAGGAGGAAGTCTGTGAGGCAGGTATGGAGTGGAAACGCTCTGCAGTCGAAGCTGGGGAACAGGAGGCAGAAACTGAGGACGAGGATGGAGAAGATGTGGCTGTAACTCCATCAACACCCACCTCTCCTGAACTAAGAGACGCACGGGTCTTGACTAGGGCTGAAAGGTAAGAGGTGTTGGGAGCACCACTGGGTGAAAACGGTATGAGACCTGAAAAGGGCTTTGCACCATAGTTTTCCAGAAGTCGCACAATCGTGAAATGACCTTGTTTTCCTGCTACCTTTACTGGGCTGCGACCATAACGATCCACATTGTCTGGTTCTGCACCTTTTTCTAAAAGCATGGCCACAATTTCAGCATGCCCCTCCTGAGCAGCAATGCTAAGCGCTGTGGCACCCTGCTGTTTGCAAGCCAGGTCTACATTGAGACCTTTAGCCCTAAGGAGCAGCCTGCCAGCAGCTGCATGACCTCTCCATGCCACAGAATGCAAAGAAGGCCGACCATCAAGATCTCTTGCATTTGGGTCAGCTCCATATTTCAGCAACAGTTCAATACCTTCCAAGTCTCCTCGCCAAGCTGCTACGTGGAGTGCAGTTCTCCCTTCTGCATCTTTTGACTCCAGAGGGACACCACCTTTTTCTATGAGTAGGGTGGCCATGTCTAAACGGCCCTCCAGGACCAGCAAATAAAGAAGAGGTCTTCCTTCAGCATCACGGACATCAGTGTCAGCCCCTCTACGCATCAATAACTCCACAATCTCCCGATGTCCCTGCAGAGCAGCCGCACTGAGTGCGGAGTGTCCATCATATGCACGATGATCAATGGGTGATTTTCGGTCTAGAAGCAGCCTGACGGTACTACAGTGCCCTTCTTGTGCTGCTAGAATTAGAGGGCTCCGACCCTCCACATCAAGCTCACCCACACGTGCCATGCTACCTCGCTCTGTCAATATTGCACACACACTTTTGTGACCTTCACAAGCTGCAGCATGCAGTGGAGTCCAGCCCAGATCATCTTTGTGATTCTCATCCAAACCCCTGTCCAGCAGTGCTCTTACAACTTCAACGCTACCCCTTGCTGCAGCCAAGCAGAGAGCGGTGCGGCCTTCTCCATCGATGCCATCCACTGCTGCCCCCCAAAAAAGCATTCGATTAACTGTACCAGCATGTCCCATAGCTGCAGCCGCAAGAAGAGGAGTGACAGAAGAGGGATGAGCTCCAGAACTTTCATCTACATCAGCTCCAGCTTCCAGGAGGAGTTCAACCACTTCCTCGTGCCCTTCGTAAGAGGCTAGTAGTAAAGGCGTCATTCCATCTCTGTCCTTATGTTCTGGATCAGCACCTCGCTCCAAAAGAAGATTTACAACCTCTCCATGCCCTCGTCCTCCAGCTGCTGATGGCACACACAATGCAGCTACAGAGAGAGCAGTACGTCCATCCCCATCTGCATGATTCAAATCAGCCCCAGCATTCAAAAGTATTTCCACTGCCTCTTTGTGACCCATGTAGGTTGCAGCTATTAGTGGAGTACGTCCCTCACGGTCTGAACGGTCTACTTCAGCACCATGTTTAAGGAGGGTCAACAGAATTTCCTCATGTCCACCCCATGCTGCTGCTCGTAAGGCTGTCCGGCCATCTGAATCGCACCCATCAATCTCTGCCCCAGCTTCCAGAAGTAGACGCACAGCTTCCTTGTGGCCACCCCATGCAGCAGAGCGAAGAGCAGTCCATCCCTCACTGTCCACATGCTCCAGCAGGGCCTGTACTGCAGGCCTCTTGCTCCCTTGCTCCTGCACCCACTCTAGCAACACCTGTAGTACACCATCATGGCCTTGTCTGGCAGCAAGCGTCAGTGCAGTCTGCCCCTGGTTGTCATTCACTGAAGGGTCTGCTCCACGGCATAACAGCAATACAGCAACATCTACAAGTCCAGCATGGGCTGCAGATGCTAGTAAAGTCCGTCCATCTGATGGGTCTGTACGGTTCACACTGATGCCACTGTCAAGAAGAGCTCTCACAGAGTCTTCCCTCTGTAATGCTCGTCGAACTATCCTGCCTCCTCCCCCAACACAGTGAACCTCCACACTGGAGCTATTGTCAGGGGAACAGCTTGCAGGGTAAATTCCACTTTTCATTAAGAGCTGAAGTACATCTTGCTGAACTAATACAGGTGTATGAGGAGGTGATGGCACATTAGAAGAACAGTCTTTTCTGGCACTATTAAGAGATGGAACTCCAGTCCATAGCAACCACAGTGCCAAGAGGGATGGTTCCCCTTGATGGACTCCACTGCTGAGGAGGTGGTGGGCCAGCTGGCAAGTCTCCTCTGTACCTAAACTACTGGCTCGAAAAGAGAGGGACATGGCCAGAGAAAGTTGACCATCCTTCACACAACACAAAAACTTTTGTGTGCAGTATTTGACATCAGTTAACCATTCTGCAAAGCTGCTGTGAAAGAGGAGTTTACTGCCCTCAGGGCCATCTACAAACAGAGATGTCAGAGCACCCATCTGTGCTTGGAAATCTCCAATCCCAAGGTAGGAGTCACGGCTTCTAGCAATAGTGTAGAGCTGATCAGCTGTTAGTGGTTGTGGGGATGCCAAAAGGATATTTAGCAAAGGCCTAATATGGACAAACAGACTTCTAGGAAAGAGTCGCTGACAGAGCCATAGGTAAAGGCCATTTAGTGTGCCAGGAATGTCCCGAATTTCTCTAAGTCCTACTAGACCATGTGCAACACCATCTAGTACTTGTTCAAGAAACAAGAAACATCCACCACTTTTGATGTGCAAAAGATTAAGCATTTCAGCCGTATCTGGTGTAAGTTGTCTTCTCAAAGCCCCGTCCTGGTCAAGCCTCCGCAGGATATATTGCTGTACATCTCGTACAGTTGCAGGCTTTCTTAAGTCATCTAGACACAACCTCCTAAAACCTGCAGGGTAGAAAAGCAAGAGATAAAATCAGAGCAGTGTATATAGCAAAATCAGAGACAAAATAAGATACAACAATGAATAAAGCATCATGATGATTTTTTTTAGGGCTTCAAAATTAAAATGGTCTTGTGCAAAAAAAAGATGTGATTTCATTAAATGTATAGTCAGCAGCATGTTCTGTTTGTTATTTACACAATCACAACTGCATGTTAGTCTCATTATTCATAGTTTTCAGTCAAGTGAATGGCGTGGAGACCTGGAGGGCAAAACATTACAGGGCTGTCCATTTTCCATCTCAAAAGAAAAACAAAAATAAGTGAACAAAATGCATGTTTTGGACACTTGTGATCCATATACAGCATCTGTAGCAATATTTGAATTACTAAAAACAGCGGGACATTCTAAAACGCTTAACACGAAAAAAAGATTTTTAAAGATCAAATTCAGTATACAACTTATTGATGATGCATACTATATACATGCGAGCATGTATGTATCTTCTATGGAAAACCGCTTAACGAGAAACCGCACGTTGCGTTTTATTTTAGATACATCTACTTGCCTGTACATAGCTTTTCAATAAGGTGTAAACCGTATAATTGGGTCTTTTTTATATCACTGTCTTGCTACATTAGTACTTTGTCCGCTAGTCATTTTTACCAGGTTTGTACTAAGGAGGAAAGCCTTGTTTTGCCCTCCAGATGGGCAATCCAGGTGGATGCTGCACATTGGTGGTGGTAGAGGAGATTCCCCCCTTCTATGTAAGGCGCTTTGAGTACCCAGAAAAGCGCTATATAAATGTAACTATTATTATTATTAATCCTATAAGGGTGTGACATCATGTGAAAACTATGAATAATGTAGTTTCACCATATTTTTTTTATAGATTTGTGTATTAAACATTTTTTGCTGCTCTAAGTTACAATACAAATAACCAACATCACTGGAGCACATAAAAGTTATTTTAAAGAGAACACAGGTGTGAACACCCTTGAAGAGAATTTCTTACTATTGGCAGCAGAGCCATAAGCCATCTAAGCAGCAGCAGTATAAGATGTTTATCATAACTACAATTGCAGAATTTGTCAGAATAATTGCAATATGTTTTAGCAAATTGTGTAGACCAACAACAGTAGTTTCTTTCCAGTATTGTCATCTCGTGGGCAGAGGTAAAACATGATGGTCCTCGAGGCTTTTCAACCCTATAGGTTCAGAACCTTGCATTCAAATTTGTTTATAAAGGCCGAACTATGAACTACTGTACAAAAGATTGTAGTCTCTTAACGCTATACTTCAGATGTCATCCACAAAGAGCTATGGGACCCTCATCTCATAACACCCGGCCATAATATACTGATATAAGAACAAACAGTCATAAGCTGTATGTTTGGCAATACTGAATGTTTGGGTGGTCATACAAGTGTGGAGAACATTATTCATTTGTTACTAAAAATGTTTCTAAAGACAGATGAACAATTCACAACAGAAAGCAGTAAAGCTAATCATCTCACATTTCAGTGCTCATGAAGTGGTTTATGAATCATCCAAGTGTGTACCTGAGAACATCTTGCATATGGCTTTGTTCTGTCGGCGTGCAGAGCAGACCAGCAAGATCCAGGGAGGCAGGAGCTGTATGTATCTGAGCAGGAGTTCTGCAATAGAGGAACTCTGAGTGGCCGCAGATCCTGATATTGACCGTTCTCCAATTCCATTACCTCCACAACACCCTGAGTCCAGCGAATCCACCACAATAAACACACTGTGAGCTGGTGGTGTCAAGGACATGAGAGGCTCTAATACTGCCCTAAAGAAAAACCAAAGGAGGAGTTTAAAATATATTATACAAAAGTTAAGGCATAACCCAGCATGACTGCACAATTGATTGTATTCAGCTAGAACACTGATAGCAAGTGACCGCTGCTAGTATCAAACCATCTTTAACCACAGACATATGATTTTTTTAAAACGGAATCAACCTTACCTGCAAGACACTGATATAAAGTCTTAATTTAATAAAGGAAGGAGGAAGGAGAAGCAAGGATATACATATTTCTTAAAACAATAGTGAGCAAAAAAAAAAAAAATAAATCAATCATTTTAAGACCTGGAAATAGGAAAGAGATGTCATCACATATCAATGAAAGTCAATTCAGAACTAAAACAGAGCTTATCTGACATCAAAACAAGAGTTCAGAAATGTGGCATTGTTTTGTATAGAATGGAATCATGTGACAAATTTATTTTGAAAAAAACAACAACAACATCCTTTAAAATTCTGGGAGTTTTTAAGCTTTCTTATTCCTCAGCCTTTCTTTCTTTTTGGCCACTTCTTCTGACTTAAGGTGTGGTTGCAGAGGCATCGTGACTCAGTGTTATGGAAGCTCAGTGATTTCCTGTTGCTTCCAGGGCATACCAGTAGACAGATAGGTAATTATGAGTCTGATAAAGCAGCACCTTCTCACTGTCTTACTCTTATTACTGACCCACTTCACTCACTATATGATTGCCCTTTTAATCAAACACTTAAATGTAATATAATACTTTCATCTATCCCAGCCTAATATGCAGAGACAACTACAAACCACTCATGGGTTGATTTCCCAAAACACAATTTGAGCGTCCTCATACGACCTAAAGCATCCTGATACCTAAATCAATGGCATGAGTTTGGAACAGGATTATGTTTGTGTAAATTTAGTAAATTGTGGCAAAGAGCTCAGGAGCAACCATCTACTACTGAAGCACTGCAAATGACTTAATCAATTTGAACTACCTATACATTTAGACTATATGAGTGTATAAATAAATCTCAATATTTTCCAATGAGCGGTGTGTGTATATATATATATATATTTTTTTTCTTAACTGCTTGGCCCAATGGACTCTTTTTAGAAGTCTTTCTTTGTTTTTGTTTTTTAAATTGCGATTGAAAAAATTAATTGGAAAAAAAACATTCCAAACTGGAAGCATTGCATTCTCTATAGAATAATATTTTGATAATAATTAATATCCACACTCGCTTTCTTTAATAGCAAAGCGTTTTAAACAACTCACCTTATTCTGTCTATTATGGTTAAACGGATCAGTATTGAAGTTCCTCTCTCATACTCCCGCCATAAAATTTATAAATCACAAGCATGCTGTGTTTATTGGTTCCTTATCTCCAACACGTGGGCTCACATCATTTGTTGAGCTAATGCCCTTTTAACATGCTCACAGATCACAGCTTGAGCTGAGCAACCTAATAAATGTACTTCCTGACTCATTCTGTCCACAAAGACAAGCTATGGGCTTGTCTTGACCCCGGGAATGGTCATGCTAGTTAAAGTTGTCAAACAGAGAAGGGCTAAGAGATCAAGCTCAAAAGAACAGTAATGTGACACTTTTTTCTTTTTTTTTTTACTTCAGTAGAGGACAAAATAGAAGGGTTGTGGTCAAGGTCAGGCCAGACGATTACAGGAGTTACAATGAAACTGAGAATATGCTACAATGGCCATAAATACAATTCCATTTCGCTAGACAAAACATTTAGTGATCTACTTTTCAATACAATACTCTTAAAGACATTTTCTGTTTAATACAACTATATCTCTATCTAGAGTTTCAAACTGACAAAAGACAAAATGATTTCCTTATGACTAAAGTTCATGTCCAGATAAAATAAACAGATTATTTATTAGACAACAAGTGATCTCCACAGTGTAGTGTAGTGGATCTTATGTACATCAGAGAGCATATTGAATACAGCAGGGACTGGCACTTGCATTTCACCTCTAAATTAACTCTTCTTACAATCTCTTGCCAGGACCAGAGAAAAACATCACAGCAGTTTGTCAGCATGTGTAAGGCAAATGTGAAATGTGGGCCTGTACGTCAGATCTGTGAGAGAAAGCTGAAAGAACTAGTGTAAGAACAAACACTGAAAAGCAAAGAG
This sequence comes from Rhinichthys klamathensis goyatoka, assembly GCF_029890125.1. Classification (NCBI taxonomy): domain Eukaryota; kingdom Metazoa; phylum Chordata; class Actinopteri; order Cypriniformes; family Leuciscidae; genus Rhinichthys; species Rhinichthys klamathensis. Next base: position 1,661,085 of record NW_026606867.1, read on the forward strand.
AGAGAGAGAATAGAGAAAGCTGTCAGCATGGCGAGCTCACCAACTCCAGAAACTAGTGGTACGATTCTCAGTCTTTACCCCTATTTTTCCCCTGAATGTTGTAAATAGCGTCATCCATCTGCACTGAACGCTGGGCTATTGTGATAACTGTGAATAGGCATCATTATTGCGATGAGAGGAATAAATAAATAGCAGAAAAGCAGAACAATAGCCCCCTTTCCTGCCTTTGACAGAGTCTTTCTGAGGGGCACCAGACGAAAAATACGATTGGAGGAGGAGAATACAGGGGGTGGGAGGGTTTGGTAGGAAACAATAAAAGAAACCTTGTTCAAGCAAGATGCCACTGAGTGCATTTATATTCATAACAAACACTAAAAAACATCAGCTTATTATAAATAACGAGAAAATGTAAGAAAAATGTGTTGATTTTGAAATTGTCAGTTTTTTTCTTTTCATTTCTTTTTTTCAAAATGTCATATACACATTGAATAAGCCCTCAGCATGGCTCCAAAACTGTTTACATGCAAAGCACAATGGGGTAATGCGCATGTCTTCATGTCAGTTGGGTTGTGCTTCAAGAGTTTATGACCTTTACTCAATAACAGAACAAAGTTTGAGACATTTACATTATCTAAGCATAACTGGTTAGGATTGTACAGAAACACACAAATTTTAAAAAAAGACCAAGATTAAGTGGTGCGGATTACATTCAAAACAAGTGACTTCTGCAATGACGATTTACCTTTTACACAAAAAATCTTGAATTTAATGGGATACTCCACTTTTTTTGGAAATAGGCTCATTTTACAACCCCCTCAGAGTTAAACTGTTGAGTTTTACCGTTTTTGAATCTATTCAGCCGATCTCCGGTTCTGACGGTACCACTTTTAGCATAGCTTAGCATACATCATTGAAGTGGACAAGACCATTAGCAGTTCTCAAACAAAAATCACCAAAGAGTTTCAACATTTTTCCTATTTAAAACTTGACTCTTCTGTAGTTACATCGTGCACTAAGACCGACGGAAAATGTAAAGTTGCGATTTTCTAGGCTGATATGGCTAGGAACTATACTCTCATTCCTGCGTAATAATCAAGAAACTTCACTGCCGTACCATGAGAGCAGCAGGCGTAATGATATGATGCAGCGCTTGAAAATAGGCCACCTTCCGTCAACACAACGGAACTATTTTCAGGCGCTGCGTCATATCATTACGCCTGCTGCACTCATGGTACGGCAGTAAAGTTTCTTGATTATTACGCAGGAATGAGAGTATAGTTCCTAGCCATATCAGCCTAGAAAATCGCAACTTTACATTTTCCGTCGGTCTTAGTGCACGATGTAACTACAGAAGAGTCAAGTTTTAAATAGGAAAAATATCGAAACTCTTTGGTGATTTTTGTTTGAGAACTGCTAATGGTCTTGTCCACTTCAATGATGTATGCTAAGCTATGCTAAAAGTGGTACCGCCAGAACCGGAGATCGGCTGAATGGATTCAAAAACGGTAAAACTCAACAGTTTAACTCTGGGGGAGTTGTAAAATGAGCCTATTTCCAAAAAAAGTGGAGTATCCCTTTAAGGTTTAACTGATCTTTTTTTACCTTATAACTCCTTTTTGAAATACAAAATGTTCTGAAGCCTGACACTCTAAATGACTTCGACATTTTGTTGTTTCTGGTCTAGCAAAGGCCCCAACTGAAGCGTCACTTTCCTTGCACAAACAATGTGAAATACAGAGGGAGTGTGTAAGGTACACCAAAGACCTAGCTGTGAAACATCTGGGATTTCTCACAGAAGTAATGCTTGGAGAGCAAACATGAAATGCTTGGAGAACTAAAGGCAGAAAGAAATTAGTTCAAAGAGTTCTTGAACAGGGAGTGATTTGTTACAGAGCAAAAGCAACAGAAAAATTTGAGAAATTCTGAGTAAAGAAAAAGTGGTTATTAGAACTGCTGAAATAGTGAATGTTTAAGATATAAAAATCTCTATTAAAATTGTATCATTTTGTACATTATTTAAAAACATGATTTTCAAGAAGAAATGTAATAGTGATAATATTTCTTCTTGATTCACAGTAACTGTTTTATATACATCATGACATACCGATATAAATTGTGATTCTTTTTCTCATGATATTGCATTAATAATTAAAGTTCTTCTAACAATTTCCGTAATTATTAATTATTTAAATCATTTATGTGTTCATTCATACAATTTCATAAGATACAGTTCAGAAGAAACATGCTCTTTAAAAAAAACTTGTTACATTGCAATGTATAAATTGTGATAGATCTACACCAACCTTTTAAAAGTGTCATCAGGTGCTCTTTGGCAGTGGAGGGGCTCCAGGACAGCAGCAATAGCAGCACTGCTAATCACTTTCATATAGTTTGGTCCCAGTAGAGGACTTTCCTTCAGCTGTTCAACCAGCCCCAGTACAAATCTCCACACTTCAATACTGCTCGCATCCTCTCGCTGGCAATAGTGCCAGGCCAAACACCGTGATGCAAACCCTGCCGCCCTGCATGCTTCCGACTGGGGCCAAACCAGTTCTGTGCAGAGAGCCGTCTTACCCGTGCCCGGGCCCCCAGTCACTAGGACCCCTGGAGAGACATGGATCGCTCCCTCCACAGCCTTGGCGGCATCTCGCGCCTCCAGCCATCTTTGTAGCTTCTCGAGAGCCCATTCACGGCAGTAGAACCGCCGGCCCCGTAACAAGCTGGGTAACATGCTCCTCATCTGGCCCTCTGGAGATAAACAGGGACGGACCATGAGGATGTACCTTCTTCCATAGTCCCTTACAGAACAAGCGAAGCAGGTGCTCTTAGAATCTCTTTAAACCTTCAATGTTTGCACTGCAGTTAACACAGAAAGAGCAGAGGGTTGCGTTGGGCTATATGCAAATTGAAAGGTTTCCGGATTGGAGAGTCAGAGAGAGTGTCCTCAGATAACTGTTGGCTGCAGGTGTGTTTGTATTTTGCAATCCCGTAGGTCCAAGTCATGCTGCTACTCGGAAGCCCTGTAAGACAAAACAAACATAAAGCTGGAGGAGAAGGGTGTTATTCTGTCAATGTTTAAATACTTTCTCCTAACCCAAATTAATATGCAGAAACAAGTCATAATAATAATAATACTTTTTATGTACTTCACCTTTTATACAAGTGCTAAACAAGTCAGCATATAAAAACATATAGGAAAAAAATAAAACATTTACAAAGTATTTTAAAATGATATAAATAATAATTTAAAAAAAGAACAATGCAAATTTTGAATAATGACTTAATGACTTCAGCTTAAATTGTCTAATTGTTCCATTGGTCTTATAAACAGATTGTGCCATTCCCAACTAATGGTTGTTGAGCCAATGTTGCTGTGAATGTTTTCATAACACCACAGTGTTTAAACTTTTCAGGGAAATTCATTTTTGATTGGGTCACTTTATGAATGACTTCTGGCATTCTGTAATGTAAATCCCATGCAATCCTGGCAGGGACGTGGGAGGTAGGGTTGCTGCAGCTGTTTTTCAGAATTTATAAACACTTTAAGTGAGCTATTAAAAAGTGTTGTTTATATGTTGAATAACGTTTTTTAAAACATACACACTCATACACTGTATGAGTGTGACGTCCTATTGTGACCGTTGCAGTGTTAGTCTGCTCTACTCCTGAGTGTAAGGCAGGTTTTTTGTGCTCATTTTTTATTTCCTGTCGTTGTGCGGGATCTTTTATTGTATATGACAGTGTAAACAGCTCAATAAACCTTTTATTTAAAAGCCTAATTTATGTCCCGTAGACCGGCCCGTTGCATTACTATTGCAAGCAGTATCACTGATGTCAAAAATGTGATGTGCAGTCAAATGTCCCAGATTGTATGCTGTTTAAACGAGTATTCTCACTGATTCGCTTGATGTGCTTCATGATGTGTAACGTGTTTTATAGGCTCAATATTGTTTCTCATTCAAATGGGTGATCCCCCCCACCCAAAAAACAAAACAAAACAAAAAAACACAGCACCCCCAACCTAAACCATCTTCCCAAGCCCCCGAATTCAGGTGGTGCTGTTTTACCTATTATGCTCAAAAAACATGGATCCTTTTGCTGATTGAAACCAGTCATTATTTTTGCAATTCCGTTTGGTGATGAAAGGAAATGACATCCTTCACCTTTAAATGAAAGCTTGGCATTTAACTCGCCCATGACATGTGAGAAGGAAAGGTTGAGAGAGAAACAGAAATAGAAAGAGAGGGTTAGAACGTATCTGTCAAACTCCCATGAAAGTGAGAGCTTGGATATTCAAGCAAGTTAAGCTGCTGACTCAACCCTCAACTTAAATTGTCCTAAGCAATAAAGAAATAAAATTAAAGATAGAATGAAAGACAGAGAGTGAAAGAGAAACACAACACAAAATCTCACCTTTCATAAACACGTCATGTTTTTCCTTTATGTTTTCTCCGTGGTAGTCTTCACTCGTCTCAAATGTATTCTCTCTCTTCACGTCTTTCTGTTGCTCCTATCTTCCTCCTCGCAGGTCTTATGGTTCTGCTGGCCAGACTGAAATCTGCTCCTCCTTTCGCATATTCTCCCCGGCTCCCAGCTGCTTACCGGTTTTTCTGGTCCTTTATCTCCTCCCCTCTTGCTCCTCAACATGTCAGGGCATGAAGTGAAATAGCTGACTGCAAGAAAGAGAGAGAGAGAGAGAGAGAGAGAGAGAGAGAGAGAGAGAGAGAGAGAGAGAGAGAGAGAGAGAGAGAGAGAGAGAGAGAGAGAGAGAGAGAGAGAGAGAGAGAGAGAGAGAGAGAGAGAGAGAGAGAGAGAGAGAGAGAGAGAGAGAGAGAGAGAGAGAGAGAGAGAGAGAGAGAGAGAGAGAGAGAGAGAGAGAGAGAATAAGGGAGGAGTTAGGGTTTGGGGTCAAAGTTTAAACACAGATGCATGATGTCATATAGTGTTTCTCTTCCTTTGTTCATACACATTCTCTTAAGAGAGTGAGAACTCATGGACAGGATCCAGATTGTTGCCCTAAATACACCTCACATGTCTGCAATTTATTAGAAGCCATAAAACAAAACAGAAGTGCATTCCCTCAACAGCCAGCAACCTCATTACAACACATACAGTGCTGACAGTGTATTTACACAATGTCTAAATCAACAACTAACTGAACAACAACGTGTGGTGGGGGTGGGGAAGTGGAGTGGATAAAGATGCAGGCTGTCTGCCCAGAGGTCGCAGGATCAAATTGTTACAGATGATCCATGAATCCTCTAACCATTGCGCCCTCAAGGGAAGCACCCAACCCAAGACTGCTCCAGAGGGGCTCTCCCTGTAATTACTGTACTGTGGGTTACTTTGGATAAAGGAGTCAGATGAATAACAAGTAATATATGCGTTTAACAACTTTTTTTATGTCAGCATGTGCATGTAACACAGGCGTCAAAATACTAAAAATGAAAAAAAATATTATTTGTCCTGAATTTATCTGCTTGCTTTATAGACTTCTAAATATACTACTATACATAGAAATGTTTACTTCCATTTTACTTAATGGGTCATTTTCACATAAAACATATTTTACTCATAGATCACATCACAAATTTACCACCTTACACAAAGTATTTAAAGTAGGTATGAAATGGAAGTTGCTATAGTCCTTTCTTCCATATTGTGACGTGTATCCGAGTGAAACAGCTTCTTGCAAAAGAAAAAAAATGTAGTGCAGGACTTGATTTGGTCCATTGGGAATTGATTGGGTGGTTGTGGTTTGCTATTGCTGTGATCACATGTGAGTGACAGGTTGTGCCCTTTTGCCAAGAACAAAAGTAAACTAATCAATCAGTAAACTATTATAGAAAGTTTATTAATACACATTTGAGTGATTCTGAGAACGTAAAATTGATGAAAAATAAAAAATAAAATTGGCTCTAAACATTCATGTGAATTATTCAATCCCCAAAAGTCAAATTTTGTGCAGAATCTTTTATTCTTTATAACCTCCAATAAATGCTGCCTGTAAGTGCTTAGAAGCTTCTGTCCCGTCTCTACTGCAATCTTGGCCTAGCCAGTACTCGCTTGAAAAAGCTTCCAGATCACTGATAATCTTTTGTTTTCACATTACCCCAGCTTTATTCAAAATAATTCCACCAAATATTTTCCAATGAGATTTAAATCTGAAGACTGCACAGGCCACTCCTCAAGAACATTCTACAACTGATCCCCGAACCAAACTTAAGTAGATTTGGATGTATACTTTGGGATGGCTGTCCTGCAGGAAAGACCATTGATCACCAAGCTTCAGTTTCTCCAGCAAAGTTATCACCATCTTTGCCAAAATGGCTTGATATACTTCAAATAATTAATGTTGTCCTTTATACATTCAAGATTTCCACTTCCTGCAACAGGAAATCATCCCCATAACAAGACTAAACCACCTCCATGTTTGACCAAGGAGATGGTGTTCTTCTGCTCATAAACTTTGCCGTTTTTGCACCAGGCATACCGCTGATCTATGGGTCCAAAAAGTTTGGTCATATCACTCCATAAAACATTCTTCCAAAACTCCACAGGTCTATCCAAATGAATTTTAGCATATTCAAGTCAGCCTTTTATGTTCTTCTTGGTCAAGAGTGGCATTAGGCAAGATGTCCCAACATGAAGGTCATGCTGGTCTAGTGTTCTTCTTATAATCTGCATTGAAATGTTTTTCCCCCTTTCATCAGGTCATCTTGCAAGTCTTTGGCAGTAAATTGATGGGTTTTTCTCAGTTGCTCTGATCAAACATTTTATTCCCCTTAATTATATTGTGTTTTTCTTCAAAACCCTCAAAGGTTTTCTGGTACAACAAATTTTAAACTTATGAATAAGGCTGCCAGCTGTGTTTCTAGGAACTTTTAGTGTTTTGGAGATCTTCTTGTCGCCAGAGACTTTCTAATGTAATAAAACAATTTGTTCTCCTTCTCTATAGCTTTTGTGAGAGCTCTTTTGACTTGGCAATATTTGCTACTCAACTTTAGCATGTGCATATGTGTAACAACACAGCTAATTCAGTTTTGTTCAACAGTTTCCAAAGGCTTAATTGTGTTTTAACAAAATTTTGTACCATACCATAAGTGACTTGGCAATTAAAAAAAATTGTGAAAAAAGTAGATTAAGAATTTGAAAAACTGATTGGTTGAACTGTGTTCAAGGATAAGGCTATATTTTTCAGGTCAAGGCAAGTTCAAGAACACGTTTTGTTTAAGTTCACATTCATGTTATTTTATGTCAACTACAGCATTACATTTTGCTTCTATTCTAAAAAGAAGTTACATATGCATTTTGAAAACCATTATCAGAATAATCAAACTTTCACCATCGAATATGGAAAAACCAGTGCTGGGTAGTAACTGATTACATGTAATCTGGATTATCAGATTCCAAAAAATTAAGTACTTGTAATTAGATTATATTAACTTCTAAAATACTCATAACTAGACTAAAGTTACTTTTTTATTGATTACATGATTACATGTTATTCTCACAATGGCAGTAAATTATTTATAATAGATTGTTCTCCTTACTACCTTTTTACTATTTAAATTTCCTTTCTAATAAAGAAAAAAAAACATTCTGGGAAACCCTGTAATGTAATATTATTCTGTGTAGGCTACTTCACGTTGTTGATAAAGAAGGGAATACATTTGCTTTCTCTTTGTATTTTTGGAACACGAGTATCCTATTCAAATCAATGTGATAAACGAGTTAGGTCAAAAGTAATCTAAAACTTATCAAAAATTAGTCAATATTACCTTAAGTAAGTAACGGATTACGTTAATAACTACAATTTGTGTAATGTAATTGAGAATCAGCTAAACGACTACAATTAGGAAGTAATCTACCCAGCAATGGGAATAACATTTAGACTTGCACCACACTGTAGGCTACAATAAAATAATTATATAAGCTTTAATCAAAGCGTCAAGTTCAGCCCGCTTGGATCTGAAAACACTGAATCTTGATCAAAAACACACTAGTTGGTCTCTACAGTTGAAATAATCACCTTTCAGTTCCCATTTAACAATTACGCTACACCATGTCCAACTAAGTTCTGTAAAATAAATTATCCAGGAAGTCAACACAAGAACACAGTGGATCGAAATAAAAAGATTTAGAACCCTTGCCTCAACGCTTCCAGCGTTCTGAATCGCCTACCGTTTAATTGACTGGAACCGGAGACTCAGCAGGTTACAGGTGCCGCATCTTCATCATCCCGACGCCCACCTGACGCTCACCACGCTACACTTGGACAGCACAAACCCAAAGCATCTGAATCCTTCAAGATACAACGGTACAATCTCGTTTTTCGTCAGCATGGCAACGGATCCACGCGCGTCCACAGTGTCGCTCCACGCACCCAGTCTCCGACGCGTTGGTTTTTGTACAGTGTGTAATGTAGATGTTTGGTTACATGAAGCGTGATGTGTTGTGCGTCGTGTCCGTCGATAATTCCTGTAGGTTTGCACAAATGCAAATCACTTAATGTGTCTGCAAAAATAGAGCACATCGCGCGCTGCGCCCACCATGGAAGTCTGTCAGCTCCAAGTTTTCCTGCATCTTGATTGGTTTATTCCGACGCGAACATAGCAGTCCACGAGGGGGCGCGTATGCCAAGTAGTGTGAGATGGCAGTTTAATTCAGCTGTAATTAAAAATTGTAAACCTTTAAGAAATATTCCTAATATAAATAAGCAAATGGAAACAAATATAGAAATATATAAAAGATATGTGACTGTGTGTCAGTGTGTGTGTGTGTCACTTTCACAGTATTTTCAGACATCAATTGATGTGCCATGAAAATGTCATAATGCAAAAAAGATCCTAATAATCACTCACAATAGGCTTAATTTTTTGTTTTCCTATTTTATTTAGATTTTGGGGTGAAATAAAACCCATAAATGTTTGTCTTTGCTCACCAAAATGTTCTTGAAATATTAGGTTATTTTATCAGCCTAGCTATACTTACATGTTTGCCTTTCTGTCACCTGCTCAGAGCATTTATGAACTGTTTTTTTTTTTTTTTTTTTTTTTTTACATTTCTGGCACAAAAGTATTCTTTATATTCAAGATCCAACAATAGCCTTTTTTTTTCTTTTTTCTGGGATGAACTGGAAATCCTCTGGTGTGATTTTTGCATTGGCAAGGCAGGACCAAGAATTCAGATAATAATGCTTGGAGTAAATTCACAGCCAGCTTCCTGCCTAACACACCTGCACCAATGCTTAAAGTTAGTTCATTTCACAGTTGGCAGACTGTCAAAAAATTACAGTTTTCAGTAATTATAACGATCCTTCACATGAATTAATCACTAGATCAGATTCCACTTTAATTAATTGACAAGAGTAAAGGGGTTATACACACAGAGAAACATAGATTGAAATTGATCTGAGATGTTGAAATGATTTCATCTGAGTCTGAGTAAAGCATTCAGCTTTTTTTCCTCTCACATGAATCAATTTTCCCTCCCACACAAGCCTATAACTTTGCATTTGCATTTGTTGCTTGGAGCTCTGCTCAATATTACAGCTACAGATATATTTTCTTAAGAGAACAGAGCAGAGATGGTTCAGCTCACAAAGGATCAAATCTGTGACTGTTCTGTGTAACACAAGGCTATGTAAACATTGAGCAGACAAAGTCCAGACATGCCAGATATCAGATTGTGTATTAACAGTTTCTGGATTCTGTGATTGAATGCTGAGCCAATCACACGGCTGCAGGGGATGATATTGTTGCATTTAACTGACAGGGTTTTTGTTGTTATGTTAACACTAGGGCTGTCAAGCGATTACATTTTTTAAATCTAACTATGTGCCGATTAATTAATCTTATTGATTGCAATTTAATCACATATTAAATCCGGCTGAGATTACCCCCAAAATATAATTTAAAGTCATTATTGTGTTAAATCAGAAAAGCATCAAATAGACATTACAAAAAGTGGCTTTAGAAAGAAATGTTTTATTTGATTCAACATATAATTTATCAGACATAAACTTTTAGGCTACATGTTTTTTTTTTTTTTTGAAGCTGCATATGAATTGGTATTTAGATATGCAGCTGTGGTCAATTATTGGTATCCCTGGTAAATATGATAAAAGATGGCTGTAAAAATAAATCTTCATTGTTTATCCTTTTGATCTTTCATTCAAAAATTTCAAAAAAAACTCTAACCTTTCATTGAAGTAAAATAATTGAGAGTGGGGGGAAAATCACATTATAAAATAAATGGTTTTCTCCAAAACACGTTGGCCACAATTATTGGCAGCCCTAGAATTTTTTATGAGTAAAATATCTCTGAAGTATCCATGAATATTTACATTTATTATCACACCAGGGTGACTAATCCCCATTTCCACCATCAGGGCAAAAATTAAGAAGTTCCAATTAACTAAAGATGTTATTAATCTTATGGAATGTTATGGAACTTCAAATGGGGTTCTATGGTCAGATGAAAATAAAAAAATAGCTTTTTGGCAGCAAATTGGTGCTAACAGGGATAAAAAGTACCCCATGCCCAAGGTTAAATATGCTGGATCTTTAATGTTGTTGGCCTATTTTTGGACATCTTGTTCAGATGGTATCATGGATTCTAGCAAATACTAACAGATAAAATATCAAAACCCGATGGCCTCTTCTAGAAATCTTACAATGATCTCACAAAAATGTGTCACTGAGCACAAAAGGAAGCTTCAGCATGACCATCCCAGTCACTGACCTGAACCCTGTAGAAGATGAGGCTGAACTGAAGAGAAGAAGCACCAACATGGATCTGGGAATCTGAAGGATCTGGAGAGATTATGGAGGAATGGTCTCTGATCTCTTGTCAGGTGTTCTCCAAACTTATCAGGCATAGGAGAAAACTCAGAGCTCAAAAAGGCAATAATTAATAAAAGGGTGCCAATAATTATGGCCAGTGTGTTTTGTTTAAATCCTTTGACTTTCTGAATTAATTGACTTTCTGAATATGTCAATAGGCTATCACAGTGTGCAGGTCATTTGAAGGATCTCATTTGTCCTCATAGGTGCAATGCTAATGTGATTATTTGGATTGGTTTTTTAATTGTACATGTCTTTATGATGCCTTTAGTCCAATATTTCTGCTCTACTTTTTTCTTTTCACAACTTTGGTTTGCTTTGGTTACCTTGACCCTGCATATTACTTAACTGCTTGCAGTGTGCATTATGCATAATGCTCTTTACTTACAGTCGTGCTCAGAATTGATGGCACCCCTGGTAAATATGATCAAAACTGGCTGTAAAAAATAAATCTGCATTGTTGTTTATCCTGAGGGGTCACAATATAAAATAAATGTTTTTCTCCAAAACACGTTGGCCACAATTATTGGTACCCCTAGAATTTTTTACGAGTAAAATATCTCTGGATATTCCCATTAATGTTTACCTTTTTTAGCACACCAGGAGGACTAGGAACATGAAATTGTCCAGCCATGACTTCTTGTTTCACAGGAGTTTAAATATGAGGAAACACAAAGGCCAAATTCCCTTAATCATCCATCACAATGAGTAAAACCAAAGAATATAGTTCTGAATCTGATGTGCATCAAAAGATTGTTGACCATCACAAAATAGAAAGTGGCTGTAAGAAAATAGTGAAAGAGTTGAAAATCCACATTTTGACCATCAGGGCAATAATTAACCCTTGTGCATCAATTAAAAAAAGTTACACATAGCTACACAGAGGACAGAAATGTCCATGTCAAAAAACTGTCATAAAAATGTGAAGCTTGAGAGCACAGACTTAAGTTTGGTATCGTTTTAAAGAAGACCCTTGGCAGATTATTGCTGAAGTAAAAAAATAATAATAAGTAAATCCCAAAAAAAGTTATATAGGTATAAGTTTATGAAAATTATTTATGAAAATTATTTTACATAAAACATATATTTTATAAATCAAGTTGAACTCTAAAACGGCAAGAAAATCAAAGCCATGAATCTAAATAAGTTGTGTTCCAAATTTGAGGTTGATATCTCAAAAAATGAGCTTTCGGTAAGAATTTGTTTGGGTGCAGTAACAGATTTTCCCCATTGGGTGCCAGCAAAACTCCACTGGTGTACACAGTGATTGCATTTGTTATTTGCAGTTGAGTTTTTCTCTCTCAATATTACAAACACACACATGCACACACACACATATTTTTTTATAACGCACATACTAACCACACTCTGACATTCATACCAACACACCCACACAAATATCGTTGCATAATTTATCGAATTGGCTCTATAATATGCCGAAGCAGAAAACAGGAATAAAGCGATATTTGTTTTATAGGCCAAACCTGGAAAAAATGGCACCATCTGATAATTTTTTTTAAAAATGTACATTTTGAAGCCTTGCCAACAGAATGAAAGCCTCTTAACAAAGATTGCATAATTTTATAGTTAAATGGCACTGGTATTAAAAATTGCAGTTTTAATGGGTTTTTAATGGGGACATTTTTGTCCAAAAGGCGCTGAGAGGGAAGTATTTTTTGGACCTAGTGCAAAAAAGATTTTTCAAAGGAAATGGAAGTGTAATAGTAAAATTACAATAAAAATACACACCTGTGCCAAAATTCATCCAGTTAGCATAAAAAAAAAAAAAAAGGTTACACATAGCTACAAAGTGGACAAAAATGTCCATGTCAAAAAACTGTCATAAAAATGTTAGGCTTGGGAGCAAAGACTTAAGTTTGGTCTCATTTTAAAGAGGACCCGTGGCAGATTATTGCTGAAGTTAAACAAGTGAAAAAAGTGAAACCAAACATTTTGTATAGAGGTTTAAGTTTATGAAAATTATTTATGAACATTATTATCGTTATTTTATATAAAATATATATTTTATGAAACATGTTGAACTCTAAAACTGATATAAATTCAAAGCCATAAATCTAAACAAGTTGTGTTCCAAATTTGAGGTTGATATCTCAAAAAATGAGCTTTCAGTAAGATTTTGTTTGGGTGCAGTAACAGATTTTCCCCATTGGGTGCCAGCAAAACTCCACTGGTGTACACGGTGATTGGATTTTAGATTTGCAATTGAGTTTTTCTCTCTCAAATTTTACAAGCACACAAACAGACACACACACAATTTTTTTTATTACACGCATATGTGACCACCCAGAATATTTGGGTCTCGAAATATTTAAGTATTTGTATATATTTTATTTTGTATTTATATATGTCTATTTCAATTTATTTACAGTATACTTTAATTATATGAGTTTGCACCACTGATCTATAGTGGTTTGCACTGAACAGTCCAGTTGCATTTTCTAAATTCTGAGTGACAGTTGGGAGTTGAGTGTTGCCATGACGACTGTGGCGCATCCTCAAACAACACAGAGAGGACCACTGGAATAAAACACAGTTTTGTCTCTCTTACTCTCATTTATCACTAAAGGGAGTACTTTTAGTGATATGCGTTGGCTGACAGTATGTGGAAAGTGGACGTTTACCTCACTGACTTGACTTAGGCTGCCTTTAGTAATCACTGTACTTCAAGCACATGCGCTGCTCAATCAGTTTTGTAGTAACTGTTACCACTTCACTCACACTGCTGCTTGTCCAGTAGGTAAGTATGAATGTTACAGGATGGGGCTCTGCTGGTCAAGAAGATGAACCATCCTATAAACATCCCAGCGGGGCCTCCAAAATATGTAGTACTCCCTTTAGTGATAAATGAGAGTAAGAGAGACAAAACTGTGTTTTATTCCAGTGGTCCTCTCTGTGTTGTTTTATTTAATCATAGTTTTCAATACCATGAACTCTCAATAAATAAGTAAACAAATATACACACTATCAAACAACAACTATAATAATAATACAATAGTTCAGACTCTCTCACAGTTGTTTCACACAGATGATACACTAACAGACTTTTCTATTATAACTATACCAAAATCATTCATGAAACAAACCCCCAATTGAACTAATATAGTAGACGCATCTGAATAACTATTGTTTTCTTAAATTTGATCATTTTTACTAACCTTTAGTGATAAATGAGAGTAAGAGAGACAAAACTGTGTTTTTTTCCAGTGGTCCTCTCTGTGTTGTTTGAGGATGCCACAGTCGTCATGGCAACACTCAACTCCCAACTGTCACTCAGAATTTAGAAAATGCAACTGGACTGTTCAGTGCAAACTCATATAATTAAAGTATACTGTAAATAAATTGAAATAGACATATATAAATACAAAATAAAATATATACAAATACTTAAATATTTCGAGACCCAAATATTCTGGGTGGTCACACATACAAACCACACTCAGACATCCATACCAACACACCCACACAATTATCGTTGCACAATTTATCCAATTGGCTCTATAATATGCCGAAGCAGAAAACAGGAATAAAGCGATATTTGTTTTATAGGCCAAACCTGGAAAAATGGCACCATCTGGTAAAAAATAGTAAAAATTTAAAATTTGAAGCCTTGCCAACAGAATGAAAGCCTCTTAACAAAGATTGCATCATTTTATAGTTAAATGGCACTGGGATTAAAAATGGCAGTTTTAATGGGTTTCAATGGGGACATTTTTGTCCAAAAGGCGATGAGTGGGAGTATTTTGTGTACCTAGTGCAAAAAAGATTTTTTTAAGAAAATGGCGGTGAAATAGTAAAATTACAATAAAAATACACACCTGTGCCAAATTTTATGCAGTTAGCATTAACACAGGCAAAGTGATAAAAAAAACAACAAAAAAAACTGAAAAGGACAAAAATGTCCATAAGGATGCACAAGGGTTTTAAGAAGTTCCAATCAACTAAAGATGTTAGGAATCTGCCAGGAAGAGGACGTGTGTCTATATTGTCTTCTTAATGGACGGTGAGGAGGAAAGTTTGAGTAGCCAAAGACTCTTCAAAGATCACAGATGGAGAATTGCAGAGATTAGTTGAGTCTTGGGGTCACAAAGCCTATAAAAATAACTCCAGCAAATTCAGTTGTCAGACACGACTGGAACTTCAAATGGCACAGGGTTCTGTGGTCAGATGAAAAAAAAAAAAAAAAATAGAGCTTTTTGGCAGCAAACAGGCTAGATGGGTTTGGTGCACACAGGGATAAAAAGTATCACATGTGTACAATTTAATATACCATTGGATCTTTAATGTTGTGGCCATATTTTTCTGCTGGAGCACAAAATGAAGATTCAAAATGAATCCCAGTTCCCTGACCTGATGAGTGGGCTGAACCGAAGAGAAGAAGCACCAACATGGATCTGGGAATCTGAAGGATCTGGAGAGATTCTGTATGGAGGAATGGTCTCTGATCTCTTGTCAGGTGTTCTCCAAACTCATCAGGCATTATAGGAGAAGACTTAGAGCTGTTATCTTGGCAAAAGGAGATTGCAAAAAGTAATTAATAAAAGGGTGCCAATAATTGTGGCCAACGTGTTTTGGAGAAAAACATTTATTTCATAATGTGATTTCCCCCTCACTTTCAATTCTTTTACCTCAATGAAAGGTTAGATTTTTGGCAATTTTTTGAATGAAAGATCAAAAGGATAAACGATGCAGATTTATTTTTTACAGACAGTTTTGATCATATTTACCAGGGGTAGGCTACCATTAATTCTGAGCACGACTGTACATTACTTGCCTTTTGCTTTCTGGATTGAGAACCTCACACTGCACAAAATGTGTCAAGATGAAAATATTATCTTTTCATGTTTGATTCAAACTGACTTATTCTTTGCAACAAGCTCAGAATTTCTTTCCTTACTGTTTGCACATGTAATAGTGCCTTGACAGCAATATTTCAGGGGATATTACATATGGTACCTCTTTTGAGGGCATTCATTTGCATTTATTCATTGTAATATATATATATGATGTAATATATATATGATGTGCAATGGAGAAGGGTCCGTGTACGTTTTGATAGTTTGTTTTTTCGTTTGAACCACAAAACAAAATAACGAGAAACCACCTTTTTTTCGTTTGTCGTTTCAAACCAAAAACAAAGAAACGGTAAAAAAAGAGCCGTTCTCCCGTTTTTGGTTCTGAATCCAAAAACGAAAAATGACAAAACCAAAATCAAATAACGGTCAGATTTTGGGTTTTTTGAAATTCCTTTTTCCATTTTTCCGTTTGAAGATCTACATTAAAACATAGACAGGTTGGCCACGTGACCCGGAAGTAATAGTAAATATGGCCTATCAAAATAAAAGCCAAGCTTTTAGAACGGTCATAATATGCAGCACTAACCTTATACCAGAGTAGGCTAACGTTAGAAGAAGAAGAATCAATTAATAAATAGGCTTATAAACCTGGACCAGAATAAATATGTTAGCAACAGTATTAGTATTATAGTTTATTACAGCTATTTATCGTGCCTATCCAGACATCACCAGTCACGTTTAATGAGCGCATTGTTTGGCTCAATACAGTTGGTAATATAGGTTAACCTAAGAACTTATTGTGTGTGCAGAGTTGTTACTGTTAGCGCTATATTACATAATTAAATGTATATTTAATGTGGTTTCCATCGTAATGGACAGCGAACTGACAGCGATTGAAAGAATACTTGTCAACGTGAATTCCCATGTGACGTCATGCGTAGGCCTAATAACGTTACTAATAATGAGGGAGATTGGGATTCCGCTGTTCCGCCATCAAAATATCAGTCCCTATCTCGTCTTTGCCATTCGATTGACACCCTCATAAAACTTGTGTTGGTCCTCAAATATAATTTTATCCTAACGCATCATATCTATTTTCAAAAAGCCCAAGGACACGCTGTTACCTCGCTCACGTTATAGGCTACAGTGTTAATGTATTGAACAGGCTAGTTAGGTAATAGACTAATAGTGATAGTAGTTTGTTAATAATACAATCAAAAACGACATATGTGAAGGTTCTCAGTCCTCTAATAATCCAACGAAGTTTAAAATCAATATTCATGCGCTGGTTTAAAAAGGGATAGGCCTATGTATCGATAGTAGAAACATTGACCAGCAACGCTGCTATTGGCTGTTCAGCGTGGCCAGAGAGCGCGCAGTTTTTCTCCGCAGCAGAGCAAGAGCTGTCGAAGTTTATGCGGAATTTTAATGTTTAATACAAAACGCCAGGAAACACCTTAAAGTCTGCAAAAGCCGGAGAGGGCTGGCAAAAAGTAGCAGACAATTTAAATCCGTTAGAAGTGGCCATGTTAGATGTTTTTAGAACTTATTAGCATACAGTTTATATTTTTGTATTTTAATAATTGCATTATTTGTTCATTGTAATGTCAGTCACCACACTAGAACATGGGAACAAATAAAAGTGAAGTACAAAAATATTCTACATAATGGCAATTCTTAGCCTACTTAGCCTTATTAGTCTCTTTTAAAAAGGCACTGTTAAATATGTTCTGTTTATAAAAGCAACCATGAAAAAGCATGAGAAAAAAAATAAAGAAAATAAACGATCTTATAGCCTACAGTCAAATATTTTTTGCTGTATTAAATTAAGGCCTAATCCAAATGGCTGGTATAGTCATGTTAACTGTTAAATCTTGATTAATAATGAATTGCTTTCACCTGCGAAAGTGAAAACTTAATGTACAAATATTTTGCCATGAGTTATGGATCACATTTATGCAAACAGTTTGTGCTTTTGTTAAAGCCCGACTCCGATGAGTCTAAAATTAGTGCGTTTCCAACAAATTAATAATGTAAACGACAGCCTCACGAGTCGTAAGGAAGAAAAAAAATCTCTCAGAAAGTATACTAGCGCTGCACTGGACTTCCCGTGTCAGCTCCGCTTATGAAGCCGCAGTCTAATCCTGTTAACATGAAATAAGCAAGCTCGCGAGCAGGTTTAAGATTGCGCACCTGTTGCTATGAGAGCAAGCCCAGGAAGAGCGTCGAAGAACCAAAATATGCAAGATCATGAAAAATTGCCAACAATCAAACCCAGCTAAATGAGTTAGCGACGTACAAAGAATGGGCATAGGTCCCCAATTGAAAATGAGGCGGAGGTGGTAAAAGCGTAACACTATAGGGGGGTCCGGGGGCATGCCCCACGGGAGAATTTTTTTTACATTTTAAAGATAAATTCATTAATCTGGTGCACTTTGAGTCACTCGAATCTGTTGTTAAAAATAAATAATCCAGCCGCCAACCACCCCTTCTTTGATTAAGAGGCTATTTGCATCTGATCATCATATTACAATTTTTCAAATTCTCAGTGTTAAGCATGATAAGTAGGCTAACATTTCACACTGAAGTAGGCTGATTTAAAATTAACATTTATTTAAATTAAAAGTTCTCCTTTAGGTAAAATTACATTTCCTATAAGCGGAGGCTTTACTCCCTTCAAACTTAAATTGTTAATGTTTCATTACATCACTTTTTGAAAACACTCTTATCGGAATAATTTTTTTTACCTTTATAAAGGGCATTTCCCCCCTAATTTTATGCTCTAAATTTCTTTTAAAATTCTTACATTTTACCAATACATTCAATTAAAATAATAAGACACTATAGGCTCAAATTACATTATTTAGTATGCCTACTCTATATTGTTTCTTAACTATAATTAATATGTTATTGTTATGAGCCTGAGTCATTTTAATGTTTACTCACTGATTCCATTCTGTCCTGTGTATTATTGTCTGTGTATGTGCATGTGCTTGTTTGTGTTACAGGTGGGCGGATCTGGTGATAATTTGTTGGAGGCTCTGATTGGTTCTCCTCCACACCTGATTGGTTCTCCTCCACACCTGATCCACATATAAGAACCACCCCAAACACTCAACAAGGGGCCCCACTATTGTGCCATCTTTGATTGTTACCACTTTGCTATTGTTTTATTGTCTATTCTAGAGTGTATCAGAGAGTTTGTCAGTGTTTATTTGAGATTGAGCTGTGAGTGATATTTGGAGATTGTGATTTTGAACCTTTTTTTCATCCTTGTTAACTGACCCATGCCTGTTTGACTACGATTTTGGATTCTGGATTATTTTGTTTGCTACGGACTTGTACATTTAGGTACTGTAAATATTTTTGTCAAAATAAGGGAGGTAGGGGGTTTGACGCCATTTTATTTTGTACATCTTTTCACATTGTTTTGGTTTAGGGAGGTAGGTAAGTTTAAATTGTATTTTGTTTTCTTTTGTTTTAGGAATGGTAGAGGTTTAACAAAAGATTGTTTTGTTTGTTATTTTGGCCTTGTCTGCCCCTGACGCTAAAACCCTTTTGCGAAATAAACGCATGTTATTTTTGATATCTCTCTGGTAGTTTGACTTATTCCTTTTCCTGTTACGGCTGACCCCTAGCGGTCGTAACAGAAATTGGGGGCTCGTCTAAAAAGAAATTTTCCAAAACCTAGTTGGAGTTTCGTCATCGCGTGACTAAGAGCTCATGAAATTTGCTTTGTTTGTTGTTGTTGTTTGGCTACTGGTTTTCACTTTGAGGGGAAGGGAATTTGGAATGGCCTCTAAATTTGAACTAGATAAATTTGCGATTCAACCAACGTCTGAACAGTTAGAAATTTGCCGCAAAGATGATCTGTTCACGATTGCGGATTTTTATCAAATTACAGTTCCTCGTGGTGCAGTGAAACGGGAGATCAAGGAGGTGATTCATAAACGCTTGGTGGAGCTTGAAGTTTTGCCAGAGGAGAGTGAGTCGGCGGGTGTTGCATTTCAGTTGCCGCTTTCCGCAGGTGAGGGTGAGAAACCCAAATCTGAGGAGCTGGTCAGCATAGATCCCGTCGATCTTCCTTCTCCGCGAGATCCTTTACTGGCGATCAGATTGAAGGAGTTAGAGGTGGAGCTGGGCAGACAGCGTTGTGAGGGCCAGCTGTTGCATCTACGCACAGTTGAGCTTGAAACTAAGCGAGATATCAAGCTCAAGGAACTTGAGCTGGAGTTCAAAACTAAATCACCTGTTCAGCCCTCAGCTGTTGATGCGCCTGGCGTGAGCATGACTGTGCCATCACCCATCATTGCTTCCACACCGAGTCCTATTCCTGCACCTCGACGCAACCCACAAGTAAGTCAACCTGAATTCGACATTAGTCGACAAATTGCACTAGTCCCATTGTTTCGAGAGAGCGAGGTTGACACTTATTTCACGGTTTTCGAGCGAATTGCCGCCACATTAAAATGGCCACGGAATGTTTGGCCACTGTTACTGCAATGCAAGCTCGTCGGTAAAGCTCAAGAAGTCTGTTCGGCGTTAACACTTGAACAGAGTTTGGAATATGATGTGATGAAAAATGCTGTTTTGCGCGCTTATGAGTTAGTCCCCGAAGCGTACCGGCAAAAATTCCGTAGTCATGTGAAAACCTCTAGTCAAACATTTGTAGAATTTGCGAGAGACAAAGCAAATTTGTTTGAAAAATGGTGCGCTGCTAACAAAGTGGTCACGTTTGAGCAGCTTAAAGAGCTAATACTGTTGGAGGAGTTTAAGAATTGTTTACCAGAGAAAATCGTGGTGTACTTAAATGAGCAGAAAGTTTCCTCTCTTTCTGAGGCTGCTGTTTTTTCTGATGAGTTTGTGCTTACTCATAGAGTAGTGTTTTCGTCTTCAAAGCGTAATTTCCCTGATCGGGCTCGCAGTTCTAAGGATACCGCCACGGTACCTAAGAACGTTTCTACTGTAGTCGATAGTGAAAGCCGTGAATGTTTTTATTGCCACGAAGTGGGTCACCTCATTGCTACTTGTCCTGTTTTGAAACGCAAAGGTATTAGGAAAGCAAATCCTTCGAGAAGTGTTTCATTGGTTGGACGGCAGGTATTGGCACCCGAGCATGTATCTTTGGATACAGTGATTGAGTCTACTTTTGAACCATTTATCTGTGATGGAGTCGTATCATTGAGCAAAGATGAGTCTGAAACGAAGCGTATCCGCATCCTAAGGGATACCGGCGCTGCACAATCATTTATTTTAGAAAGTGTGTTATCATTCTCTAAACAATCAAGTTGTGATTCCGATGTGCTAGTGCAAGGCATTGATCTTGCAGTAGTTAAAGTTCCTTTGCACAATGTGTTCTTGCGATCTGGAATAATTTCAGGAAACGTTAAGCTGGCAGTCCGAGCTGAACTACCTGTGAAGGGTGTATCGCTCATTCTGGGGAACGATTTGGCTGGTAAAAAAGTTTTCTGTCTACCTGAGGTAATAGATGTTCCTAACGTGAACGAGGAAGATGTGTTGAAGGATGAATTTCCTGATGTGTTTGGTACATGTGTGGTGACACGAGCTCAAGCTCGTAAATTTAAGGAAACTGTAGATCTTTCTAATTCCTTTATGTGTGCTGGTGATTTTGCCCAGTCAGAAAAGGAAGCTGAGGCAGTTGAGATAGATGTGTGTGCACTTCCTAATGTGGATTTATCCTTTGGTAAGCCTCAGTTAATTGAAGCTCAACGTGTTGATCAAACTTTGAGTCACTGTATTGCAGCTATTGTTGACCCATCTGTGCTGTCAGAGCATTCTGTGGCATACTACCTTGAAGATGGTGTACTGATGCGTAAGTGGACTCCAAGTCACGCAGATAATGACTGGAGCACTGTCTTTCAAGTTGTTGTCCCGAAACCTTACAGAGAGCAGGTAATGAGTGTTGCGCACGATCATGAACTTTCTGGTCATGTTGGTATTCGAAAAACGTACGATTATTTATTGAAGCATTTCTTTTGGCCTTCGATGAAGTCAGATGTAGCCAAATTTTGTAAATCCTGCCACGCTTGTCAAATGGCGGGCAAACCAAATCAAGTGATTCCCCCAGCCCCACTAAAGCCAATACCAGTGCTGGGTGAACCATTTGAGCGAATTCTGATTGACTGTGTTGGACCATTGCCCAGAACGAAGTCTGGAAACGCTTATCTTTTAACGCTAATGTGTGCGTCGACCAGATTTCCTGAGGCAATACCGCTACGTTCCCTCAAAGCTCCTACGATTATCAAGGCAATTGTTAAGTTCTGCACTACATTTGGAATGCCAAAATACATTCAGTCTGATCAAGGCACCAATTTTATGTCCAGAGTGTTTGCGAAGGTAATGAGACAGTTGAATATCAAACATCAGGTATCCAGTGCGTACCACCCTCAGTCACAAGGTGCTATCGAACGCTTCCATCAAACATTAAAATCAATGCTTCGAACCTTCTGTGTTGAACGTGAAAGAGAATGGGATGAGGAGATCCCACTCTTGTTGTTTGCAGTTCGTAATACTACCCAAGCGTCACTCGGGTACAGTCCCTCCGAGTTAATCTTTGGACACACTGTTCGTGGTCCATTGAAAATTTTGCAAGAGCAAATTCTTTCTTCTAGACGTCCATCTCGAACTGCCAGTGTCCTAGATTATGTCAGTGCATTCCGTGAGCGACTACACACTGTGTGGGAGTTGGCAAAAAACTCACTCGGTTCAGTCCAAACCCAAATGAAAACTCGTTATGATCAGAAGGCTGTACAGCGTTCATTTCAGACTGGAGACAAAGTTCTCATTTTACTTCCAATGCCAGGTTCAGCACTCCAAGCTAAATTTGCTGGCCCTTATGAGATTAAGGAGAAGCTAGGAGATACTGACTACGTTGTTAATACCCCTGACCGTAAAAGGAAGTCACGAGTTTGTCATGTTAATATGCTTAAGGCATACGTGTCACGTTCCGATTCTAAGGAGGTTAACGTACCTGTAGCTACAGTTGTACCAGTTACTGTGCCCTTGTCTGAATATTCACCTGAAAGTGATGATTTGAGAATGAATAGTGCCTCGTTTTTGTCTGCTCGTTTACCAAATTCTGAAACTTTGGCAAACTTATCAAAAAAATTGTCGCACCTATCTGTATCTGCCCAGGCTGATATTACCAAACTTATTGGTAGGTACCCAACCTTGTTTAATGATTTTCCTTCAACTACCCATGTAATAAAACACGATATAGATGTTGGTCTGCACGTTCCTGTGAAGCAGAATGCTTACCGTGTCAACCCAGTTAAAAAAGAACTAATGAAGCAAGAAACTCAGTACTTGCTAGAACATAATTTAGCAGTTCCTAGTGCCAGTCCATGGTGTTCACCATGTCTACTCGTCCCTAAGTCGGATGGTAGCTCAAGGTTTTGTACCGACTATAGGAGAGTTAATGCTTTAACCAAAGCTGATTCCTTCCCGCTGCCTCGCATGGAAGATTGCGTTGATCGTGTAGGTAACGCTAAATTTATGACTAAACTTGATCTGCTTAAAGGGTATTGGCAGGTGCCACTAACAGAGCGAGCATCTGAAATCTCTGCCTTTGCCACCCCTGATGTGTTTTTACAGTACCGAGTAATGCCTTTTGGCCTTCGCAATGCTGGAGCTACCTTTCAGCGTTTAATGTCCATAGTGTTGTCTGACGTGTCTAATTGTGAAGCTTATCTTGATGATGTTGTGTGCTACTCAGATACGTGGGAAGACCATCTCAGAACCTTGGATGATGTCTTTAAACATCTGAGAGATGCTAATCTCACAGTGAACTTGTCAAAATGCGAATTTGGTTGTGCCACTGTTACGTACCTAGGAAAGGAGGTTGGTAATGGTCAGGTTTGTCCACTTAACTCAAAAATACAAGCCATTCTTGATTTCCCAGTTCCTAAGACAAAGAAAGAGCTCCGTCGATTCCTTGGAATGACTGGATATTACCGCTGTTTTTGCAAGAATTTTTCTGACGTTGCCTGTCCTCTCACCGGATTATTACGTAAGGCAGTTCCATTTAAGTGGTCTTTGGAATGTCAATTTGCTTTTGAAGCTTTGAAAACTTTGCTTTGTAGTGCCCCTGTTCTTGCTGCCCCCTGTTTTGAACGGCCTTTCTTCTTAGAAGTAGATGCTAGTGGTACCGGTGCAGGTGCCGTCCTACTTCAGACAGATGCTGCTGGTTTAAGTCATCCAATTAGTTTCTTTTCAAAAAAATTCCACAAGCATCAGCTTAACTACAGTACCATCGAAAAGGAAGCTCTTGCCTTAATTCTCGCTGTCCAACATTTTGAAGTCTACATTGGTTCGAGTTCACAGCCTGTTACTGTTTACACTGACCATAACCCTCTTATATTTCTTCAACGCATGTCCAATGCTAATCATCGTCTTATGAGATGGTCACTAATCTGCCAAAGTTACAACTTGAAGATATGTCATAAAAAGGGTATTGACAATGTCACTGCTGATTCATTGTCCCGGGTCAATCAGTAAAACAGTGTATGTTTTATTTTGTGGGTGGGGGTGTTATGAGCCTGAGTCATTTTAATGTTTACTCACTGATTCCATTCTGTCCTGTGTATTATTGTCTGTGTATGTGCATGTGCTTGTTTGTGTTACAGGTGGGCGGATCTGGTGATAATTTGTTGGAGGCTCTGATTGGTTCTCCTCCACACCTGATTGGTTCTCCTCCACACCTGATCCACATATAAGAACCACCCCAAACACTCAACAAGGGGCCCCACTATTGTGCCATCTTTGATTGTTACCACTTTGCTATTGTTTTATTGTCTATTCTAGAGTGTATCAGAGAGTTTGTCAGTGTTTATTTGAGATTGAGCTGTGAGTGATATTTGGAGATTGTGATTTTGAACCTTTTTTTCATCCTTGTTAACTGACCCATGCCTGTTTGACTACGATTTTGGATTCTGGATTATTTTGTTTGCTACGGACTTGTACATTTAGGTACTGTAAATATTTTTGTCAAAATAAGGGAGGTAGGGGGTTTGACGCCATTTTATTTTGTACATCTTTTCACATTGTTTTGGTTTAGGGAGGTAGGTAAGTTTAAATTGTATTTTGTTTTCTTTTGTTTTAGGAATGGTAGAGGTTTAACAAAAGATTGTTTTGTTTGTTATTTTGGCCTTGTCTGCCCCTGACGCTAAAACCCTTTTGCGAAATAAACGCATGTTATTTTTGATATCTCTCTGGTAGTTTGACTTATTCCTTTTCCTGTTACGGCTGACCCCTAGCGGTCGTAACAGTTATAAATAACTGGGCGAGCCTCAACAGCGCAACTTTGTTACCATCCGTACATTAGGTAGGGCTATATTATTATCAACTAATCGCGACTTACATTAAATGAAATAAAACAGAATCTTCCTCGCGTTTTCGGTGATTCCCTGGTTATTTTTTATATTATATTTTATATCACTTTTCCCTTAAAACAAACACAAAACACACACGTGTCCCGGACAAGCGTTGTAATGTCAAGCACTGATACGTTTTCTTTGATTGCTTTCCCTGAGAACAGTTGTTGAAAAGGAAAGTAGCCTAAATGTGTGACGCGCGTTCATTGCGTTTTACCGTGATGAGAGTTCCATGTCTTTATTAAACTCACCACATTTGATTATAATGATTTATCTGTCATCCACCCTCGATTGAATGAATTTTTTTTATTGGGCTACTTGGCCCGCTCGACCCGTGTATTATGAAAGGTGTTTGAAGGCCAAACAATTGGATAACAATAGCTTGAAAAAAGTCTGTCCATCTACAGAAGCCAATAATATTAAAAATAGGATTATTTTAGTTATTTAGGCTACACACTTGTCATGTTTTATAGCCTACCTGGCTACTAGCGTCCAGGTTTATATAAGCCTGCCTATTTATTAATTGATTTTTCTTCTTCTAACATTACTCTGGTATAACGTTAGTGCTGCATATTATGACCGTTCTAAAAGCTTGGCTTTTATTTTGATAGGTCATATTTACTATTACTTCCGGGTCACGTGGCCAACCTGTCTATGTTTTAATGTAGATCTTCAAACGGAAAAATGGAAAAAGGAATTTCAAAAAAACAAAATCAGACCGTTATTTGATTTTGGTTTTATCATTTTTCGCTTTTGGATTCAGAACCAAAAACGGGAGAACGGCTCTTTTTTTTACCGTTTCTTTGTTTTTGGTTTGGAACGACAAACGAAAAAAAGGTGGTTACTCGTTATTTTGTTTTGTGGTTTAAACGAAAAAACAAACTATCAAAACGTACACGGACCGAGAAGACATGACAAAGCAGAAAGTTGGTTAGGATGCCGAACCTGTCTTTGTCCAGCAGGGGGAAGCAACAGTCTTTTAACCATTGTTTTTCCCAGCACTTCGTCGTTTGCTGGTTGAAACATGTTTCCTTGGACACAACTTTTACTGTTTTAACAACAGTTATAGGTTCTTTGGTGGGCAACTACCCAAAATATTGCCAAAACTGCTTAATGCGCTTTAATGTTATCTTACCAAATAGGGAGAGTGAGAAAAAGATGTGTAGTGCGTGTAATGCGGCATAATGACTGACCGGAAGTCCTAACCACTAACGTTAGTGTTAAAGCAGTTCTGTGCAATGGTAGGGTAGATTGTGTAGTAGCCTACAGTTGAGACATGTGTACAGTTGAACACACGTGCGCAGCAAGCACAAGTTGTGATTTTTGCTGTGCACATGCGCATTAGTGTCCTCTTTGATCGTGGGAAATTTGAACAACGGACGCATCGCCGGTCCGAAGATATCGGCAAAAGTTTTTTTTCTACGAGACGTTCACTTCACCATGCACTCTCCACAACGAATAGCTTATTATCCTTATGTGACTGTTAAACCTAACTCGTATCATCACAAACGTTATTCTGTGCCCTAAAAACTGGCATATTTCATATAGGCTATTGTGTCATGCAAGGTCATTGCAAAATCTAGAGATATGTGTGCGAGGTGGCCAGCGGGGTAACGTCAGTTGACACACGTATCAACTGTCCCCGCGATATTGTACATCACACGCTGTTTAGTTGTTCAGTTATGATAACAGGTTAAACGTCATAATTAGCCAGCATAGGATGCAAATTAAAATAAAATTTGATATTTGTGATATTTAAACTGTGTATTAATAATAATAATGAATATATTTTCTAACATGAATGTTATAAGGATAAGCTACCTAGCATGTTGTCAAATAGGCAAGGTGGTAAAGTTGATCCACCCCTTTTAAGATGTGTGCAGTCATTCATTTAAAGAGCACATGCAGAGGGTGTGTGTGTGTGTTAGCTATTCTGTTTATGTTGTGTAGCCTGTATGTGGACTTTTTATTTATGTTATACCTGTTGCAGGATGCCACCCTCACACCACACTGGGCTGTCTGCCGATGATGCTCTTGTTGCTCTTACAGGGCCAACAATGACTATAAATTGTGATGGTCTTAATGAAATAACCCTGACTTTATTTCCTCTGTCATTACAAGAGGAGGAAATCAAGGAAGTAAGAGAAATTGATTTTATTTCAAGTAATGTATTATACATCAAATTCTGAAAATTAAATATTCATACCTGTGTGTGTGTGTGTGTGTGTGTGTGTGTGTGTGTGTTTATGTTTATGTTCACCAGGTTCAGCATGTTCCAAAGTTTAGTCCTGAACTAATCAGGCCTCATTCAAAAGCTGGCTAGAAAGGCCAATGGTCAACGTCAGAGGAAAAGGACCACTGAAATGATCACTGATGCCCCTGTAAAGGAGACCCTTGAAGATGAGAAGAGAAGATCCTCCATGAAGATGAAGAGGACGATCATGACAGAGAAAAAGGAAAAGCACAGAAGACACCCAATGCCTGGGGCCTGTTTCAGAAAGGAGGTTAAGTGATAACTGAGTATGTTAACCCTGAAATGAGGGAAAGGGAAACTCTGGGTTTTCTGTTTCAGAATGGGAGGTATGCCAAACCCGAGAAAGCAGAGTAACTCTAGCCCGTTTCTGAAAGAGAGGTAACTTATACTCAGAGTCAGTTACCATGGTAACTTACTCTGTGAACCTAACCTATTCGGGAGCAGGTTTTCTTATGTAAACGCAGAGTTTTTCTTTTAGTAAATGCATCTTGATTTAAGAATCTTTAGATATTTTGGCTGGAAACAACAAGACAAAAATGCTAAGTAAGAAAATCGACATGTCCCACTCCCACCCGCAAATTATGCCTATGATTGAAGTACATCTAAAGTAGGTGGGAAATCACATTAAGAAATGAATGTTTTTCTATAATACACGTTGGCCACAATTATTGGTACCCCTAGAAATCATTATGAATAAAATATATAGCCTAGTATATTCATTTAATCATATTTACCATTTTTAGCACACCAGGGTGACTAGTAACCTGAAATTATCCAGCCATGACTTCCTGTTTCACAAGAGTATAAATAATAAATCAGGTAACACAAAGGCCAAATTCAATTAATCATCCATCATAATAGGTAAAACCAAAGAATATAGTTCATCACAAAATAGAATGTGGCAGTCAGAAAATATAGCTAAAGCATTAAAAATTCCCATTTCCACCACCAGGGCAATAATTAAAAAGTTCCAATCACCAGGAAATGAATCTGCCTTGCAGAGGACGTGTGTCTATTGACTTAATGCACGGCGAGGAGGATAGTTTGAGTTGCCAAAGACTCTCCAAGGATCACAGATGGAGAATTGCAGAGATTAGTTGGGTCTTGGGGTCAGAAAGCCTTAAAGTCCCCATGAATTCAAAATTGACCATACTTACTTTGTTTGGCTAAATTGATCATTTTGTGGTGAACAATTCATCCATGCAAGTCAATCCACACAAAGCATTTTTTTGGCTTCGTAAGCTTTAATCAAAATCTGAAATTTCCCCTCCCCTCTGCATTGGAGGACCTTCCCTGATGTAGGTTTGACGGTTTGGGTGTCTGCTTAACATCCGTAACCACGCCCCTCCAACTGACAGTAGACAGGCTGAATGAAAACACCTACTTTTCTAGATCCAATTGGGTGCTAGATGGAAAAAAAGCCACGCCCACTATTTTGCCTCATTTAGTATTTAGTATTTAGTATTTCTCTCGGAAATACGGCACAACACTGGAGAAAAGTCGTTTGCAACTTCCGGATCACGGGGACTTAAAAAAAAAAAAAAAAAAAAAAAAAAAAAAAACACCTACATCACCACAAGTTATGTGGGAGGGTTTCAAGAAAAATCCTCTGCTCTGATTCAAAAACACCCACTACTGGAACTTTAAACGGGACAGGGTTCTATTGTCAGATGAAACTAAAACAAAAAAAAGAGTTTTTTGGCAGCAAACAAGATGGGTTTAGTGCACACAGGGATAAAAAAAGTACCGCATGTGTACGATTAAATATACTGCTGGATCAGGACATTGATCCAAAACAAACATCAAAATCAACACAAAAATGGGTCACTGAGCACAAAAGTAAGGTTCTGCCATGGCCATCCCAGCCCCCTGGTCTGAATTCTAACTGAAGAGTGGAGTACCGTATATCAACATGAACGTGGGAATTTAAAGGATCTGGAGAGATTCTAGTCTCTAATCTCAACAGGCATTTTAGGAGAAGACTCAGAGATGTTATCTTGGCAAAAAGGGGCCAATGTGTATTAGAGAAAAATGTCAATTTCATAAAGAGATTTCCCCCATTTTCAATTGTTTTACTCCGATTAAGGTTAGATTTTTGTGAATTTTAATAAAAGGTCAAAAGGATTAATCCATATTTATTTTCACAGGCTTTTTTGTTCCTATTTACCAAGGGTGGGAATAAAAAAAAAAAAAAAATATATATATATATATAGCCTATCCTTTTCTAAACTGTACATTCTATGTTTGCTTTTTAAGCATTAAGTATTTTAGGTAGCGGCAGCGAGACAGGGAAGAGGAGTTCATAGATCTCTAGATTCAACGCAGTCTCATCCCAAGACGTCAACCAACTGACGCTTTTGACCATACGTCAACATCCGACGTTTTAGGGTACCCTTTAACGTCAGTTAGATGACGCTATCTAATCCTAACCCTACCCCAGACCTAAACCTACCCGCGTCATCTAACTGACGCTAAAGGTAAAGCGTCAGTTGGATGACGCCCCAGGATCGTCATCTAACTGACGTTAAAGGGTACCCTAAAACGTC
This sequence comes from Rhinichthys klamathensis goyatoka, assembly GCF_029890125.1. Taxonomy (NCBI): domain Eukaryota; kingdom Metazoa; phylum Chordata; class Actinopteri; order Cypriniformes; family Leuciscidae; genus Rhinichthys; species Rhinichthys klamathensis. The sequence continues at coordinate 1,690,938 of NW_026606867.1, forward strand.
GGATGTTGACGTATGGTCAAAAGCGTCAGTTAGTTGACGTCTTGGGATGAGACTGTGTTACTAGATTTGGCTGTGGGCCTTAACCATGAGACACCAGTGTTGCCTGTAATGAAAATAGTTGTGGTGGTAATTTTAATGATATTCATTGATCTTTAGTTAAATATAGATGATTCAAAGAATGTCACATGTGTGTCTCTCACTTGTAGTGAGAGAGGATTCTGTTTATGTACCTGGGGAGGCAGAAGAGGGAGACACTCCAGAGAACAGACGAACAAGGACCTCTGACCTAGATGTCAGAAGGCCACTTAGTGCAGGGGAGCTTAGTGGGCCAACTAGTCTATGGAAAACTACTGGGAGGAAGGCTCTGGGGGGAAGAAGGCCTTGAAACTAAGATAAAAGCTAGTTCAGTCTGTCTGGGGGTGTGTCACTCTTCTGCACAGGGTAACAACTGTGTATTAGACTGCTCCTATTCTTGCAAGAATAAATACTTCTATTTTATATAATTTGACTCTGAGTGTCTCTTACGCAGTGATGTTTGTTTGAGATGAATTTTTGCCACAACAGTTTTGGTGTCAGAAGTGATATTCCTTGGACGTGCCTCCTGGACCTGAGATCGGACGGTGTTTGGCCACCTGGACTAAGTAAGTTCCAGCTCTACCTCGTAAACTTGAGAGAGAGGGGCCGACCGATATCAGGGCCGGGAGAATCGACCACTGGAATCTAAAGAACCCGGTGGCAACAGAAGCATCTCTGGTAAGAGACAGTTCAATTTATTTTCTTTTGGGTAAGTTAATTAAATTCAGTTTAATTGGGGAGAAGAGTGAAATTGAACCATATTGGCTGAAGGCTGTTTCTGTGGTACGTAATCTGAGATTAATTGAGATCTATATAGATCAAGAAATTTCAAACAGATACGAGGGAAAATAATCTGAGATTAATTGAGGTCTGTAACAGAACAAGAAATTTCAAGCAGATAAATAATCTGGGATTAAGTGAGAACTGTGACAGATCAAGAGATTTCAAACAGATAGGTAACCTGAAAATTAGTTGCTCCACCACGGAGCGAATTGTTTTTAGGTGCTGAGACTAATTAGGGGGAACCAGAATTTTTTTGGTAAACCATAATTAGGAGGGCACTAATAGTGCAACCCGACCGATTTGGGTTAAAAGAAAAGAGTCGGATTTGTTAGGGACGCCTAACAGATTAAAGAAAACGCGCGTTGAAGAGAAATCCACAGGGAACAGAAAACAGCCAGTATGGGAAAATCTCAGAGTAAGCATGCCAAATTTGATACACCGGTTTTCTGTAGAACTAGGAAAGTATGGGGGGAAATGTATGTTTTAGATATTGAAAAAACTGAGAAAATACCATGATTTCTCCAGGGAGGGAACACTGAGCACAAATAGACTAAGAGTGTGCGAGAATCAGTGGAACAGGGCAGCGGGACAAAAGGTTGTTGTGGCTGCGTTCAACATGTGTGTAAAAAATGTGAACAGATAATGGATTATTGGCTTGAAGATAAAAATGTCGAACTGCCAGGAGAAATAATGTTTTTACTTCTTCATCCAGTAAATGGATGCATGACATTAGATGTCTATAGAACTTAAATTTATATGACAAGGATTGAAGTAGCAAGAAGCAATAAGGCTGTCTGTGTGAAATAGAGGGAACTGTAAGTGAGACTTGGTGGAAGAGGGAAGTGAAAAGAAAAAAAAAAGGTTGTTGTGGCTGCGTTCAACATGTGTGTGTGGGGATTGTGCAAACAATCATGTACTGGTTAGATAATGAAGGAACTGGCATGTTTGAGAAAAGAAAGGAGAGGATAATGAAGGAACTGGCATATAGGGAAAAGAAAGGAGGAATATAGTAGAAAACTATATGTGATGAAAATAGAAATGGTCTGACAGAATTTATGGAAGTCAAATTAACTGTTTAAATGATATGAAAAGTTTTAGAATAAAATAAGGCATTGTATGATTGACAGGGATTAACATGATATGAAGAATGTTTTAAGCAGAATGGGGAACAATTCTAGATTTTGATAAAATAATGATTGAAATGATGATATATCTGCTTTATTTTATTAATGTTAAGAAAATAAGGGTATTGAAGCAAGTAGCTATAATGGTTGTCTGTGTAATTTACGGACTGAGTAATATAATCTGTTTTGGAGAAACAGTAGAGATAAGACTGAGACAATAATGATAATATTAAGTTGAATCTGCAGACTAACCATGTGATGGAAGAAAAAGGCTTCAAACCAGTTGTAATGAAAATAATGATGTACAAATTGTTACACTTTATGAAGAGTAACGGAACAGTCCGGGAAAATAAATAAATAAATAAATAAATAGTGAGACAGAAGAGAGCAAATGCTGTAAACAGCTCTGCTCTGAATATCTCACTTTGAAGAGATTTGCAGATGATGTTTTGTAAAAGATAAGCTGGGATAACAGCAACAGTGCTTGCTTATTCGCCCGGTTTCCGGATGTTAGACATGTACTTGTAATTCATGGCAAAAATTCATCTCAAACAAACATCACTGCGTAAGAGACACTCATAGTCAAATTATATAAAATAGAAGTATTTATTCTTGCAAGAATAGGAGCAGTCTAATACACAGTTGTTACCCAGTGCAGAAGAGTGACACACCCCCAGACAGACTGAACTAGCATTTATCTTAGTTTCAAGGCCTTCTTCCCCCAGAGCCTTCCTCCCAGTAGTTTTCCATAGACGTCACTAGTTGGCCCACTAAGCTCCCCTGCACTAATACCCCTTTTCCACCAAAAAAGAACTGGTTCGGAACTAGTGCTGGTTCGGAGTTGGTTCAACTTGCGAACCTTCTCAGAACCTGTTTGTTTTTCCACTGACTAGAGCGCCCAGCGAACGACGTCGTTACGTCACTGTGTACGTCGCCAAGCCATACGTCAAACGCTTGCAAGTACAACATTACCCATCTACTTGGATAGATGGATAGATAGATAAGTAGATGGATAGATAGATAGATAAGTAGATGGGTAGATGGACAGAAGGCTTTAAAAACAATTGAAATATGTAAGTCTTTTAATCTTTTCCTTTGATATGTAATCTTTTATGATACGTTATGTACCCATGTCTTGTCTTTTTTTTCTTTCCATTTATTTGTTCTATATTGTGACTGTTTTTTTTTCTTTGCTTACATAATGTTTTCAATAAAAAAAAACTAAAAAAAAAAAACTAGAAACGCTTGCGCCAACTTCAAGCATAACAATTACAATGGCGGACATCGTGTTTCTGCAAATGTTTGTCCTGGCTTTGCGATCCTATATTATGGTCAGAAAAGATGTTTAGAACACATCTAAACCCGCGCCCAGCCCCCGACGTAAGCATGACGTGGTAAAAGAACGGTTCTAGTCCAGCAAAGAGTTGGTGCCGCTTGGGAACCAGTTTTCCTGGCCGAGAACCGGTTCTTTGGCTGTCGAAACACAAAGAACTGGTTCGCGCGCAGGCACCGGCTCCGAACCGGCTCTCAAAATGCTTCGGTGGAAAAGGGGCTTAAGTGGCCTTCTGACATCTAGGTCAGAGGTCCTTGTTCGTCTGTTCTCTGGAGTGTCTCTCTCTTCTGCCTCCCCAGGTACATAAACAGAATCCTCTCTCACTACAAGTGAGAGACACACATGTGACATTCTTTGAATCATCTATATTTAACTAAAGATCAATGAATATCATTAAAATTGCCACCACAACTCCTCACTTTTTATCATTCTGATTACCCATAATCACAATAATAAACAATAAGACAAATTTTAAGTCATATCATCACACTTATACTTTTCATCTCTGATTTTTCCATAAATGATCACTCTCCTTGAACCTGTGAAGAAAAGTTTAGAATGAAGAAGCATAAGGCTGTTTTTGTGGGGGAAAGGCCCCGTAATATTTTAGCAAGCCAGTAAACATGTTTACGGTGCCGGGCTAAGCGAGAAATCACTGTTCCTGCGCTCCTGTAAACAGACCCTCAGTCACACCAGTATGGAGTAAATAGTTATAACACAATAAGGAAACCAACAGAAAAAGTATTATAAAAAATCCCTCAGTTTCAACCCCTGTCCTTGTACGCCATCTCGTAACACGGATGACTGCTGCTTGTAACCTTCTTTAAATCTTTTGCCCTTAATCTTTCTCAGAAAATAAACAAATAGAAGAAAAACAAACAGAACATACATTTAACACATATCTCACTGTAGCTCCCGCTACCTGTATCGTCACATAATTTTGTTCATCCTTGGGATAGACTGTCATTTTCACCAATTGAACAGACAGCATGTTTCACCTGTCACTGTAATTATAGTCACCCATGAATAACAAAATTATTAGAATAACAATCCTAACTCCTATCATTAAGCCTTTTCCATTAATCTACGCCTATCTCCATATTTCACCTCGGTTTTCCTAACCATATTGTGTTCACTTCTAATTCAATTTAGTAAGCTCTATTTAATGCCATATTTAACAAAATCTAACCAGAGAAGTCTTATAATTTTATCCATTCTTCTAACCAATGCAGTTGTTCAATATTAACTCTAATATTTCCATTACAGACACAATCAATATATTTTCTACATTTACAATCAAATCAATACCTAGTTTGATTCAATCAAACAAAATCATCACAAAAACAGGTTCTTCTGTTAAACTTAAACCATCAGTTGTGTTGATAATCTCGTTCGCCCCACGGACGTTCCGTGTTCTTTTACCTTTAACTTTTAATTCAAACATGCTGTGGTTCTACTTAATAAGCTTCAACAATTATCCCTACCATTTACATTAATTAATAGATCTTCTCTTCCCAAAAACATTTTCCTTAAATATTTCCTAATGAATAAGTAACCAATCAAATCTTTTGATCTACTGTATATCAATACTAAGCCCTATTTTGATTTAATCAAATAAAATCCTCAAAATAATCACAAAACCACATTCTTAAACCATTAGTTGGTTCACATCCTCCTCCAGGCGTGTTGATCATCTCGTTCGCCCCATGGACTATGGGATGGTTGTGGCCTGTTGGTGTAGGTGAGAGGCTTGGACCCAGGTGTCACACTCTCCAACCATTTTCTGATCCTTATAAGGTTTTCCCTTATATCACGACCGCACCCCCACTGGAGTGAACTGTCACCTGTGAATGGAGACCTTAAGTATTTTGTTAGTGGCCGCTTGTCTAGCAGCTCGTCCCCTTTGGTGTGACCTGTGGAATCAACAACCTGAAACATTATCTCCGGATAATTTCTTGCTCACTTAATAGCACTCGGGGTCCTTTTACCCTGAAAAACACTCAACCCACTTTGCTCATGTCCACACAATATTTATACATTTGGAACAGAATTAGTTCTGTTTGATCCAATCCATCCTGACATTCTGTAAAAGGAAAATTTTAAGTTATGCGCTGCGCAGGTGTAGCACCTTTCTGCCACACTAATAACCCAGGCCAGGACAGTTAGCCAAATTCATCCATAACCATTATTTTATTGGCACATTTTGCCCTGTCTCCCAATCCTGCATGCTCTCTGTAAAGAGAAACAAATTTCGAGGTTATTGTCAGATAGTAAAGTACGTAGTTTCTTTTGTCTACTGTTCTCCCGTGTCCTTCGATGCCCTGGCGTTTCCTGTTGAAACAATCTTTGTTATTGGTGTGTGCACACTCACAGACATCAATTTTGTTAGGCAGAAAAAATGGCTTCTTTCAGGGCTTTTATCAAATTACCCCTAGTGTTCTCCCAACATTTATTCAGCAACTGTGAACCCCTTAATAAACCATATTTGGCAATTGTTATACCATCTCCCTCTTGATGCACGACACACCTCGAGCATCAATTTAACATAACATTTAACATAGTGTTTTTATAAAGTTTGCCATCAACACTAACCCAAACGTTGTCCTTCAGACAAATTTCTCTGCCTCTGAAACAAAAATATTACATTCTTCACTTAAAGCCACAATCTCATCTTCTTCTCGAAGTATTTGAAAGGCATCGGCCCTCAGTCTCACAGCGAATCTTGCTTTTCAGGCCTGTTGTTTGGTCTCTCAAGTCAGTCATCTACAAACATTTCCAAAGTCATCAATTGTTTCTATCAGGTCAGGTCGTGCTGTGCAGACTTGGTCAATGTCAGTCAATCATTTCTCCCCCTTTTGTTCACAATAATCATAAATGTGAGGGGCTCTCTTGATAATTTCATGTTGACTTAGCCAATATGTCACTTTGTTGTTTCCCTCAAATCTACAACATTTTCATTTATCTCAGCCCATGCCAGATGGTGATCTACAACTACACAATTCCAATTTACTTAAACTGATCTTCAAATCTACATTATGTATGACAAAATTATTACTACCAGACAGAGCTTGATGGCCAATCAACTTAAAGCTTGTCCCATGTTCTGTATTGTCTTTTCATCAGAATTATCAGCTTCTTTAAAATTTGTCATTTGCCTTAACCCATCTGTAATGATAAACTCATTCCAGAGGTTAATGACGCAATATATACACACCATTCAGGCGGAATATTAGTACCCCAAACTAATACATACAAGACATAAAGTGCTGTCACCATCACACACACTCATACTAGACACACATATGTTAACTGCTCATTCTCAATGTTCACTTTTCTTTATATTATTGCTTAAAGATTTAAATTTTAAATAAGATTTTAACCTTTTCATTTTCCTGTAGCATCTACCTAATTTTACATGGTATCTTAACCACTTTCAAAGCACGTCTTGTTCATTATTCATTTGATTTTTAGACAAGTCAGCTGGGTTGTTTTGGTTCCCTATCATTATTTTTCTTCAGCTTGCTCAGGCAGGCCGATAACAGAAAGACAGACACAGTTACCATCCCTTCCTTCAACTCAGGCAATCTCTCTCACTATAAACAAATAATGTTTCCACCAGCCTCCTAAGGCTGTAACTTAGACAAAATTTGTATTCATTACAATAACCTTTGACCATTCACCTTTGTCATCCAGACTTTCCTTAAATCAAAAGCTGTCTTCATCTTTAGCCACCACCATGTCTAACGACCTTCAAGAGTTAAAACTATGTCATAGACCTATTAGTTCAAAATCAACACATAAAAAGTTTTGCTACTGTCTCCACAACAACTAATGGGAATCACTCAATGGCCTCAGCTGGCTCCTGCTCGCCCACTCCTGTTAGCCCTTTATCTATAATCTCCATCAGGGTGTTTTCCCCTGGCATATTTGCAGACGCTTGTCACAATAAAAAACAAGCCATACAATGAATGCGGTTTCTTGTGATTGGTATAGAGGAACACTCACGTTTCTGGGTCAGACTGCCTGTAACTCCTCACAGCTCATCCGCCCTAACGATAAAGGATGCTGCTGGCCTCACAGTCATCCGCTCCACTCTCATACCTTTCTCACATAAACACCTCCATCTTGAGATGCCCAATGACTTTACGTGATCCACTCTGGCTTGGGTTGCCCCCTGTCTGGCCAAATAAGGTCTTACCCGTCATCGAGATGGTCACTCGTGCCCACTGGTGAGCGCTCTTTCCAATCACACAATCAGTTCTCTTCAACAGAACTCAGCTGTTTTCTGGAGCTTAGGAAAGGCACGTTCAAGAGTCACCAGGGCCATTCGGATTGCCTAATAGTGTTCACACAGGGAGACAGGTCAATAACAACAGTATTTAATCACTTAAATCCATTAACTATCTTAAAAGCAGCAACCTAGCTACTTGGATTATACTCAGTGAATTTAGATCACAACCGTACATTCAGTGTACTTCATCTGTAGCCGGAGCCATCGGTCCTGAATGGTGGAGACTAAATGAGACAAAGAAGTTACTGGTCCTAAAATAAGCTAATCAAAATGTCATCTCTATCTGTATTATTATTTTAAATACCTCTTTAAAGTCATTCAGTTTTATTTTTAAAATATCTCTGTGTCTATGATCCTTCAACTGAAACACTGTGCTTTACATATTATCACAGATACCAGCTTTTAGCTGACTCATTGAATGAGAGAGACTCTGAGACTCTATTGGATGGTACACTGCTCTCTCATATACTTCTAACATCAAACTTTTATCTACCATCTTTTAACTCTATCCCAGCTTAAGGCATCTTTGCCAGAAATTACATACGGTTTCAAATAAACATATTATTTATATTTGTCTTTTGCCCACCTCAGGGAATTTAGACATTACAAATTTCCACTCAGATTGAATCTCTGTCGCCCTGGCAGTTTCAGGCACAGCACACATCAGATTTTAGATAAGCGAACTGTTTCATTACAGCCCATAACAAACTTATCTTTTGAAAGCAAAACATCAGCTTCTAGTTCTTTCATGGTCAACTTTTCAAGCTGTTTTTTTAATCAGATGTCTTTCAACACATTTTACATTTAGCAACTGTTAATTCAGTAGCCTACTGCTTCTGCTTATTTGTTCTTACATAATGGTAATTATTCTAGTTCTCAATAACGTTTCACATTTCTCAATCTCAATTTTATTTGTCAAGTTCTCAATTACCATAACTTAATATCTGACTTCAAAAGTTTTTTTCTCTAGGAGTTTATCAGTCTCCAATCAGGATTCACACTAACTTTGACAAGGCTACTCTGCATCTTTTGCAGTTATTATAAATCATCTTTGAGATCTGTCTCTCTATATTACCTTTACATATTTTGCAACTCACATTTGTTGGAGTCACAAAAGGATTCACTTTAAGACTTCAATCTTTTGACCTTGTTTTTTATCTCTTATTTCTCAGACCAAAAATTGTCACTGTCGTCATTTAAACACTGATCTATTTTCAACCCCACATTATTATCAGAAATGTGTCACGTGTTAAATGGTCCTACTGACCACAGTCAAGACAATCTCTGTCATCTGGTTGGTTCGTGTGTCAGCCTCAACTACAGCATCAGACACCTTGCAGTTTGATCACTGTGAGCTTCCAAAGGGCTTCAACTTACTGCACGCCCTTGAAGCAGTGTGTGTCCCATTCAGGAATGTAAACAGACCCACTGATAAGCAGTTCTCTGTATTCCTTTGACCATCCACCAATGGCGGATTGAATCACAATAGCCAAATCATACTCTTCATCATTATTATTGGCAGAACATAATTTCATGAGCAGCACAGAAAATGCTCAAAATATTCGAATTTGTTTTCTGTCTTTACCTTACTAATTTGGTATTATCAACAACACTAATTACAAGTACTGTTGCTGTTATCCCAGCTTATCTTTTACAAAACATCATCTGCAAATCTCTTTAAAGTGAGATCTTCAGAGCAGAGCTGTTTACAGCATTTGCTCTCTTCTGTCTCACTATTTATTTATTTATTTATTTATTTATTTATTTTCCCGGACTGTTCCGTTACTCTTCATAAAGTGTAACAATTTATACATCATCATTTTTCATTACAAATGGTTTGAAGCCTTTTTTCTTCCATCACATGGTTAGTCTGCAGATTCAACTCAATATTATCATTATTGTCTCAGTCTTATCTCTACTGTTTCTCCAAAACAGATTATATTACTCAGTCCGTAAATTACACAGACAACCATTATAGCTACTTGCTTCAATACCCTTATTTTCTTAACATTAATAAAATAAAGCAGATATATCATCATTTCAATCATTATTTTATCAAAATCTAGAATTGTTTCCCATTCTGCTTAAAACATTCTTCATATCATGTTAATCCCTGTCAATCATACAATGCCTTGTTTTATTCTAAAACTTTTCATATCATTTAAACATTTTACATTTGACTTCCATAAATTCTATCAGACCATGTCTATTTTCATCACATATAGTTTTCTACTATATTTCTCCTTTCTTTTCCCTACATGCCAGTTCCTTCATTATCTAACCAGTACATGATTGTTTGAACAATCCCCACACACACATGTCTCACACACCAACTTTTTTGTTTTTTCACTTCCCTCTTCCACCAAGTCTCACTTACAGTTCCCTCTATTTCACACAGACAGCCTTATTGCTTCTTGCTACTTCAATCCTTGTCATATAAATTTAAGTTCTATAGACATCTAATGTCATGCATCCATTTACTGGATGAAGAAGTAAAAAACATTATTTCTCCTGGCAGTTCGACATTTTATCTTCAACTGAACAATCCATTATCTGTTCACATTTTTTACACACATGTTGAACGCAGCCACAACAACCTTTTGTCCCGCTGCCCTGTTCCACTGATTCTCGCAACCTCTTAGTCTATTTGTGCTCATGGTAGCTCATGATCATGGTATTTTCTCAGTTTTTTCCCAACATCTAAAACACACATTTCCCCCCACTTTCCTAGTTCTACAGAAAACCGGTGTATCAAATTTGGCATGCTTACTCTGAGATTTTCCCATACTGGCTGTTTTCTGTTCCCTGTGGATTTCTCTTCAACGCGCGTTTTCTTTAATCTGTTTAGGCGTCCCTAACAAATCCGACTCTTTTCTTTTAACCCAAATCGGTCGGGTTGCACTATTAGTGCCCTCCTAATTATGGTTTACCAAAAAATTCTGGTTCCCCCTAATTAGCCTCAGTACCTAAAAACAATTTGCTTCGTCGTGGAACAACTAATTTTCAGGTTACCTATCTGTTTGAAATCTCTTGATCTGTTACAGTTCTCACTTAATCCCAGATTATTTATCTGCTTGAAATTTCTTGTTCTGTTACAGACCTCAATTAATCTCAGATTTTTCCCTCGTATCTGTTTGAAATTTCTTGATCTATATAGATCTCAATTAATCTCAGATTACGTACCACAGAAACAGCCTTCAGCCAATATGGTTCAATTTCACTCTTCTCCCCAATTAAACTGAATTTAATTAACTTACCCAAAAGAAAATAAATTGAACTGTCTCTTACCAGAGATGCTTCTGTTGCCACCGGGTTCTTTAGATTCCAGTGGTCGATTCTCCCGGCCCTGATATCGGTCGGCCCCTCTCTCTCAAGTTTACGAGGTAGAGCTGGAACTTACTTAGTCCAGGTGGCCAAACACCGTCCGATCTCAGGTCCAGGAGGCACGTCCAAGGAATATCACTTCTGACACCAAAACTGTTGTGGCAAAAATTCATCTCAAACAAACATCACTGCGTAAGAGACACTCAGAGTCAAATTATATAAAATAGAAGTATTTATTCTTGCAAGAATAGGAGCAGTCTAATACACAGTTGTTACCCAGTGCAGAAGAGTGACACACCCCCAGACAGACTGAACTAGCTTTTATCTTAGTTTCAAGGCCTTCTTTCCCCCAGAGCCTTCCTCCCAGTAGTTTTCCATAGACGTCACTAGTTGGCCCACTAAGCTCCCCTGCACTAAGTGGCCTTCTGACATCTAGGTCAGAGGTCCTTGTTCGTCTGTTCTCTGGAGTGTCTCCCTCTTCTGCCTCCCCAGGTACATAAACAGAATCCTCTCTCACTACAAGTGAGAGACACACATGTGACATTCTTTGAATCATCTATATTTAACTAAAGATCAATGAATATCATTAAAATTGCCACCACACTTCCATGAGTATTTCGACAGCTCAAAAAATTATCTGTTAATGATCACCATATCAAACTAAACTGCAGAGGTCAGCACTTATTGATTATCTATGTTATTCGCCTGGTTAACCGGGAAAAAGGTAACACGGCCCGTTTCACTGGGTTTTCTAGAAAATTCGATCCTGTGCATGCACATAGTGACAAAGCATACATACATTTGAGCACACATTGCATTTCAATAACTTGTTTTCATTATCTTTTCATTAATTCATTTTCTAAAGGTTAAAACATCTCAATCAGTATACGGCTACAGGAGACAATTTATGCAAGCTTGCCAATGCTAGTTTCTACTTGCACTGCTAGTGACGTGTTAACTTGATGGTTGATCATTCTTGACTTTATATTTTTTAAGTATATTTATATTATTATTATTTTTTTTTTTTTACAAGAAATTCTTCAACAAATTATAATAACAACAACAAAAAAAGGCATAAACACAAAAAAGCTATCAAGGCCTTTGGATGTGATTCCAGTGTTTTTTTTTTTTTTGTAGTGACCAACCTATAAGGAAACAAAATGCATGCAAATACTTAATACAACATAAAGTACAGTTTACTCTTATATTCCTAAGTAGGAAAGTTTGAAGACGCATGCTAAAGCATGTACTATGAACTATCATGCCAATGACTGCTGACCTGCAAAGGGGGTCTCTAATAATTTACTAATTAATGCAAAGTCTAATTCACGATGGATGGATTTTTGCATTGTGCAACTCATGTTACCCGTACCACCCCCAATACCCCAGCAGAAATTCCTTGAAAAAAAAATCATATGTACCTTGGCCAGCTGGTGGATGGGGGAGTCGTGGGGAATTGTGCAAACGTGTTTTCGTATGCGTGTTGTTTTGTGTGGGCACGTAAGTTACTGAATGTCCCTTCCTACACTCTGTGCAAACGGAGGCGTATGTGTTGTCTCCAGCTTGCTTGCAAGGCAGTCCCTGGTGGAGTGTATAAATTGGGGCCATCAGGTTATGTTTTACCTTTTCCAGCTGAGCTCTGTCTCACCAAAGGACCCTGCTGACCATGAGGCTCGTTCAAACGCTTACTCTGTGCCTGGCTCTGTCGCTGAGCCTTGCTGCTCCCTCGTGAGTACACACAGACACGTCAACACACAGTATACGTACAATGTTAAAATTAGTCAAATACTGAATAAAATTAGCTATACATCACAAGTTTATTACTTTAACCTAGCATAAAAAATACCTACTTTTTTTTGCAAAAAAAGGTTGTCTGTTTGAAGTGGGATTTTATGTGTTCGCGTGCACCAACATTTCGATTTTTTTCACCTTTAACTGCTTGGTCTCTAACTCAATAAATTCTTGAATTCACTTCATTTAGCAGAAGCTTTCATCAAAAGTGACTTGACAAACATAACAAGCAAATTAACAAGCAATCTAATAGCTGATTTAGAGACATACCACTATGTTATCATTAGACATATTTTGCAGGGGCTCCATAATTTGGGGTAATGAAAAGGGCCCGCTGTTACAGTGTGTTGTAATGGTTAATTTTAACGTAGACGTATTTGTTTATTTGTGTTCAGGGATCATCAGGAGGGTCATGCTAAAAAAGGTGAAAAAGGTGGGTCTTGTGTCAATGACAATAACCAGATGTAAACAATTTTTCCTTAAGTGGGTAGTAAATAAAAGTGAAACATCAGCACATTCTGATTTCATCAAGACACATATTTCATGATATGAATTATTTTAGGTTCAGACAAACCTCATGCTGAAGGACATAAGCATGAATTGCACCATGGTGCTAAGCTTGACCGCTGTGCAGGAATGGAGTTTGATGCAGTCGCTGTGAACGAGGAGGGAGTTCCTTATTTCTTCAAGGGTGAGAAATGAAAAAAAAAAAATGGTAAAAAGTAATGATAAATATATCAATGTAAACAATAAAAATTTGAATTTTCTTTAGAGTGAATGTAGGATTGCATCATCGTTTTTTGTTTGTTTTTTTGAGTGGCCCTTTAACTGACCTTGACTTTTGACCAAAGGTGACCACTTGTTCAAGGGTTTCCATGGCAAGGCTGAGCTGTCTAATCAAACCTTCCCTGAGCTGGACGACCATCATCATCTGGGACATGTGGATGCTGCACTTCGCATGCACTGTGAAGACAGTCCAGGCCACCATGACCACCTGTTCTTCTTCCTGGTAATTTTAACATTAGCTAAAGTGCAATTTATTTGTCGAATCCACTGTGATGTTTGCTTTATGTATCAACACCAGACAAGTAAACTAACATCTTCTTTAACACAATTTAAGGACCACAAGGTCTTCAGCTACTACAAGCACAAACTGGAGAAGGGCTATCCCAAAGAGATCTCTGAAGTTTTCCCTGGAATTCCTGACCACTTGGATGCTGCAGTGGAGTGTCCCAAGCCAGACTGTACTAATGACACCGTAATCTTTTTCAAAGGTATTGTAATATCGTAGTATATGTCTTTGATTAATTATAATGGAAAACATGTAAGGATAGTAAGTATGTTGAGAAGATTTTGTAGGTTTAAATTCCTTCATAATCCACCAAAGGTGATGAGATCTACCACTTCGATATCAAGACAAAGAAGGTTGATGAAAAGGAATTCAAGAGCATGCCCAACTGCACAGGAGCCTTCCGTTACATGGGTCATTATTACTGCTTCCATGGACATCAGTTCTCCAAGTTTGACCCCATTACAGGAGAAGTCCATGGCAAATATCCAAAGGAGAGCCGTGATTACTTCATGAAATGCTCACATTTTGGTAAGCGTAACACGTGTGGAAAAGTTAAAAGGCTTGAGAAAGCATGCATTAAAAAACAGAACGTGGAGTCTTATAAGGTGTCTCTATTGGTGTCTCCTTCAGGAGATAAGAGCACTGATGATCACATTGAGAGAGAGCAGTGCAGCCGTGTGCACTTGGATGCTATTACATCTGACGACGATGGCAGTGTATATGCTTTCAGAGGTAAATTTCCTATTGTTATTTTGTCTAGACAGGGACAAAGAATTTTATTGACTCTTTTTCAGGTTACATCATTACACCAGTAGATGGCAGCAAGTGACTAGTCAAGAATCATTCATTCACACGATTCCTTCAAAAACGCAGACCCTGCATCTCATTTGGCATACTATCCGCCATAAATAGTAGGCCTATTCAAGACCTAATCAGGCTAATATTTAGAGTGGATAGGAATTGAATTGGGAGGCAAGAATCGAATCCTATCAGGATCGAAGCCTTTATTAGTGAGTCATTGAATCACTCATTCAACTGATTCCTTGAAAAACGCGAATTGTTACTCAGATATGCGCTGTTCGCATATTTTTTTTTATTTATTACTTTTTTTGTATAGGCAGAACAAAAACAGACAATGTAACTGACCACAATTTTAATCTTTTGTTTATTAAATCAATGTTTATATAAAAGTAAAATAAATTGCAAAATCCCAATTGTACAGTCCTCGTCCATCGAAAGCTCTCTTGCTATTGTGCTATTTCTTAAAAATGTATACCAATGTACTCATGCAACTGCAAGCCACTATTTTAACAAATGCAATTTCACACACCCACACAATAATAATAATAATCTTTGTTTCTCTTCCCTAGGGCACCACTTCCTCAGCATAACTGGTGATAAGTTTCATTCAGACACAATTGAGAGTGCTTTTAAAGAGCTACACAGTGAAGTGGATGCAGTCTTCTCTTATGAAGGTCATCTCTACATGATCAAGGTTCTTTTGTGCAGCAGTTGATTTTTTATCAGGCTTTATTATAGGTGTATTTTAATCTATTGTGAAAATGTTTTCTCATATATTCTATTCCATGCACAGGATAAACAAGTGTTTGTGTACAAAGTTGGAGAGCCACACACACACCTAGAGGGTTACCCCAAACCCCTGAAGGAGGTGCTGGGAATTGAGGGTCCTGTACATGCTGCCTTTGTGTGCGCAGACAAACACATTGCTCATGTCATCAAAGGTATAATCACTGGAATGCTTGTTCTGTCACATTCAAAGTAGGCCTACTGTAGATCCTTACTACAAGCTTTTGTCATAGTGACAGAAATCTCACTGTATTTTCTACTATAGGTCAAACAATCTATGATGTTGACTTGAAAGTCACCCCACGTAAGCCCGTGAGGGAAGGAAGCATAACACAATTTAAAAGGATTGATGCTGCAATGTGCGGCCCCAAGGGTGTGACGGTTGTCATCGGTAATCATTACTACATATATGATAGTCTCATGATTATGATGAGGGGCAAAATCATGCCTGAGCAGCACAAGGTGTCTCAGGAGCTATTTGGCTGTGACCACTAGAGGTGGCGTACAGAGAAAAAGAAGAGGAACTGGTGTGCAAGTGACTTTGTGGAAATCTCTTAAAAAAACAGACACAGAAATTGCACAAACTAGCCTAATTTTCAAGCAGTGCCATATCCGCTTTCTTCAAACTTTTGTCACTGACCTCAAAATAAAATCCCTGCCTCTAATAATTCTCCTCAAATAATCTAGCTTTCTTCAAACATGTGAATACAATCCTGGCATTTACTGCCATTGTACGGTGTGCTGGCTAATGTATGTCTATTACCACCGCACCGAGCCTGTAATACTTTATTTGAAGCTCCATTGAAGAATAAGACTTGATCATTTATCCTTGATCTGTGCACTGTGTTAATAAATAATCTTATCTTTCATATTTGTCTGTTCAGTGTGATCCTATATATTACTGCATAATATGTAGTTATTAGATTTGTTCATGAATTAGCCTACACTGTTATATATAGGCCTATACTTTCTGAACTGCTTAAATGACCTAATTTCACATAAACAGCTTAACAACAGAAATATATGTATTAATAGGGTTCAAGTGCTTTAAAGCCTTTTCGAGATATGCGAATGTCCTCGTAGACAATTGCGGCACCTTGGACAAAGACACTGCATGCCACTGCAAGTCAGTCGGACTGCATAGCTATAGCTGTTTTTTGTTTTTTTCTAGCGCCACCAAGTGGCCAGTCACCACATCCTTTTACATAAAATCACAGACAGAGCCCAACTCCAGTTTAGGAGTTACTTTTGGTCGCTATAGCGCCACCATGCTGGAAATTGGGGCAAGTCTTGGAGACGTTGTAGACGGGGTGGTGGGTACCATACCATCCCTTAAAGTTTTAAGTCTCTATGACTTATGGTTTGGTGGGTCTGCCCAATCACTTTTAGGGAAAAATACTGATCCTTGGAAATTCTAACAATTACAATATAGAGTTTCATACTGCTTCAACCCCTAATAAAAAAAAGGCTTTCATCAGGTCACGCTTGAACTACTGAAAAATCCCCATTTCTGCACTTTCAGGTCATTTATCATGGGAATCTAGTGTTGTTTTTCTAACTTTTTAATGTATAGCTCTGGCTTATCTCTGTAAAAGTTTGCACCCTTCTTTAGAATCATGTAACGCACGTGCCACCTAATTTCGTGAAGTTCTACGTAAATCAGACAGGAAAGGGCCATTTTCAGCCTTTTCGTGTGATTTTCCACATGAATAGGCCTACAGTATTTTTACAACTTTTTAACAGTTATAGCCCCACCTATGGTCCGATCTCCATAAAAGTTTGCATGGTTCTTTAGAATGTAGTGTAGACGTACAACCTAGAAGCTTTGCGTAGTTTCACTACGTGAAATATCACGGCCGAACAGTGAAGGAAATGATTAGTTGAATAAAGTCGTTATTTTGTTGTTGTTTTTTTGCGCACAAAAAGTATTCTCGTCGCTTGATAAACTTAAGATTGAGCCACTGTAGTCACTCGGAGTATTTTAACAATGTCTTTCATAACTTTTGGGACGGTCAGTTTCGATCCCTTAAGAAGCCTATGGAGGAGTGATCCAGCTCTCAGATTTAATCAAACATATCGGTAACGCTTTAGATTACAGCCCGGAAAGTACTGCGTAATTAAAGCAATTTTACAGCGTAACCTTCGGTAATTATAGTGTACCTATATTGTACTTACAATATAAGTATAAGAGAACAATATTTTAAGTTTGGGGAATAAAGGGGTAACAACCAGGAGAATTAAAAAATTATTTATACTGTAAGTATTAAGGGTAACTTATTCTACTATTATGATATAACAATCTTACATTTGGGATCAATTTAGCAAGAACATATACTGCGTACCTTTTTGAAATAATGGTGAACCAGTACATACTGTATAGGCTTTATAAATGCATAGATGTACCCTGTACACTGAAAACGAAAACTATTGCAACTTTTGCTTAAATATTGTGGAAAGATACTCTTGTTTCATGTAGCTTGTTACCCCCTTGTTCGATGTAGTTACAGGGTAAGTGTGACATTGCGGGCTGTAAATTAAAGTGGTGCTTTTTACCCCCTTGTTCCATGTAGTTACAGGGTAACAATAAAAATGTATACACACAATCTTATATCACTGACTCGGAAACCTTTATTTATTATAGAAGCACCACTTACCCTGTAACCACATTAAACAAGATATATTTCCCAGTATTTAAAAAAATTGCAATAGTCTTAGCTTTTCTTGCCTTGAAACATGTTAGCCCAACTTAAACATCTGCACTTTTACTATCATAAAATAAATAAATAAAAGTATAAATGCATAGATATGTACCCTGTAATTTTTAAAAAGCCTATAAAGTATGTATTGGTATACAATTATTACTAAAAGGTAAGCAATGTGTATGTTCTCGCTAAATTGCTCCCAAATGTAAGATTGTTGTATCATAATAGTATATAAGTTACCCTTAGTTCTATAATACTTACAGTATAAATATTTTTTTAATTCTCCTGGTTGTTACCCCTTTATTCCCCAAACTTTACATATTGTTCCCTTATACTTACATGCAAGTACTTTAGGTACACTATAATTACTGAAAGTTACTCTGTAAATTCCTCTTAATTACACAGTACTTTCCGGGCTGTAATCTAAAGCGTTACCTACACATTTACTACTATTATTTGTTACCAACTCCACTAGGTCTGAAATATATTTTGTACGTTTTAATCCCCTGGATTACAAACATGATGATTGTATAGATTCTATACGGCCCTATTCACGACTGGTTGCTTACTGATGCTGGACGCTCAATCCAGCCAGCCGAAGGTTAAATGTGTTAAATTATATTTCATTTTCATTGTTTTTATTCATTTTCATTTAAATTTGTAGTTAAAATAAATAAAAATAAGTGTATTTTAAAGTTTAGAATGACAGCTTTGCGTTATTGTGTTATTGGGAGTTGAGCAGGGAAAAATTACCCCAAAGCAACACCTAGTGTCCAACCTACGCTGTTATAACCTGTTTAAACGTGAATTGCACTAGGGTGAAAATTATGAAATGACAATTCTAAGCCACACCCCAACCAGTTAGCTCGTACCCTCGTAGCCTAATAGTTCCATGTGTGATTTAACATATAGTCTGTTGCTATTTCGGGGTCTAAAACAAGAAAAAAAAAGCCTTTATAACATGTAGACTACATGAAAAACTTAGAAAATTTGACAACTAGGCCTATAATGGGACACCGCTGTGCAGCAGCGAGCATCACAATAGAGAAAACCTCAGGAATGATCCAGGTAAATGTGTTAAAGGGCCCCATTCCTATATTTTGCCTGTTGCCCCCAAATCACCAAATCCGCCCCTGCTCAAAATTGACTTCAAACAGCTTATGAATTTTCTTGTCTGATTCCAACATATCATACATAGCCTACATCATTTTGAAGTTTTTTTTTAAAAGAGAATGTGAAAATAACAATTGAAGTTGAAAATTTGCTCGGCGACTCATTTTGCCATCACAGGTCACATGAATGTCGTCGGCATGTGCGAAAAATGTGCAAGAACCATAGACAGTAAAAGAAATGGACACAGCGACCCCGTTGATTTCAACGGAGAGAGTTGAAGCCCAACATGGGCACTCACTTCCTGATAGCCAAGCGTTCTGCGCAGGCTCAAACTGAGCTTGACGACGTAGTTGTCACGTGAGCAACCGTTCTGACCTTCTAGTAGCTGTGCCGGGACAAATCTGAATTGAAATCTGAAAAAAATCTGTTGTTGAAATATTTTGTCCCGTTGCTTTTATGAACTCTCTATCTATGGGCTTCTCCCTTGACTTTATGCCTCCATGTCCACCCGATTGCCTCATAGACAGTAAACGATTGCCTACGAGCTTCTACTTCTGTCTATACGGTAATTTCTCTACTGTGCGACAGAGCGTCCCATGGTTATGATGCAATCGTTAGCCTATTTTTACAAGAATGGCTTCTACGGGGCCATAACGTAAGATGCAAAGTAATGGAGCCTTTTATACATTGTCGTTTTTCTTTAGAAATAAATAATGGACAAATGGAGTCTTTGGACGCCTCAGATGTAAAGTCATTCGCTGTCAAAGTGACGCCAAAATGAATGGGAGTCAATGGGATGCTAACAGCAGGTGATAGCCAGCTACAATGGTGGCCCCCGGAGGCAGCTTCAACTCCTGGCTGATGGATTACCCCCTTGGCAAGAACCAATGAGGTTCATTCTCGTGTGTTAACCAAGGAAACGGGATTTCCGGTTTACTTCCCACCGGAGCCTCGCTTTCGATTTCAAAATATAGGCTGCGTGAAATCATAGACAGTAAAAGAAATGGACACAGCGACCCCATAGACTTCAACGGAGAAAAATGAAGTCAATTTTTTTTTTTTTTTACATCAAGAACAGAACAAAAACAGAATATACATCTACAATGGCATTGGTAAATACAGGTAAATGAGTATTAAGCAAAGCAAATACAAATACAAAGGGGTCTCTTTATTCCTCTTTTAAGAGCTCAAGGTCTCTTATTATTCCAGTCAATTTCTGGGCCTTTTTACTCTTCATATATTCCAACGCTGGAAAGAAATTACAAATCAAGTCTCTTTTAAATACAGAAAAATAAGGTTTCGTCTTCATACATTTGGACTTATGAATGAAAAATTTGCCCAGTATCAACATTACATTAATAAAAAAATTAATTTCTTTTCTCGTCCAACAGCATTCCAAACATAATATGTTTCCTAGCAAAAGTGGGCAGTGAGTGAATCTTTGATTCCAACCAATAAGACATATTTTCCCAAAAAGCATTTGAAGAAACACAAGAAAAAAAAGATGATCAGTTGTCTTTATGTCAACTCAACAACAAGTACAGGTATTTTCTTCAAAATTAAACCGTTCTCTTAAAAATTCACTTGACGGGTATACTCCATTTAATATTTTAAAATGAGTTTCCTTAGCTTTAGGAGCCACTGGAAAGCTAAAATACTGTGTTCGCAATTTTTTAATAGTTTGTTTATCATAAGATTGCAAAACACAGTTATTATACAGAAGCATCGGATATAATATAGAATTGAAACAAGAGCGGATAAGTTTGTTGGGAATCATTGCTCTGAGATCATTACCATTGAAGAGAATGGATGGAAGTTCACAAGATCCATTAGGCATGTTGACAGAAGTGTTTTGTACAAGATTTATAAAACTTTTTGGAATGGCATTTAAGACACGCTCAAAATGTTTGCGTTCACATTGTAAATTATATTTAGCACTTCATCTATCAAATGAAGAACTGACCAAATACCTTTTTCAAGCCACTCAAGAACACATAGAGACTTATATTTAGAAACAATAAATCTATTGTTCCATATTGGGATTTTATGTGGAGAAAAGTTGTGGTTATATAATAACTTCCAATATAACAAAATCTGCTGGTGAAAGGAAGATAATTTTTATCGGCAGTCTGGAAACAATATAATCACATCTCAATAGAAAATTAATTCCACCCAATTGTCTAAATATACCTCTGGGAATGCAAAACCAGAAACTATTTTCATTTGTTATAAAATGTTTAAGCCATTTGACCTTCAACATACCATTTATACAATAGAAGTCAAAGGCTTGTAATCCACCATTTTCATAATCTTGTATAAGTCGTGCCCTCTTTATATAGTGCACACGTTTTCTTCATATATAATTGAAATTAATTTGATAAATGGTCTTAATAGCTCTATTAGAAATAGATAGACAAGATGCAGGATAGATACACCTAGAGAGACTTTCCATTTTAGTTAAATAAATCCTTCCAAAGATAGACAAATCCCTTTGCATCCACGCATCAAGCCTGCCTTTGCATTCATTCCATCTGTTCCAGACGTTCTGCTTTTCCATCATGACTTCTGTTGTGATTCAGAAGTCGGAGTCAGGTCCATTTGGAACAACGTTTATTAAAGTCGCTTAACAGGAGTCAAAACAACTTAAGCAGTGTAGTGGGGCGTGCATAAACGTGAAGTAAGCCAGGCAGGGGATCGATGGTCGGGCAGCAAACCAACAGCATCCAGGAACTCATGAGTGAGTGTGGGGTCCAGAATATCATTGGCGTTGACCCATGACCGTTCCTCTGGGCCGAAGTCTTCCCAGTCGACTAGATACTGGAGATGACCGCCTCGATGCTGGAATTTAGCAGTTGGTGGACACGGTAGGCTTCTTCACCCTCCACAAGGATGGACTGCGGAGGAAGATCTACGGACTCCCTTTCTTCCTCCTCTGTGGGGGGCGTGGCCGGTTTGAGCAGCGAGGCATGGAATGTGGGGGAGATGCGAAGATGATTAGGTAGAGCGAGACGATAGGACACTGGAGTGACCTGGCGGATGATTTTAAAAGGGCCCACAAACCTCGGACTGAGTTTTTTACATGGGAGTCTGAGACAAAGGTCCCGAGAAGAAAGCCATACCCATTGGCCTGGTTGGTACTCTGGGTTAGTACGGCGGTGGCAGTCGGCCTGTTTCTTGCTGCGGTTTAGAGCTCGTTGGAGGTGACGGTGAGCCAGGTTCCAGGTTTCCTCACTGCGTTTTAATCAGTCATCCACAGAAGGGACATTTGTGGGCTCACCGGACCAAGGAAACAGGGGTGGCTGAAATCCGAGAACACACTGGAAGGGAGTCATACCAATGGAGTGCTTGCGGATAGAGTTTTGGGCATACTCTGCCCACATTAGATATCGACTCCAATCCTCTTGGTGCAGGTGACAGTAGGAACGGATTGGGGATGGTACCCGGACGTGAGGCTCACGTTAACTTGAAGCATCTGAAAGAATGCCGCCCAGACACGAGAGGTGAACTGAGGGCCCCTGTCCGACACAATGTCCTCAGGCAGTCCATAAAATCTAAAGACCAGATTGCAGAGGTGTTCTGCAGTCTGTAACGCAGTGGGTAGTTTGTGGAGTGGAATGAGGCGGCATGCTTAGGAAAAGCGGTCTATTACTGTGAGAATGGTGGTGTGACCATTAGAGGGAGGTAAATCAGTGATAAAATCAATGGCTATATATGACCAGGGACGTTGCGGGATCGGCAGAGGATGGAGAAGACCGGCGGGCAGTAGTCGAGATGACTTCTGTGTGTTGCAGTTCTGACACTGCTGTACGAACTTGGTGGCATCATGGATCAACGTGGACCACCAGTAGCGATTCTGAAGGAGTTGAATGGTAGCTGTGATGCCCGGGTGACCAGAGCTGGGGAGTGAGTGCACATGTTCCAGGACCTTTCCCCGGAGGGCTTCGGGGACATGGACTTTATTGTGAGGACACTCTGGAGGAACTTCCACATTGGCATTGGCCTGGTCGAGCTCTATTTCAATATCCCACTGGATGGGACCGAGGACGAGGTCAGGGTTCAGGACTGTTTCTGGAGGCTGTGAGGTCACTTCAGAGTCGAACTGTCGGGACAGGGAATCAGCCTTAGTGTTCTTTGAACCGGGACGGTAAGTAACCGTGAATTGAAACCGAGAGAAGAATAGAGACCACCTGGCTTGTCGGGGATTCAATCACTTTGCCATACAGAGGTACTCTAGGTTCCTGTGGTCCGTGAGTACAGTGAAAGGATGGGAGGCTCCCTCTAGCCAGTGCCGCCACTCTTCAAATGCAGCTTTCATTGCCAGTAATTCTCAATCTCCTACATCGTTATTCCGCTCCGCCGAGTTGAGTTTCTTGGAGTAGTAGGCGCACGGATACAACTTGGGTGGAGAACCTTGCCGTTTTGAGAGGATGGCACCTAATCCCGTGTTAGAGGCATCCACTTCCACTATGAAAGGCAGTTCAGGGTTAGGATGATGCAGGATGGGCACTGTGGCGAACCGTTGTTTTAGGTGATTAAAGGCGAGAATGGCACTCTCATTCCAGGGAATCCGTGACACGTTCTTACGTGCAAGAGAGGTAAGGGGTCCAGCCACTGTGCTGAAGTCCTTAAAGGGGTCATATAATGCCATTTTTGTACAAGCTAATATGATTCTTTAGAGTCTAAATTAAAACTTTGTAATATA
This sequence comes from Rhinichthys klamathensis goyatoka, assembly GCF_029890125.1. NCBI lineage: Eukaryota > Metazoa > Chordata > Actinopteri > Cypriniformes > Leuciscidae > Rhinichthys > Rhinichthys klamathensis. The sequence goes on from NW_026606867.1 coordinate 1,714,835, forward strand.
CTTTAATAAAAAATTCTCATTAGTATTGTAAGAAAACACTTATTTTACCTGGTCAAAAACAGCTCTGTTTTCAGCACGCCGTTTCAGTGCATATGACTTTAAATGATAATGAGCTTTGCTCACCCCGCCTCTCTGTTCTGTCTACACCGTTTGTAATCTCTATGTTTGTAACACAATAACCATAACGCCTTGTTCATTATAGACGTGGGATTATGAATTATATTGAGAACGTCGTACATAGAAAACATGCCGTAATGTACCCTGAGTGTAAACCTTAGACGCATTCATTGTGAAGCGTGTATCTAGTGATTTGCAAAGATTAATAGAAATATTAAAGATTAATAAAACGTTACACTCACTTCAGTTATTTTGGAGGTTCAGCAGGAACACGAATAGTTGGTACCAGTCCAGGAGCAGCTTCTTAGCAAAACCAGCTTTATATTGACCCTCCTCGTTTATAAGCAGGATGGTGTGTGAAATGATTCGCGCAAATATGAAAGCATTGACGTTGCTCGTGGGGAATATTCCCTTTGAAAACAAACTCAGCCACTGCGTCTTCAGCGGTTCGGATTTAGGAACATTAAAATGACTGCTGTGTTCCTTATTGCACCCAAGAACAGAACACAACAATCGCTTAGACGCCATTCTGCTCATAGACAGCTCCAGCATATCAACAATGACCGCGCCGGTCCGCGCCGCGCAGACTATGATTGACAGCTGGCTCACGAGCGAGGGCGGGTCTGTGTTGAAACCCGGCTGTCAATCAACAATCGCGGGAGGGGCGTCCGATCGTGTGACGTCACACGGTCGAACGGCTTGATTTGAGGCAGGGAAAAACATATAAGGAGATTAAAACAAAAACACTGGATGGATTTTTATCATTTTATGTTGTTTCTGTACAGGCACTGCCAACACACATTTCAGTACAATCAACTTGTAAAAGTGCATGTACCATTATATGACCCCTTTAATGAAGCGGCGGTAGAAGTTTGCAAACCCAAGGAAGCGCTGCAGTTTCTTCAAAGAGATGGGTTGAGGCCAATCCAGCACCGCCTTGACTTTACTCTTGTCCATCGCCACGCCTTCCGGACTGATGACATAGCCCAAGAACGTTACGGAGGTCTGGTGGAATTCACATTTCTCAATTTTTGCGTAGAGTTGGTGTTGAATGAGCCTCTGGAGAACTGCCCGGACGTGTTGGATGTGGTCTTTCAGGTTATCAGAATAAATCAGAATATCGTCAATGTAGACAATGACGAATCGGTGGAGCATGTCCTGAAACACATCATTAATGAAGGACTGGAAGACGGCTGGACTGTTTGAGAGACCGAAAGGCATGACCAGATACTCATAGTGCCCAGTGCAGGTGGAAAATGCAGTCTTCCACTCATCCCCCTCGCGGATGCGAATCAGGTTATAAGCGCACCGTAAGTCCAGTTTAGTGAAGAACTTGGCCGTACGAAGGAGTTCCAAAGCTGATGGTACTAGGGGCAACGGGTAGCGAAACTTGACGGTGCAATCGTTGAGGGCTCTATAATCAATACAAGGTCGGAGACCGCCATCTTTCTTCTGCACAAAGAAAAACCCGGCCGACAGGGGGGACGTGGATGGTCGAATAAACCCTTTAGCAAGTTCTGTTTCTATGTATTTCTGCATGGCCTCGGTCTCGGGTTGAGAGAGCGGAAAAACTCGACCCCTGGAGGGTGTGGAACCTGGCAAGAGGTCGATGGCACAATCGGACGCCCGATGAGGGGGCAACTTGGATGCTTTGGTCTTGCTGAAGGCTTCCGTCAGATCATGATACATGGGAGGCAGACGGCTCAACTCGGTGCTCTCTCGAGGCTCGCTGATGCTCTGGACTTGGGAAGGAGTGAAAGAGGTTAAACTGGTAGTGAGACAGTTCTTACCCCAGCGGACGATTTGACCAGTAGCCCATTGGATGTGTGGGTCGTGTTTGCGGAGCCAGGGTAAGCCCAAGATAACAGGTGTGCGCGGTGCATGAAGTACAAAAAATTGGATGGTTTCCCTGTGAAGGACTCCTGTTCGCATGTGAAGCTCTTGAGTGACGTGGGAGATTCGACCAGAGCCTAGTGGCCGCCCGTCGATAGCTTCGACTGAAAGGAGAGAAGAACAAGGAATTAAAGCAATCCTGTGATGCAAGGCATAATCTCGGGACATGAAATTCCCAGCAGCTCCGGAATCGATAAGGGCTGGTGTGGAAAGCACTCGGCTATTGATGCGGAATGCGAGGGGTACAGAGACACAAGAATGGGGGTTAAGGGAATCAACAGATAGACTCACCAGCTTGACATCCTTAGGAGTGGGTCGTAATGGGCATTCAAGACGAAAGTGCCCCGTCCCGCCACAGTACAGACACAAATTCAGTGACTTACGTCGCTCCTTTTCCCCCTGAGTCAGCCGAGAAGTGTTTATTTGCATGGGTTCACTGGTATCAGCTGGAGGGGAACCTGAGACTCGTGGAGTATAGAGGTGGCGTGCGGGAAATGTGGAGCGAGCGACTGCTTGGACGGCGTGAATGTATCAGATTGTCTATTTGAATGGACAAGTGAACGAACTGATCAAAATTTCTTCCCTCGTCGCGACAGGCCAGCTCCGCCTGCAGTTCATGGGTTAAGCCACGCCTATAGACCACCTTCAGCGCGTTGTCAGTCCAGTTGGTCTGAGCTGCGAGGGTGCGAAACTCAAGAGCATATTCGGCGGCGGTGGAGCGCCCTTGTGTGAGCTCCAGAAGTCGATCTTCTGCTCCCTCACCCTCCTTGGAGTGTTCAAAGACCGTTTGAAAGCGCTGAAGGAAATCATCAAACGTAGGGAATGCTGAGCCGTCCGTTCGCCAAACCGCCGTGAACCAATCCAGTGCGCGACCAGTTAGTAGGGAGCAAACAAAGGCGATTTTGCTAGCATCGGTGGAGTGAAGCGCGGGCTGATGAGAGAGATATATGGAACACTGGAGAACAAAACCTTTACATTTACTTGGATCCCCATCGTACTTCTCTGGAAGCGCGAGGCGGGGACTCGCGCTCGTGGCCCGGTGCGGGAGCGGGAGGTGTCGGATCAGAGGCGGGGGTTTGAAGAGCTCGGACCGCCTGTATCAATTCTTCGGTTAAAGAAGTCAATCGGCTGAGCTGATGATGGTGAGTAGCGAGCTGGGAGGCTTGAGCAGAGACAGCGGCAGATAGTGCAGTCACCGTTGCTGGACCTTCTTCAGGCGAAGTATTCTGTTGTGATTCAGAAGCCGGAGTCAGGTCCATTTGCAACAACGTTTATTAAAGTCGCTTAACAGGAGTCAAAACAACTTAAGCAGTGTAGTGGGGCGTGCAGAAACGTGAAGTAAGCCAGGCAGGGGATCGACAGGCGGGCAGCAAACCAACAGCATCCAGGGACAGGCAGAGGGTCAATAGGCAGGCGGCTGACAAACGCGGAGATCTAGAATAGCAAGGGGTAGAGTCAGGAAAGCTTCCAGGAAAAAGGCTCGGACATGCAACACAACTGTGAAACAATACTTCGCACCGAGTGTGCCGTGGGCATGGTTGATATAGGCTAAAGACAGGTGATCATTAGACACAGGTGGAAGGCAATCATTAGACACAGGTGGAAGGCAATCAGTGCATGGGTGATGTATAATGGGATTTGTAGTTCTGGATACATTAGTATTCGGGCGAGGACGTTCGTTGCCAGTTACTGTTAGAGACAGCGGGACTGGAAGCCGTAACAACTTCATCCTTAGAAATGTTTATGCCTAAATATCTGACAGTCGACTTGATCGGAAAATATTATATGCAATTTTAAGAGGGTATTCACGTATGGTAATAATTTCACATTTGGCAATATTAAGCTTTAAGAAAAATAGTTAACTATCTCAATTACTTTAGGAACCTGGTCAAGACCTTTTAAAAATAATGTTGTATCGTCAGCCAATTGACTAAGTATAATTTCCTGTCCAAATACATTTAATTTTTCAATACTTGAGTTTTTAATTAAGAGAGCCAACATCTCTGTAGCCAGAATAAACAATGAGGGTGAGACGGGGCAACCTTGATTAACTCCTCTCTTGATATCAAATCTGGGTGAAGTACCTGTTGGTAGGGTCACTGAACTATTGGTATTTGTGTAAAATAACTGAATAATATTACAAAAAATTTCACCAAACCCATACATTTTCAAACATTTAAAAATAAATAAATGTTCTAACATATCAAAGGCTTTATAAAAATCTAAAAATAAAATAACCCCATCATCCTCTATTTCTTGATTATATTCCAGCAAGTCCAAAACCAAACGAATGTTGTTATAGATCGGCGTCTTATGAATCCAGTTTGTGTCTCCCCAATAATTTTGGATAAACCAAGTTTCAAGCGATTATTATATATGTGGGTTAGTAATATATAGTCAGTGTTTAGCAAAGTTATAGGTCGCAAATTGTCCAACAATCTAGAGTCTTTCCCTGGTTTGGGAATAAGTGTGATTAGGCCTTGTCTCATTGAATTAGGCAAAACCACGGTTTTAGTAATTGCCTGAAAAACTGCAGCAAGGCAAGGCAAGGCAAGGCAAGTTTATTTATATAGCACATTTCATAATGGTAATTCAAAGTGCTTTACATAGAAGAAATAGAATAAAAAGAAAAAGAAATAACGATAATTAAAACAGTTTAGAATAAATAAATTAAAATAATCAAAACAAATAAGAATAATTAAAACAGTTTAGAATAAAAAATAAAATAAAGTACAATAAAAACAGTCGGACGAACAGTGGCACAGTGCTCATTCAGTAAATGCATAGCTAAAAAGATGTGTTTTGAGTCTGGATTTGAATGTGAATACTGTAGGAGCACATCTGATCTCTTCTGGAAGCTGGTTCCAGCTGCGGCTGGCATAATAGCTAAAAGCAGACTCTCCATGCTTAGAGTGTGAACCCTTGGTATTTCTAGCTGATGTGATCCTAATGATCTGAGTGATCTGTTGGGTTTATATTCAGTGAGCATATCTGCAATGTTTTTGGGTCCTAGGCCATTAAATAATTTACCAGTAATAATAAAATCCTAAAAAATCAATCCTAAATGTAACTGCGGTATAGCCAGTGTAAAGACCTGAGGACTGGTGTGATATGTTCATATTTTCTGGTTCTGCTCAGAATCCTGGCAGCAGCTAAATGAGCTGCAACTGTCTTATGGTCTTTTTAGGAAGGCCAGTGAGGAGTTCATTACAATAATCCACCCTGCTGGTGATAAAAGCATGCACAAGTTTCTCTAAGTCTTGACTTGAAACAAAGCATCTAATTCTTGCAATATTTTTCAGGTGATAGTATGCTGATTTAGTTATTGCTTTGACATGACTACTGAAACTAAGGTCTGACTCTAGAGACACACCAAGATTTCTGACTTGATTTTTAGTTGTTAGACCCCTAGCGTCAAGGTATGCATTCACCTTGAGAACTTCCTCTTTGTTTCCAAACGCAATGACTTCAGTTTTGTCTTTGTTTAACTGAAGAAAGTTTTGGCACATCCAACTGTTTACTTCATCAATGCATTGGCACAGGGAGTCAATGGGGCTGTAGTCGTTAGGCGATAGGGCTAAGTAGAGCTGTGTGTCGTCTGCATAGCTGTGGTAAGAGATTCGGTTCTTTCTCATTATTTGGCTCATTGGGAGCATATACAGGTTGAATAGGAGTGGTGCAAGAATTGAGCCTTGAGGGACTCCGCATGTCATGGATGTCCACTCAGACTTATGGTCTCCTATACTGACATAATAACCTCTCCCGTCTAAGCATGATCAGAACCATTTTAGGACTATCCCAGAAAGCCCCACCCAGTTTTCCAGCCTGTCAAGAAGTATGTCGTGATCGACAGTGTCAAATGCAGCACTGAGGTCAAGTGGTACCAGTACTGAGAATTTGCCTGAATCAGTATTTAAGCGAATATCGTTTATTATCTTTATGAGCGCTGTCTCTGTGCTGTGATGCGACCGGAATCCAGATTGAAAATTGTCAAAGTATCCATTCAAGCTTAAGAATTTGTTCAGCTGATTGAAGACAGCTTTTTCAATTATCTTGCCTATGAAAGGAAGATTTGAGATCGGTCTATAGTTGCTTAATATAGTCTTATCCAGATTGCTCTTTTTCAGGAGGGGCTTGACAACTGCAGTTTTCAGGGAGTTTGGAAAACTCCCAGAGAGAAGTGAGGCATTAACCACTTTTAGGAGATCTGCTTCTAAACTGTTTAACACACTTTTGAAAAAAGATGTGGGAAGTGCGTCAAGGGCGCAGGTTGTTTTAAGGTGCTGTATGGTTTCTTCCAATATTTTGCCATCAATTTCTTTGAAATTAAACATAGTAACTACATTCTCAGGTTGTGGTCTGATCTGTCTGACCCCAGTGCGGCTCAAGGATGTGCTGATCACCTTTCTGATTTAATTTTAATTTAATTAATTTTCTCAGAGAAGAAAGAAGCAAACTCATTGCACTTGCCGTCTGAGAGCATTTCACTGGGAATCTGGCTTGGGGGGTTTGTCAGTCTCTCTACAGTAGCAAAAATGTCATGATTCTGCCTTAGTATTCTTGATTTTCCTAGTCGTGAGGCAGGATCATGACAGAATCATGTTTTATGTACAAGCGCATGGTCTGTTATTTGGACCATGTGCTTGTGTTGTCTCGTCTCGTTACCCCGCCCCCTTGTTATCCTCGTCTTGTGATTATTGTCTAGTCAGTTTCACCTGTCCTCGTCATTAGTGTTCCCTATTTAATCCTCTTGTATCTGCTGTCTTTTGTCGGTTCATTGTGATTGTTACCTGAGTGTTATTCCTTGTCAAACCTTTGTCAGAGTCTGTGAGTATCTTGTCAAGAGTTTTAGTCCTGTTGCGCTATTGCCAGTAAGGGTTATTTGTGTCCCTATTGTTATCTGTCTCAGTCTAGTTAGTCTTCATAAGTCCTGTCTTGTTTTGCCCCCTCGTGGGCTTTGTTTTCCCCGTTATTTGTTTAATAAATCGTGTTGCCTTGACTACTGTCTGCTATTGGGTTCATCCTTCCTCACCCTCATAACAGAATGAACCGACCAAGAACGAACCCAGCAGACAGTATGTCCTCCCGACCCCGGCTACAACCGGAACAATGGTGGTTATCGGCTCCCATCGATGAAGAGAGGGTAGATTGTCCAGTCCCGTCCCAGGGTGAGTGGATCCTGAAGAATTATGCCCGACTCTGGGATCATTACTCCCGGGAGGGTCCGCTGTCTTCTTCCTCGGGGTCTCCACCCTCTGCCTGTCTGCCTATGATCCCGGAGGGTCATGTTTTGGCCGTCATCTCTCAAGGGGATCAGGCTCTCTTCGTTTCTTCTCCCGAGGTTTCACCCACACCCGCAAGTCTCCGTGGAAAACGAGGGAGACGGATTTCCTGGGAGTCTGCTTCGGAGTCTTCAGCGACGGAGTCTTCCCTGCCTGAGACAGCCCTCCCACTTCCAGACATGGACCCTGCTGCGCTTCTCCTGCCGATCACCAGTCCAGCTGTGACATCAGCTCCGCGTCCCAGAAGGAAGAGGAGGAGGAAGGGACCCTCTTGTCCTCCGTCTCTGTCTTCCCATGAGCCCTCTCCAACAAGCGCCGTCCATGAGCCCGCTCCAGCTAGCGCCGTCCATGAGCCCGCTCCAGCAAGCGCAGTCCATGAGCCCGCTCCAGCAAGCACCGTCCATGAGGCCGCTCCAGCAAGCGCTGTCCCAGAGCCCGCCTCAGCAAGCGCTGTCCCAGAGCCCGCCTCAGCAAGCGCTGTCCCAGAGCTCGCTGAGAGAGTTGCGGCCGATCTAGCCGCTAAGGAGGTTCTGCGAGCAGTTTCAGCTCGTCAGGAGATGCCCGTCATCATTGCGGCCAAGACCCTTTCCGATTACCTGTCTCGTCTCATCGCTATTCTTGAACCCCCTGTCTGTCCTGCCTTGTCCTCAGCTCCCAAGCCTGTCTCTGTGAGCGCTGCACCTGATCCTATCCCTGTGAGCGCTGCACCCGAGCCTGCCACTGTTATTGCTGCACCCTGTCCTGCCCCTTTGCCTGCTATGTCTCACGTCAGGAGTCCCGGTTCCGCATCCTGTGTGTCCTCGTCTGAATCTGTTGCTGCTAATTCCCGGTCTGTTTCCCCGTTCGTCCCTGTCTCCACCAGCCCCCGGACTGTTTCCCCATCTGTCCCTGTTTCCACTAGCCCCCGGACTGTTTCCCCGTTTGTCCCTGTCTCCACTAGTCCCCGGACTGTTTCACCGTTCGTTCCTGTCTCCACTTGTCCCCGGACTGTTTCTCCCAAGACCTCTACTCATGTGTCCCCGTCCAAGCCTGCCCGGAGTTCCCGTCCTCAGCCCTCCTCCCGTGGACCCAAGACCCCCAGTCCTCCCATCCACCCTGGACCTCCCCCCATGAACTCTGTGTTTCCTCCACCTCCTTTGCCTTGTATGTTGTTTTTGATTTTTCACCCGAACCCTGTTATTGTTTATTCCTGTTTGCCATTGTTAGTGTTTTCCATGTTTTGTTGGTTCGTGTCTTTGTCACAGTCTGTCATGTCCCGTGTTTAATGTCCCCTTGAGGAGCGTCTGGTAGCCGCTCCTTAAGGTGGGGGTTCTGTCATGATTCTGCCTTAGTATTCTTGATTTTCCTAGTCGTGAGGCAGGATCATGACAGAATCATGTTTTATGTACAAGCGCATGGTCTGTTATTTGGACCATGTGCTTGTGTTGTCTCGTCTCGTTACCCCGCCCCCTTGTTATCCTCGTCTTGTGATTATTGTCTAGTCAGTTTCACCTGTCCTCGTCATTAGTGTTCCCTATTTAATCCTCTTGTATCTGCTGTCTTTTGTCGGTTCATTGTGATTGTTACCTGAGTGTTATTCCTTGTCAAACCTTTGTCAGAGTCTGTGAGTATCTTGTCAAGAGTTTTAGTCCTGTTGCGCTATTGCCAGTAAGGGTTATTTGTGTCCCTATTGTTATCTGTCTCAGTCTAGTTAGTCTTCATAAGTCCTGTCTTGTTTTGCCCCCTCGTGGGCTTTGTTTTCCCCGTTATTTGTTTAATAAATCGTGTTGCCTTGACTACTGTCTGCTATTGGGTTCATCCTTCCTCACCCTCATAACAAAAAAGAGTGCGTGTGTTGTTTAAGTTGCTGTTTATAATATTTGAGAAGAAAGTCTGTCTAGCTTTGCCTAGTTCCATATTGAAAGCATGGATGCTGTCTTTGTAGATGTTATAATGGACTACAAGTTCCCTTTCGAGAGGTTCCTCCTATTGCGTAATAGCTTTACGCTATGGGAAAACTCCTTTTCTCGAGAAATATTGAAGTCTTTATGTAAAACGCATTGCAGCTGCACAGCATACAGCAATGAGCGAGGCAGCTCGGTCATTGGCTGTGCTGCGGCAACTTGCACGAACCAATGACGGGGCGACTCTGAACCCGCTTCCAATGAGCGTGCTTCGCGCCCACGTACGTCAGAGCCCGCCAAGATGGGCGTGGCCAAGGGCTATAAAAGAACCTTCTCTTCGCTGGATCCTCCGGATTTGTTGGAGTCTTTTCGCCGCCGCCGTCGACAAGCCTACAGCAGGACTGCTTCGAGGACGCCGGCGCCTTCAGCCGCCTTCGATCGCCCTTCTGCTAAGCCATCCGGCGCGCATCATCTATATCCTTTTTCAAAAGCTTTCAGTGTTCGCCCCCGCGACACTTTTCTAAAAGAGCAAATTTAACAAGGCGTTGTTTCAAATGCCTTCCTGCGCCTCGTGTCGAGGCCCTCTTCAGGACGGGGATCGTCACATCATTTGCGCCCGCTGCTTGGGACCGGACCACGCAGAGGCTGCCCTTACTCGAGGCGGATGTCCCGAGTGTGACGCCCTGGGCCTCACCGAGCTGCGCGCTCGCTTCGCCGTTTTCACCGCGAAAGAGCCCACCTCTTCCGTGCTGCCATCTCCTCTAGTCGAGCCGCGAAAGAAAAAACGCCGCTCACAGAGGCCGCCGGAGCACCCGGGCCAATCCCCGCGTGCTTCACCACCACCCGAAGACTCCCCGCCGCCAGTCCAGTTCACACAGGCGGACCAGCACCCCTCCAGCGGAGCGATGGGGCTCGTCTCGTTTGGCGCGTCAGGGGATGACGATGATAAGGATGACAGTTTTTCCTGTGATGCTGCATCCGACGACTGGCCGGGCTCGTCCTTCGACCCCGCGCCATCGACATTAGCGGGCACGAGCGCGGGCTCCAGCATGGACTCGGAGATCGTCCGCATTCTCTCTAAGGCCGTGGAAGACCTCGGGCTCGATTGGTCTTCCCCGGAAGAACCCGCCCGCAGCCGACTGGACGAGTGGTTCCTGCAGGGGCGCCGACAGGCCCCTCGACAAAGACCCTCCCCCTTCTTCCCGGAAGTTCACGACGAACTCACGAAGTCGTGGAAAGCCCCGCACTCCGCTCGCCTGAAGCCTTCTTTTTCTTTGTCGCTCTCCTCTGTGGACGGCGCGAAAGAAAGAGGCTATGAGGGGACTCCGCCCCTCGAGGAGGCTGTGGCCAATCATCTGTGTCCACCCTCCAACGCTGGATGGAAAGCTAAAGCTTCTCATCCCTCGAAGCCTTGCCGGTCTACTTCAGCTCTCGCCGGTCACGCATACGCCGCCGCCGGCCAAGCTGCATCAGTGCTTCACTCTATGGCTGTCCTCCAGGTGTTTCAAGCCAAACTTCTCCGCAGTATGGACGAGTCTGGACCCGATCCTGAGGCATTTAAGGACCTACGCAGCGCCACTGACATAGCGCTGCGAGCTACAAAAGCCACCGCCCAATCCATCGGCCGTGCTATGGCTAACCTGACTGTCCTTGAGCGCCATCTGTGGCTGACGCTAACAGAGATGAAGGATGCAGATAAGGCGTCATTTCTCGACGCGCCTATCTCCCAAAGCGGCCTGTTTGGACCAGCGGTGAAGGAGTTCGCCGAGCGCTTCACCGAAGCCCGTAAGGACTCACAGGCTATGCGTCACTTCCTGCCCAAGCGATCTAGCTCATCGCAGAGCCGCCAACGGCCGCCTCAGCAGCAGCGAGCTAAGACGGCGCCCCCCTTCTCTCAGCCCAAACCTGAAACGGATTTTCGACGCCGCTCACGCTCCGCCAACAGGAAACAACCGCCCGAGCGACGGGGACCTCGGCCCAGGATTGTGCTGAACCCAGAGCCTCGTAAGTCCTCCTAGCTACAGGGAGGAAAAGGGAGAGCGCGTGTCTCGCAAGAGCCGGACCGTTCTCTCCAAAACGTTTAAAGCATTACCCAGTCCCCTTACAGGCGGCTGGAAATGTCTATACAGCAGCCAATGTGCCAGCCACACAGCTCGCCCACCTGCAAACAAACGCCGTTTTTACGGCGACACACAGAAATCACATAAAGAGCTATTTTCTGCCTGTGTCATTAAAGGGTCACGTGTCCACACCAAAGTGCGCATTCCCACATATCAAAACTGTAAACACAGTGCCAAATGTTTTCCCAGCTCAGGCTGGACGCCCCATAAATGTAGATTGTGTGCCAACTGTCACGTATGCACCACTACACACAAGCACTGTTCCCACAGTTATAAACACTTCCCCAGTAAAAGCGGGAAGTTGTATAAGAGTAGCGCGTGTGCCCGCTGTTATGCACGCACCCCAACTCACAAACACTGTTTATATGGCCAAAAACCTCCCGCCACGAGCGGGAAGTTTTATGAAAGTGGCGCGCGTGCCTACCACAGTCTATGCACCCCCACCCATAAGCACTATACACACAGTGTTAAACATTTCCCCATCTCACTCTGTGAGCATTACAGCGAGCGTGCCTGTAATCTCACACGCACCCCTGCACTCGGCATTCAACAGAGCTGCTCAGCGCGCGCCCGCGCCGCTGAGAGCTGTGAGCTCGGTATTAACACAGAACGATTCGCTGGCGGGACCCATACGTCACTGCGACACGCCCCCGGCCAGCATTCAGCCCATATCTGTGCGAGCGAAAGCTTGGGAAAATATCCCCGACATGCCGAAATGGGTTTTGAACATAATAAAACACGGTTACTCGCTCCAATTCGCTCGCAGACCGCCCCGCTTCACAGCAGTGGTAGAGACGAAAGTGAGAAAAGATGTTTCACATGTTCTACGCACCGAGATGCTCAAACTGATAGAGAAAGGCGCTATAGAAACAGTTCCCCCCTCTATGAGCGAGGCAGGTTTTTACAGCCGCTATTTTCTCGTACCGAAAAAGGATGCCGGTCTCCGCCCCATTCTAGATCTCAGACATCTGAACAAAGCTTTAATGATTCGTTCATTCAGAATGATAACAACCAAGCATATCCTCGCGCAAGTTCGCCCGGGGGATTGGTTTCTGTCAGTGGATCTGAAAGACGCTTTCACATTCCAATAGCGCCTCATCACAGGCCATTTCTGAGATTCGCTTTCGAGGGACAGTCATACCAGTACACAGTACTACCATTCGGCCTGTCACTGGTACCCCGTACATTTACGAAATGTATGGATGCAGCACTTTCCCCCCTGAGACAGCGGGGAGTGCGAATACTAAATTATCTCGACGATTGGCTAATACTAGCACAATCAGAGAGCCAGTTAGTGACACACAGGTCTTGGATTATCAGTCATCTAGAGTGCCTAGGTCTAAAAATCAATTTTGCAAAGAGCATGCTATCCCCCAGCCAGAATATTTCTTTTCTGGGAATAGTGCTAGACTCAGTGCAGATGACAGCGAGCCTCTCATCAGAGCGCGCGCTCACTATCCGGCGCCTTGCAACATCGTTCAGAGCGGGTGCGCGCGCCCCCGTCAAGCGATTTCAGAGGATGCTAGGTCTCATGGCGTCAGCATCAGCTGTACTCCAGCTAGGATTGTTGCACATGCGTCCTCTCCAACGCTGGCTCAAAAGCCGTGTCCCCACTCACGCGTGGCGCTCGGGCCACTTTTTAATCAGAGCAAATCACGGCTGCATAAAAGCCCTGACGCCCTGGAAAGCTGTCGACTGGTATCAGTCCGGCGTGAGTTTGGGCGTGAACACAAGGAGAAAAATGATCACGACAGATGCCTCCAAAATAGGTTGGGGGGCCCTTTACGAGGGCAGGCCTGTCTCCGGTTTGTGGTCAAACCCGGAGAAGCGCCTACATATAAACTGTCTGGAATTGAAAGCGGTCGCTTTGGCTCTTAGAGCCCTGCTCCCGTACCTGAAGGACGAGCACGTCCTAGTCCGAACGGACAACATGATGGTAGTCTCGCATATAAATCGTCAGGGTGGACTCAGATCGAGCTCCCTGCACTCGATGGCCAGGGAGCTCCTCCTATGGTCCCAGCGCAACCTGCGCTCGCTGAGAGCAGCGCATGTGCCAGGTGTTCTGAACCAGGGAGCGGACATGCTGTCCAGAGACAAAGTTCTCCCAGGAGAATGGTCTCTCCACCCCCTGACGATTCAGTGGTTATGGCAAACCTTTGGCAGAGCAGAGGTCGACCTCTTTGCCTCCAAGGAAAATGCGCACTGCCCTCTCTTCTTTTCAAAGAGCACGGATGCGCTCGCCCAAGTCTGGCCGAGCCGCCCGCTGTATGCCTTCCCTCCGGTCGCGATGCTACCTCAGGTCATCAGTCGGATCAGGGAGGAAAAATGTGCAGTGCTCCTGGTAGCCCCACTCTGGAAGAACCAGACGTGGTTTCCAGAACTGATGCAGATGATGCAATCTGCCCCATGGCCGATTCCACTGAGGCTAGACCTCCTCAGGCAGGCCAACGGGATGATCCTCCATCCCCGCCCCGATCTGTGGGCCCTCCATGCGTGGCCCCTCAACGGATTCCCGGGAACCTCCCCAGTGGAGTGTTGAGAACCATCACTGAGGCGCGAGCGCCCTCTACGAGGCGCTTTTATGCCCAGAAATGGAAGGTGTTCAGTGACTGGTGTAAATCCAGGAACCTGAATCCTGAGACATGCGAAGTACCGAGTGTGCTCGTTTTCTTACAAGAGCTGTTGGAGGCAGGCCGCACCCCCTCCACGCTCAAAGTATATGTGGCTGCCATAGCGGCATCACATGAACCGGTCGAAGGACGCACACTAGGGAAAAACTACCTAGTTGTTCGTTTCCTGAGGGGCGCCAGGAGGATAAATCCCCCACGCCCCCCCTCGGTGCCGATTTGGGACCTGGCCACGGTCCTGGACGCACTTAAGCGTGCCCCGTTCGAACCCCTCCGAACTGTGCACCTTAAACAGCTCTCGCTCAAAACTGCTCTCTTGCTGGCTCTCGCCTCGGTCAAGAGAGTAGGCGACCTGCACGCGCTGTCATCAAGCGCTACCTGCCTGGAGTTTGGACCTAACGACAGCAGGGTTGTCCTCAGGCCAAAACACGGGTATATTCCTAAGGTGCTCTCTACTCCTTTCAGAGCACAGGTGATATCTTTGGCCGCGCTATCGTCCCCAGCAGACGAAAGTGACGAGTAAAGAGTAAATTTACTCTGCCCGGTCAGGGCACTCAGAGTATATTTGGAACGTTCTGCCCTGTTCAGACAGACAGAGCAGTTGTTCGTATGCTTTGGCGGCCGCACTAAAGGTCTGGCTGTGTCAAAGCAAAGAATATCGCGCTGGATAGTTGATGCTATAGCGCTGGCTTATGAAGCCAAGGGCCTTTAGTGCCCCTTGGGCATCAGAGCTCACTCTACGAGAGGCATGGCCTCCTCGTGGGCGTGGTCGAGTGGGATACCCATTCAAGATATTTTGTGCGGCTGCAGGCTGGGCCTCACCGTCCACATTTATCAGGTTTTATAACCTACAGGTCCCCTCATTGCACTCTAACATACTGTCGGTCTAACTATGCATAGGCTGGGGTGTGTACATGCTGAGCATTGTCTCCTCCCTCATAGAATCCGTCTTTGACTGATGTAGAGGATTTTTCATACATGACAGTACATAAAAATGTGCTTGTGTGTGTCTCTGGACGCCCATCGGGCCGTTCCAAGTTGTCCTTTTATAAAGCCCGCCTTCGGCTGGCTCGTTGGATAATTACTTTGCTCGAAGGCTCAGACATCTGCCTCCGGCTTAATAGAGCGAAGTCAGCACGCACGGCGTTTTACATGGCGTTCCCATAGCGTAAAGCTTTTACGCAATAGGAGGAACCTCTCGAAAGGGAACGACTCGGTTACTAACGTAACCTCGGTTCCCTGAGAGGAGGGAACGAGTATTGCGTAATCTGCCGTGCTTGTGCTTGGTCAGTTTGCTTCAGTCGATTGAACCTAAAGAACTCAGACGACGGGGCGTCCAATATATAGCCCTTGGCCACGCCCATCTTGGCGGGCTCTGACGCGCATGGGCGCGAAGCACGCTCATTGGAAGCGGGTTCAGAGTCGCCCCGTCATTGGTTCGTGCAAGTTGCCGCAGCACAGCCAATGACCGAGCTGCCTCGCTCATTGCTGTATGCTGTGCAGCTGCAATGCGTTTTACATAAAGACTTCAATATTTCTCGAGAAAAGGAGTTTTCCCATAGCGTAAAGCTATTACGCAATACTCGTTCCCTCCTCTCAGGGAACCGAGGTTACGTTAGTAACCGAGTCGTTTTGTCTTCCGCCACATGCGCTCTGTTTTTCCGCATGTTCTTTTCATATTATGCTCTTTTCATATTACACTGCTGTTGTGTTTCTCCAAGGTGCTTTTTGTCTACCACTCTTCCTGACTTTCACAGGAGCAATATAATACACCTTTAACCTTTGAGTTAAAAAGAAATTCCCTTAATAAATCCCAAAAATGGCGATAAAAATTTGACGTAATACCATCTTGGCCAGGTGATTTATCCAATGACAGACACATAACAGCAGAATCAAGCTCTTCAATTGTTAAATCTGCATCACATATCATTTTGAATTGATCATCTATATGAGGGACAAATTCTCCAATTTTTTCAAAGAGGGAATTAGGGTCTAATATTGAAGAGGATGAAGAATATAAATCCTGATAAAAGTTGGCGATTTCTTTAGCTATCAGTTGTGAATTAGAACACTCTGTCCCATTAATAATTAAAGTTTTAACAGAGTTTCTTTCTTGCCGTTTTTCTCCCCTTTTTCCATCCACTTAGCTCTTGATCTAATGTATGCTCCCTTAGCTTTTCTCATATAGATTTCATCCAACTGTGATTGCAAAAATAACAATCTTGATCTATCATCCTCCGTTAAAATTGATTTGTTAGAATGTTCATTTATTTCTTTAATAACAGAGGCCTCTTTTAAAGTATACGATTTGTTTAGCTGTTTACTGTAAGAGATAGATAACTGTCGAACTTTGTATTTAAAGAATTCCCATTTACTTGTCCAGGAAACCAGGCTATTATCATTAAAAATATTTAAAACAGTATCTTTAATCAATTTCATATAATCTTAGTTTCCGAGAAGGTTAGAGTTAAACTTCCAATAACCCTTGTGACGGAAAGGTTTATTTTTATGATATATCATCAATTCAATTGAACAGTGATCTGTTAGGGGAGCTGCCGATATACTAGATATAGTTTGATAAGGCAAAAAACTATGAGAAATTAACCAAAAATCAATTCGGGACTTGCAAGAAGCATCAGGTTTAAATCAAGAAAACTGTCTTAGATAGGGGTTTGACTCAGGGATCTATTAAACCTTGAATATTACAAAAGTTTGATAACAATAAATTGTAATGATTTACATTATATTTAGTTGGCGACCTATTTAACCACTCATCATACACCATATTAAAGTCACCACCCAATATAATAAAATCAGTAGCATACTTTGTTTTCATTTCCTCTAATATCAGTGACATTTCTGAAATTAAAGATTTGTTTTGGGATAAATTATTATAACCATACACATTTCCTAAGACAATGTAACAATTTTCAATTTTTTGAATGCAAAATAACCAATGTCCATCCAAGCTAGATCTTGACTCAACAAGTTTCCCAGGAAAGTTGTTGAACAGAAAAGCAACACCTCCTGAGCAAGTTGTGGCATGAGCAAATAAAACTGGTTCACCCCACTGTTTAGACCAAAAAGTACGATCACTGCCACATGAATGAGTTTCCTGCAGAAGAACACACTGAGCTTTTCTTTCTTTACAAAACAAAAATGTAGCTTTTCTTTTTGTATTGTCTCTTAGACCCCTAACATTTAGTGAAAGATAGAATAGATAGAATAACTTTGGTTATTAGGATTTAACAAAAAATCAAACAAAATAATATGAACTGATGCTCTGGCAGATAAGTTTCATATTCAGTTCTTATAACTTACAGCCTCTTCATTGTTTCATGACAGTAATCAGCCCACGTTTTGATTTGTAGTTGAGATTAAACGGCCGTCGATGTATCCCAAAGGACCGCGATAGTACGCCTTCTTTCCGGCGCTTTTGGCTTCTTGGATGAGCAGCCAAAGAGCTGCACGAGCACTCCGGTCCTCTGCTGACAGATCCTTCCACGTTCAGTGCACAGCTGCGAGTTCTTTGTAATCTTCCAGAATTCGTCTCTATATTTACGCATGGTGAACTGAACAATCATTTGACGGTGTCTTCCACTCTATTTTTTTCCAATCCAGTGAACTGAGTCAACGACATCTTCCAGCTTCTGTGCCAGATGTGGGGCTATGGTACCCATGAGTTCAGTCACCTCTTTCCGTGCATCCTCGTCAACATACTCTTTCATCCCTTTAATACGAAGATTCCATCTCCGCATACGCTTAAGCTCGGACGTTTTCAACCTTAACTCCTCATTAGACTTCTCGAGAACTGCGGTTTTCTTTTCCAAGACGACATATTTTTGCTTGTATTCCTTATTATTATTGTATATATATTGTATTCCTTGTATTCGCTGCATTAAACTCTACTGATTTGGAGAAGTTCACAATCATGACGCTGTTTTGTCTAATTTTGTCTGCGATGTCTTCCAGCGTTCTATCTTGAGAGTCGAATCTTGTTCTGCCAGAGCTCAGCAAAACATGTGCGCCTAGCTCGCCATCTTGCCGGAAGTAAAGTGAAGTCAATTAGAAGCAGAAGCACTCACTTCCTGATTGCCAAGCGCACTGCGCAGACTCAAACTGAGCTTGACGACGTAGGTGTGACGTGAGCAACCTGTCTATAGTTTGTGCCATGGCAAAAAATCGTTTTGCCTGAGGGCAAAGGGAAGTTTCATAACTTTATTTAGGCTATATAACTTTAACTTTGTAGCTTAGAGAGCTTACTTATGTTTGACTGAATTGTTTGCTTTATTTCTGATTGCAGCTTCTATATACCTTTTAGGCTAGATATTATTGATCATTAAAACTGACATTTAACAAAAAGAGACAGGGTTGTGTAATTTTATTTTATATACTTTAATATATAGGCCTATATATATATATATATATATATATATATATAGGCTATATAGCCTATACTTATTTATTTATTTTAACATTCTTTTCTAACATTGACACAACCCTGTCTGTTTGTTAAATGTCAATAAAAATCAATAATGTTTCATATTTTAAAAATGAAAACAAAAAGATCATGTTCATGTTATAAATATATGCAGTGAAGATAATCAATACTGTAGGTCTACGCGTTGCCTGAACCACATGGCCATTAGGCTATGTTTAAGAATTATTTTAATGAAAAGAGGCAGAGTGGTGTTTTATAAAATATTTCGTTTTGTTGTTGACGAAAAGAGGCAGAGTTATAGCATATTTCGTTTTATTGTTGTCTAAAACATACCTAAAGAGATAACTGGAGTAGCCAGCCAGAGCGTGCTTAGTGACGCGATCAAGAACGCCGCTGTCCCATTTGCAGAATAACCGGACTTGCGTCCTCTCGTCCTCTGGAGTTGGTTCTCCTGAGTCGAACTTGGCAAGTCCGAACTACCAAGGACGCAAGTCCGAAGTTTGCGTACTTGATATTGAGAAACGGCCTATCCCTCTATGTTAAGACCGCCACTGGGGAGAATGCTGATCCACTAGACTGTGGTATGAGCATGGCTTTACTCAACACTTTCTTTGTTCTATTTGCCGTCTTAAATTAAAAAACTACAATACTGGTATTTTGTTTTTCAGTCTAATGGTAAAAGGTGCAGAGGACCAAATTAGGCCTGTTGCAATAGGCCTATACATTAAATGCACACTGATTTCTAGAAAGTTTCTGTAGTAATTCATTTAGCATTGACATGGATTTATGGTTGTTCAAAAATTGTTGTGTGTCATATAGCCCATCTATGATAACTTGTGCAGATCGTAATTACAATATTCCCAACATCACCTGCAGGGCGCTTTAAGTAAAATGAAAGTAAAGTGAGAAATGTGAAATTCCCTCTATTGTGCAATTTCCCCCGTCCCCCGCGTAATCTACGCCCATGCCTGCAGGGGCGCTTTAAGTAAAATGAAAGTAAAGTGAGAAATGTGAAATTCCCTCTATTGTGCAATTTCAGATGAAAGGAAAGTGAAACTTACGCGTTTATAAGACGGTCAGCGTCTAAGCGCATCTCACATCACAGAGGCGCCGTTGGAGAACTGTATGTCTACCGGCTTCCTTCTCATATAAGCTCTATTCTATTCTCTCTCTATATATAGCCTAAGTCTTTCATTAAAAATGGAGAGAAAAAAACTAAATTTGTTACAACGGAGTGGAGCGACTTTCTGCGCAGTAGCCCACTTTAAATTGAATAATAATGATTATCCTGGTTGTAAGTAAACTTGACGTAAACGTGTCCTTCAAATATCCGATTGGTTGATTGTAATGTTATTCCAGGATCAACTGGATTCATATTTTATGAATCGTTAAAATGTTTTCATCGTTAAAATTACAGTAAACAAACAAGTGCTCGATCAGCCTGTTTTTCTTTTTCCCCCCACATTCCACCTTCCGCGCGAGGAAGAGAGAGAGAGAGAGAGAGAGAGAGAGAGAGAGAGAGAGAGAGAGAGAGAGAGAGAGAGAGAGAATTTGAAATAGCCTACTTTGCCCTAACTTAATTAAATTAAACAATAAAACACAACGTCAACATTTAATAGGTGGAAAAAGAGATTGTATCCTACTACCAGCAAGATTGTTTGAGATGAGCAAAATCTGCGCAGAACCGATCACTAGCTCGCCATCTTGCCGGAAGTAAAGTGAAGTCAATTAGAAGCAGAAGCACTCACTTCCTGATTGCCAAGCGCACTGCGCAGACTCAAACTGAGCTTGACGACGTAGGTGTGACGTGAGCAACCTGTCTATAGTTTGTGCCATGGCAAAAAATCGTTTTGCCTGAGGGCAAAGGGAAGTTTCATAACTTTATTTAGGCTATATAACTTTAACTTTGTAGCTTAGAGAGCTTACTTATGTTTGACTGAATTGTTTGCTTTATTTCTGATTGCAGCTTCTATATACCTTTTAGGCTAGATATTATTGATCATTAAAACTGACATTTAACAAAAAGAGACAGGGTTGTGTAATTTTATTTTATATACTTTAATATATAGGCCTATATATATATATATATATATATATATATAGGCTATATAGCCTATACTTATTTATTTATTTTAACATTCTTTTCTAACATTGACACAACCCTGTCTGTTTGTTAAATGTCAATAAAAATCAATAATGTTTCATATTTTAAAAATGAAAACAAAAAGATCATGTTCATGTTATAAATATATGCAGTGAAGATAATCAATACTGTAGGTCTACGCGTTGCCTGAACCACATGGCCATTAGGCTATGTTTAAGAATTATTTTAATGAAAAGAGGCAGAGTGGTGTTTTATAAAATATTTCGTTTTATTGTTGACGAAAAGAGGCAGAGTTATAGCATATTTCGTTTTATTGTTGTCTAAAACATACCTAAAGAGATAACTGGAGTAGCCAGCCAGAGCGTGCTTAGTGACGCGATCAAGAACGCCGCTGTCCCATTTGCAGAATAACCGGACTTGCGTCCTCTCGTCCTCTGGAGTTGGTTCTCCTGAGTCGAACTTGGCAAGTCCGAACTACCAAGGACGCAAGTCCGAAGTTTGCGTACTTGATATTGAGAAACGGCCTATGCCTCTATGTTAAGACCGCCACTGGGGAGAATGCTGATCCACTAGACTTGTGGTATGAGCATGGCTTTACTCAACACTTTCTTTGTTCTATTTGCCGTCTTAAATAAAAAAACTACAATACTGGTATTTTGTTTTTCAGTCTAATGGTAAAAGGTGCAGAGGACCATAAAAAATTAGGCCTGTTGCAATAGGCCTATACATTAAATGCACACTGATTTCTAGAAAGTTTCTGTAGTAATTCATTTAGCATTGACATGGATTTATGGTTGTTCAAAAATTGTTGTGTGTCATATAGCCCATCTATGATAACTTGTGCAGATCGTAATTACAATATTCCCAACATCACCTGCAGGCAGGGGCGTAGCCATCATTTCAAAAGTGAGGGGGACAGAAAGTCAAGTTTTTTTCTTCAGACTTTTGTTGACAGGTTTTTGCTTAATTGGTTTAATATGCAATTTATTTTTAAAGCAATAAAACAGAAAGAAAGAAATGCAGATGTTCAGTAGCCTACTTTATATTGCACATGCAGGGTTTTTGGTCGAAAACGAGGCGGAGGTGGTAAAATCCCGACCATGTATTTTAATTAGATAATAAAATGTTTATTTTTCGTAGATCACCATATAGCCTACTGTGTTACCCACATTATTTTTCTAGGTGGATCTCGGTACTTTTAGGGGGGTCCGGGGGCATGCCCCCCCGGAAGAAAAAATTGTAATTTTTAAAGTAACAACAGGTAACTTTTCAACCTTCATAATATATTTCCAAGTCTCTTGTGATGGTACATCGACTTACAATAGGTTGAATGACACGTCTGCCATAGCCTGACGGGGTCTGTAGCGTTTTTAATCATACTTTTAAACTTCGGGTTTCGGGTAGTAACCGGCGAACAAAGAGAACTACAAAATTCGACTGCTTTACGGCATATACGTCACTTCCACCACCACTTCCTTAAAATCGGACTTGCGAGCCAAATGTTATTGTCATGGCCGAAGCAGCACAGAAAAACAAGAAAGCAAAGGTTTTATCGGAGCAAAGCAAAAAGAGAAAAAGAGAAAGTGATCGCGTTAAAGGCAGAACGAGGATCAACATTGCAGAGCTGCCAACTCTCACGCATTGGCCGTGAGACACCCGCATTTGATTGGTTTCACACGCTCACACGCCACACCCCCGGTTTCTCACGCTAAATTGTCAACCCGGTCGGTCAAATGCCTGAAAGATGAGTTTATCTATAGATCTCTACCTGTTGAGCCACTCGTGATCGACAAGTTATACCGCAAATTAGTTCAAATCTCCCGGAATCTAGAGCGAGCGCGCACGCGAGACAGAGACTGTGCTCCAACGCGCGCGGCGGCGCGGATGGCAGAGAGAGAAAGCGAGCGAGAGACCTTGCGTGTGCAGGGAGCATCGAACCCCCCATCGAAAAAAGAATGCCTCTCTCTAACCTCTCTAATTCGCTAGAGTAGTAGCGAATTATCAATCTGGTAGCTAGTAAATGATATTCTAGTTTTTGATGGTTAGCTATCGCTAATAGCCTATATTCTCGTTCTGATTTGAACTTTGCAATCGATGAAATGCAAATAGCAAATGTTTGACCTAAAAAGTGTAGTCTACTCAACATGTACAAAGAAAGGAGGAAGATTATTAATAAAATCATATTTTAGGATACCTAACATGTCTGTGATATTTGTTTATTTGTCTTGCCTCAAGCTATAATGCAAATCGATTTGTAAAATTTGCAGATTCATTTATGGTAGCTTGATATTATAATATTGACGATATATGGTTATTATCTACCACTCAAACATTGCATTGAAGTATCATATAGATTCAGTAAAACGGTAACCAATAGACTAGGCTACTATTATGACGCTGGCTTGTAAACGTGAGCATCGCGATCATTTGTCGTTAGAAAAAAAATAAAACCCATGAAATTATATTCATATGATATGCTGAAATATATGCCACTGTACCTGGGATGAAGACATTTCACACGCGATGCAAGCAGAACGCCTGCATGTGACCTCCTCCTACAGCGTTCAGGGCTATCATGCTTGTCAACAATTGCACGTGCATGTAGGAGACAGAGTTTACGACAGTAGTAGAGGACAATACTGTTTCCCAACTGTAGGGGGACCCCGAGAGCAAAAGCTACCTGTTGTTACTTTAAAGATAAATTCATTAATCTGGTGCACTTTGAGTCCCCCGAATCCACTGTTAAAAATAAATAATCCACCCGTCAACCGCCCAAACATATGATATTCTCTGATTTATATTTGATCATCGGATTATAATTATTAAAATTATCAGTGTTAAACATGATAATATGGTTAAATATCACACTGAAGTAGACTGATTTAAATAACATTGTCTTACTAAACTTTCCAATTGAAAACCTTCAAACTTCAAGCTTTTAAAACTAATTAAAACTTTCTAGTTAGGCTTTTTCAAGAGAACTTAAAGTTTGTCTATAACTTTTTTATCTAAATGTAAAGTGTTACCGAATTATGGTAAACATCATGTATTTTACAACGCTGCCTGATTCAAGCAGATCGTGGCTGTTATTGCATGAAAATACAAATTCAGCATTAACAATCACCATGTTTATTCTAATTTGAAGGGCTTTGATAACATATCTGTGAAAATAAAAGACATTACGAATAAAAAAAGATTGAAAATAGTATTAGTGCACGTTTTTGCGGGTAGTGAATATTTTCAATTTATAGCAAAACTTCTTAATTAGACAAGAGAAATAGGCAGAGTTATTCATCATTGTGCAACACAATTCGGATACCACATGACAACTTACTTACAGTGCTTGACTTTTTCGTGAAAAACGAGTGAAGAGTTTTTGCCGTTTTGAACTGATACTGATGGATTCGGCGCGGGTGCGAGCATGGGCGTGTCGTAGGCTAATGCACGAGTGAATGATTACCATGGAAACGTGAAAGTCACGTATGTAGATAGACTATCCTTGACTCTTTGGATTTTAAATCTCGATGTAGGCTACACACACCCGCGAAAACCTCAGCTTGTTGTATACACACTTGCCCTATGAAAAAGTGCGGGGGACGAATTTACATTTTATAAAAAGTGGGGGGGACACGTCCCCCCCGTCCCCCGCGTAATCTACGCCCATGCCTGCAGGGGCGCTTTAAGTAAAATGAAAGTAAAGTGAGAAATGTGAAATTCCCTCTATTGTGCAATTTCCCCCGTCCCCCGCGTAATCTACGCCCATGCCTGCAGGGGCGCTTTAAGTAAAATGAAAGTAAAGTGAGAAATGTGAAATTCCCTCTATTGTGCAATTTCAGATGAAAGGAAAGTGAAACTTACGCGTTTATAAGACGGTCAGCGTCTAAGCGCATCTCACATCACAGAGGCGCCGTTGGAGAACTGTATGTCTACCGGCTTCCTTCTCATATAAGCTCTATTCTATTCTCTCTCTATATATAGCCTAAGTCTTTCATTAAAAATGGAGAGAAAAAAACTAAATTTGTTACAACGGAGTGGAGCGACTTTCTGCGCAGTAGCCCACTTTAAATTGAATAATAATGATTATCCTGGTTGTAAGTAAACTTGACGTAAACGTGTCCTTCAAATATCCGATTGGTTGATTGTAATGTTATTCCAGGATCAACTGGATTCATATTTTATGAATCGTTAAAATGTTTTCATCGTTAAAATTACAGTAAACAAACAAGTGCTCGATCAGCCTGTTTTTCTTTTTCCCCCCACATTCCACCTTCCGCGCGAGGAAGAGAGAGAGAGAGAGAGAGAGAGAGAGAGAGAGAGAGAGAGAGAGAGAGAGAGAGAGAGAGAGAGAGAGAGAGAGAGAGAGAGAGAGAGAGAGAGAGAGAGAGAGAGAATTTGAAATAGCCTACTTTGCCCTAACTTAATTAAATTAAACAATAAAACACAACGTCAACATTTAATAGGTGGAAAAAGAGATTGTATCCTACTACCAGCAAGATTGTTTGAGATGAGCAAAATCTGCGCAGAACCGATCACTAGCTCGCCATCTTGCCGGAAGTAAAGTGAAGTCAATTAGAAGCAGAAGCACTCACTTCCTGATTGCCAAGCGCACTGCGCAGACTCAAACTGAGCTTGACGACGTAGGTGTGACGTGAGCAACCTGTCTATAGTTTGTGCCATGGCAAAAAATCGTTTTGCCTGAGGGCAAAGGGAACTTTCATAACTTTATTTAGGCTATATAACTTTAACTTTGTAGCTTAGAGAGCTTACTTATGTTTGACTGAATTGTTTGCTTTATTTCTGATTGCAGCTTCTATATACCTTTTAGGCTAGATATTATTGATCATTAAAACTGACATTTAACAAAAAGAGACAGGGTTGTGTAATTTTATTTTATATACTTTAATATATAGGCCTATATATATATATATATATATATATATATATATATATATATATATAGGCTATATAGCCTATACTTATTTATTTATTTTAACATTCTTTTCTAACATTGACACAACCCTGTCTGTTTGTTAAATGTCAATAAAAATCAATAATGTTTCATATTTTAAAAATGAAAACAAAAAGATCATGTTCATGTTATAAATATATGCAGTGAAGATAATCAATACTGTAGGTCTACGCGTTGCCTGAACCACATGGCCATTAGGCTATGTTTAAGAATTATTTTAATGAAAAGAGGCAGAGTGGTGTTTTATAAAATATTTCGTTTTATTGTTGACGAAAAGAGGCAGAGTTATAGCATATTTCGTTTTATTGTTGTCTAAAACATACCTAAAGAGATAACTGGAGTAGCCAGCCAGAGCGTGCTTAGTGACGCGATCAAGAACGCCGCTGTCCCATTTGCAGAATAACCGGACTTGCGTCCTCTCGTCCTCTGGAGTTGGTTCTCCTGAGTCGAACTTGGCAAGTCCGAACTACCAAGGACGCAAGTCCGAAGTTTGCGTACTTGATATTGAGAAACGGCCTATGCCTCTATGTTAAGACCGCCACTGGGGAGAATGCTGATCCACTAGACTTGTGGTATGAGCATGGCTTTACTCAACACTTTCTTTGTTCTATTTGCCGTCTTAAATAAAAAAACTACAATACTGGTATTTTGTTTTTCAGTCTAATGGTAAAAGGTGCAGAGGACCATAAAAAATTAGGCCTGTTGCAATAGGCCTATACATTAAATGCACACTGATTTCTAGAAAGTTTCTGTAGTAATTCATTTAGCATTGACATGGATTTATGGTTGTTCAAAAATTGTTGTGTGTCATATAGCCCATCTATGATAACTTGTGCAGATCGTAATTACAATATTCCCAACATCACCTGCAGGCAGGGGCGTAGCCATCATTTCAAAAGTGAGGGGGACAGAAAGTCAAGTTTTTTTCTTCAGACTTTTGTTGACAGGTTTTTGCTTAATTGGTTTAATATGCAATTTATTTTTAAAGCAATAAAACAGAAAGAAAGAAATGCAGATGTTCAGTAGCCTACTTTATATTGCACATGCAGGGTTTTTGGTCGAAAACGAGGCGGAGGTGGTAAAATCCCGACCATGTATTTTAATTAGATAATAAAATGTTTATTTTTCGTAGATCACCATATAGCCTACTGTGTTACCCACATTATTTTTCTAGGTGGATCTCGGTACTTTTAGGGGGGTCCGGGGGCATGCCCCCCCCGGAAGAAAAAATTGTAATTTTTAAAGTAACAACAGGTAACTTTTCAACCTTCATAATATATTTCCAAGTCTCTTGTGATGGTACATCGATTTACAATAGGTTGAATGACACGTCTGCCATAGCCTGACGGGGTCTGTAGCGTTTTTAATCATACTTTTAAACTTCGGGTTTCGGGTAGTAACCGGCGAACAAAGAGAACTACAAAATTCGACTGCTTTACGGCATATACGTCACTTCCACCACCACTTCCTTAAAATCGGACTTGCGAGCCAAATGTTATTGTCATGGCCGAAGCAGCACAGAAAAACAAGAAAGCAAAGGTTTTATCGGAGCAAAGCAAAAAGAGAAAAAGAGAAAGTGATCGCGTTAAAGGCAGAACGAGGATCAACATTGCAGAGCTGCCAACTCTCACGCATTGGCCGTGAGACACCCGCATTTGATTGGTTTCACACGCTCACACGCCACACCCCCGGTTTCTCACGCTAAATTGTCAACCCGGTCGGTCAAATGCCTGAAAGATGAGTTTATCTATAGATCTCTACCTGTTGAGCCACTCGTGATCGACAAGTTATACCGCAAATTAGTTCAAATCTCCCGGAATCTAGAGCGAGCGCGCACGCGAGACAGAGACTGTGCTCCAACGCGCGCGGATGGCAGAGAGAGAAAGCGAGCGAGAGACCTTGCGTGTGCAGGGAGCATCGAACCCCCCATCGAAAAAAGAATGCCTCTCTCTAACCTCTCTAATTCGCTAGAGTAGTAGCGAATTATCAATCTGGTAGCTAGTAAATGATATTCTAGTTTTTGATGGTTAGCTATCGCTAATAGCCTATATTCTCGTTCTGATTTGAACTTTGCAATCGATGAAATGCAAATAGCAAATGTTTGACCTAAAAAGTGTAGTCTACTCAACATGTACAAAGAAAGGAGGAAGATTATTAATAAAATCATATTTTAGGATACCTAACATGTCTGTGATATTTGTTTATTTGTCTTGCCTCAAGCTATAATGCAAATCGATTTGTAAAATTTGCAGATTCATTTATGGTAGCTTGATATTATAATATTGACGATATATGGTTATTATCTACCACTCAAACATTGCATTGAAGTATCATATAGATTCAGTAAAACGGTAACCAATAGACTAGGCTACTATTATGACGCTGGCTTGTAAACGTGAGCATCGCGATCATTTGTCGTTAGAAAAAAAATAAAACCCATGAAATTATATTCATATGATATGCTGAAATATATGCCACTGTACCTGGGATGAAGACATTTCACACGCGATGCAAGCAGAACGCCTGCATGTGACCTCCTCCTACAGCGTTCAGGGCTATCATGCTTGTCAACAATTGCACGTGCATGTAGGAGACAGAGTTTACGACAGTAGTAGAGGACAATACTGTTTCCCAACTGTAGGGGGACCCCGAGAGCAAAAGCTACCTGTTGTTACTTTAAAGATAAATTCATTAATCTGGTGCACTTTGAGTCCCCCGAATCCACTGTTAAAAATAAATAATCCACCCGTCAACCGCCCAAACATATGATATTCTCTGATTTATATTTGATCATCGGATTATAATTATTAAAATTATCAGTGTTAAACATGATAATATGGTTAAATATCACACTGAAGTAGACTGATTTAAATAACATTGTCTTACTAAACTTTCCAATTGAAAACCTTCAAACTTCAAGCTTTTAAAACTAATTAAAACTTTCTAGTTAGGCTTTTTCAAGAGAACTTAAAGTTTGTCTATAACTTTTTTATCTAAATGTAAAGTGTTACCGAATTATAGTAAACATCATGTATTTTACAACGCTGCCTGATTCAAGCAGATCGTGGCTGTTATTGCATGAAAATACAAATTCAGCATTAACAATCACCATGTTTATTCTAATTTGAAGGGCTTTGATAACATATCTGTGAAAATAAAAGACATTACGAATAAAAAAAGATTGAAAATAGTATTAGTGCACGTTTTTGCGGGTAGTGAATATTTTCAATTTATAACAAAACTTCTTAATTCAACAAGAGAAATAGGCAGAGTTATTCATCATTGTGCAACACAATTCGGATACCACATGACAACTTACTTACAGTGCTTGACTTTTTCGTGAAAAACGAGTGAAGAGTTTTTGCCGTTTTGAACTGATACTGATGGATTCGGCGCGGGTGCGAGCATGGGCGTGTCGTAGGCTAATGCACGAGTGAATGATTACCATGGAAACGTGAAAGTCACGTATGTAGATAGACTATCCTTGACTCTTTGGATTTTAAATCTCGATGTAGGCTACACACACCCGCGAAAACCTCAGCTTGTTGTATACACACTTGCCCTATGAAAAAGTGCGGGGGACGAATTTACATTTTATAAAAAGTGGGGGGACACGTCCCCCCCGTCCCCCGCGTAATCTACGCCCATGCCTGCAGGGGCGCTTTAAGTAAAATGAAAGTAAAGTGAGAAATGTGAAATTCCCTCTATTGTGCAATTTCAGATGAAAGGAAAGTGAAACTTACGCGTTTATAAGACGGTCAGCGTCTAAGCGCATCTCACATCACAGAGGCGCCGTTGGAGAACTGAGTGAGTAGGCTATGTCTATACCGGCTTCCTTCTCATATAAGCTCTATTCTATTCTCTCTCTATATATAGCCTAAGTCTTTCATTAAAAATGGAGAGAAAAAAACTAAATTTGTTACAACGGAGTGGAGCGACTTTCTGCGCAGTAGCCCACTTTAAATTGAATAATAATGATTATCCTGGTTCAGACCCGGCGCCAGACACAAATTCACGGACGGGCATTCATTTTTTTCAGGGGGGCACAAATGAAAACAACCTCATTGCATCATAACAGAATCGATTATGATAGGCCTACTATGCAATGATCGATAAAGCATAATAATTATATAATAGGCTACTGACGCTAAAGGTACGTTTACACACTGCCTCCGCAAATTTCGATTTAATTTTTTAAGTAGGTTTGAGAGGTGTTTTCAGGTCGGGTGCTGTGAATTATTATTGAAGAAAAAAAATTGGGCATGTTATGGACCTCTGTTCCTAGGGGGGTTCGGGGGCATTCTCCCCCGCAAGAAAATTTTGTACATTTTAAGTTTAAATGCATCAATCTGGTGCACATTGAGAGCTCAAAATTAAGAGCTTCAACCGGCTTCGACCCATGAACTGTGCACATTGAACAAAGAAAAAGCATTGACTCGTACCTAAAGAGGGCTCAAACATCTTGTTAATTATAGTCTCAGTCTACATTACATCGTATTTTATATTAAGCTATAGAATAGGAAAATTACACTACTTTTGTCCTAATTTCTTCACTTGTAAGAAATAAACCTTTGAATTTTTATTTAGGAGAAAACACAAGATCACCATGCTGATCGTGTGAGCAAGAGCGCACTTTTCTTTAAATCACGCAGCACAAACAGAATGGCTAACGTTAGCCTATACTTAATTAAAGTCTTGTGCTGTTTAGCCAAAAAAACGAAATATAATAC